>NC_141086.1:47696089-48266089 GCF_041138505.1 Cibotium barometz | reverse complement strand
TCTCGATCGAGACACATAATATTGATATTCTCTCAAGATTTTTTCATTTATAATATCTCGCCACCCGAGAAACATGATATTCGAATTTCGAGATAGATTTTTCATTTTTCATTTCAGTATCTCGCCCGAGATACAATATTTTATTTTCCATATCTTGCCCAGAATTCAACATTTTATAGTAGTAACTCACCTGAGATAAAATATTTTATATTAATATCTTGCTCGAGATATTTTAATTCAAATCATTTTCCATATCTTGCCCAATATATATTAATTCAATTTCATTTTTTGTATCTTGTCTGAGATATATTAATTCAATTTTTGTATCTCATCGAGGAATATTTTCTCATTTATCATATCTCACTCGAGGTGTAGTTTTTCATTTTTCATATTTAGCCCGAGATGTAAATATACATACTGAGTTGGCATGGTGCCATGACCTAGCAATCTAGTCAGCAACTCCACCTATCTCGCCCGAGATATGTTGAGATGCTGACTAGATTGCTCGGTCATGGTGCCATGTATCTTGCCCGAGATATGGCATGGCAATTCTTGCTTGACCTACATGTATGCCACATATCTCAAGCGAGATATGTGGCCGTGGGGAACCATGGCAATGTGTGATTGGTACACTTTAACTCGCCCGAGATACCCCAGACACGGATTTAGGAAGCTCGAAAATGTCCCAATTTTGTCTAAACTACCCCAAAAAGTAATCATGTTCTCATGCTACTACCCCATCACCCTTCAAGAAGTCCATGGACGATGAGAAACATGAAGGAGGGTGTATAACCAGCTCCTATATTTGTACCTCCCAATAATATTATATTCCCTCACAACTTAAGTTCACACAAAGCGGCGGGAACTTGTTGGGGTAAAAATTTAACTCTCATGTACAATAAAATAGCACTTATACCAACACACATAAAACATTAACTAAAAAAGCCTTAAAAAGACGATAAGTTAAGCACACATCTTTTTAAAAAAGCAAAAAGAATTTGGTTAGAATATGGCAAATGAGGTTGTCAATAGTTCTTTATGTAACCTACAGGTCTCAAGCAATAGATTTCACTTAGCGAGACACTAGTGCACCTATTCTAGATCCAAACTATCAAGAATGGTATTATCAGGGAGTGTCTAGCATACCATCTTTCCAGATTGAACTTGATTGACAAGCTGCCTAAAAGCAGTGGTGACATCAATGAGAGGCTATGCAAAAAGGCATAGAAGATGCAATGAGAGCCATCAGACAAAGCTCACACAAAGAAGCAGATAGACTGAGTAAAGGAGTAGAGAGCTTAGCAAAGAACACCCTCAAAGAGCCAGAAAAGGGATTGGAGGTATCAATTCAACAAAAGGCTCTGAGAGCAGCAGAAGAAGTGGCAAAAACTAGCCTAGCAATAGATGTAGAGTCGTCTAAAAGGAAAGAAGGCCCAAGCTTACCACAGAGAGAGAGGTAGAGAGAGCTTGGCTAGAAGAAGAGATAAGAGAAAAGACATTTCTATGGAGGAAAACCAACCAAGAACCACTAATGCTGCAGCCAATCCTAGTTCACAAGTTGATGTGGTGCAGCGGGCTAGCACATCAAGCATTGTGGATGAAGTTGTGATCTCGGGGGGGTCACTATATGTAAATCCTCTATATCATGTGCGTTCAAGGCCTATATTAAAAGTCCCTTATCAGTGAATTTTTTAGTGAATATAATGTATCCTTTCCTATTCAAATCTGTAAATTTTTTTAAAATACAATAAATAAATCCCCTCTGTAAATATATTTCTGTAAGTTTTAAATATTTAAAATGTCCTTCTATTGAACCCACGTGATACTTACATATTTATACAAGTGACCCCCCCGAGGTTGTGATCATGGCTAGTCACACAAAGAAGTGCTTGCTCTACAATTGTATGAAGCTGCTACACAATACAATATGGTCAACATGATTAGGGAAGAAGCACACAAGGAGCTGTTGATTAGCCAGAAAATCTTAGATTGAAGAGATGCCCATGGCAGAGCTGGAATTAGAAAAGAAGCATCAAATGCTCACCGACAAAGGCACCACAACAGAAGATGGAAGCGGCTGAACAACAACCGAAAGATGCAAAGAGAATGCTCTAGCAAAAGAAAGAAGAATATAAACAGACGGAAGTCAAGGTCCAAGGAGCTAAAGAGAAAGCAAAAAAATGCAGAGTTGGAACGGCTGCTGGGGATGAAAGAGTTGATGGAGCTGACACAATGCAAAGGGCAGCTGTAGAAAAGCAGGCTTAGCAGTAGATACTGCAATCAAGGTTCCAATCAAAGTCTGTTGCAACCATGGAAAAGAAGGGACACATGCAAAGGGCAGCTGTAGAAAAGCAGGCTTAGCAGTAGATACTGCAATCAAGGTTCCAATCAAAGTCTGTTGCAACCATGGAAAAGAAGGGACACATGCAGGGCCGAGTTTGAAAGGAAATGAATGAGGAATCCTGTAGTATTGAACTACCAATTTATGGGCTCATCAGAGTTCCAATCAGTGCTAAAAAAAACCATCCTTTACTGTATTTTGTATCGGTCAAAATTCAAAAAAATAGATTGAATTTACTCGTCTTTACAAAAATCCATAAAAAATTATAAATTTTTAGCAATAAAAACTCGATTAATAATGAGATTTTGAATAGGAAAACAGATTGTACTCTAAGTTGCTTATTTCTCGCTAGTTGGAAATTTTTTTTTTCTCTAACATTGGTTTCAATTTATATCAATGCTCATACACTCTTATAATTTTCAATTTTGGCTCACTAGTAAGTGAGTACATAAGCCAATGAATGTAGTGTGCACACACATTCTGTATTCTCACATTCTCTTTGTTCTCATACACTCTTATAATTTTTAAATTTTTGCCTGGTCATGATTATATAAGACAATGAGTGTACTATGCACACACATTATCTATTATCACATTCTCTTGCTCTAACTTAGAGCTTATACACTCTTGTAAGGAGCTTTATGATTAATGGAAGTCTCATGTGCTCTAATCTATGAGCATTAGTCTATTGTTTGGTCTATTCCCTTGTTTTAATCATGTGTGCATGTCTTGTGTACTTGTGGAGATAGAGCTTATATACTCTTGTAATGAGCTTTATGATTAATGGAAGTCTCACGTGCTCTAATCATTGAGCATTAGTCTATTGCAATGAGCTTTGTGATTAATGGAAGTCTCATGTGCTCTAATCTTTGGGCATTAGTCTATTGCAGTATGGTCTGTTCCCTTGTTTTAATCGTGTGTGCATGTCTTGCTTACTTGTGGACTAGTGTGTGCTTGCTTTGCATGGAGAGCTATGTGTGGTGCATGCTTGCTTGATTGGTCATTTTGTGTATACAATAAATAATGGGGCTTAAACTAGGCATTGTAGAATAGAGAAGGGTCCATTTCTCCATAGTCGTGTCTATTTGACATATGAGTGTGAGGATTGAGCATGGATAGAGGATCACCACATCCCTATCATCTTCTTCCGTCACCATAAACTGTCCCGTTCAAGATGCCTTCAATCCCTAGCCAGATTCACCGCTATCTCTTCGTTAACAATATGATTTGGGTTAGGTGAGTCTACTCCCTATTCTAATGAGAAGCATATATATCAATGAGTATGCTTTAACGATCAAGGGAATTGTTGAATCCATTGGGTGTATCAAGGTATCATTAGAAGATGATGATTTGGTGAATGTTTGTTTGAACGGGCTTGGAAAAGATTATAGGCCATTCAAGACCTCCATTGTAGTGAGAGAGAATATTTCCAACTTTCGGGACTTAGTGTCTATGTCAATCATAGAAGAAAAGTCTCTTGGTGGGAATCTTCTTCACAAAGCAAGAACACATCAGAACAGGCCTTCTACTCTAATTCGAGTAGAGAAAAAGGCAGAGGTTGTGGTCAAGGTCAAGGTGGTGGCCGACAACGAAACTAGAATTCTAGACAACAACAGTCCAATTATTTGCAACTTTAATTATACACACAGGTGGAAGAGGCTAGTCAAGAGGCAGGGGGAGCCAAAGAGGCTGAGGTGGTTGATAAATAATTCAGAGTACAAATAGCATAAAGTGTTATTTTTGTGGCAAACCAACGTACATGGCAAAGGACTACTATAAAAAGCAGAATGACATTAAAAGTGGAAAATTGCAGCAAGGCTATGCATCATCTAGTAAACAGGGTGGTAATGATAGAATTGAGTAGTTTTTTGTGATGCAAAACATATTCAGTTTTACAACAAGAGATGTGTTAGGATCTCAAGATATATGGTATGTGGATTCTCGTGCCTCTAACCACATCATCGGTCATGCTGAGTGGTTTAGAGACATGGAGAAAATGGAAAAAACCACATCACGTAGAAACATGTGATGATACTCTGCATCCCATTGCACAGTATCATCACATGGAGAAAATGGAAAAAACCACGTTATGTAGAAACATGTGATGATATTGTGCATCCCATTGCACACATGTTGGTAAAGTGTCATTGTCTCTGCAACATGGCAAAATGAGGTACTTGGAAGATGTACTTCATATTTCGAATATTACAAAGAACCTAGTTTCTGTTGGACAGATGGTTGAGCAGGGTCTACAAATGAGGTTTAATCCTCAAGGATGTTTTGTGGAAGACTTTAAAAATTGGTGTCACTTGGTTGCAAAGGGTAATAGAATTGGCAGGATGTTTACTTTGGATGTGAACATGCCTGAGGTAAAGGCAGCCATGTTTGCTCATGGAACACCTGCCATTGCAGATATTGATATATGACACAAGTGCATTGGTCATATAAATATACATCGATTGAAGTCTATGCAGGCGTAAAATATGTGCAGGTTTGCCCCAAAGTTTAAGGTTGATAGTATGCATAAAGTATATGAAGCATGCCATCTTGGTAAGTAGGCCAAACATTCTTTCCCACATGAAAAGCATGTTAGTGCAAGACCATTAAATGTTATACATTCAAATGTATGGGAACCAACCAAGACTGCAACAATTAAAGGTTGCAGGTACTATGCTACATTCATTGATGAGACCACACTAGGAAAGTGTGGGTTTACTTCATGAAGGAGAAAAGTGAGGTATTTGCTCACTTTCAGAGATTTAAAGCCTTGATCAAGAAGGAAAAAGGCATGCCAGTAAAATGCCTGAGATCAGATGGTAGGAGAGAATATTTTTCCAATTAGTTCAATGATTTCCTAAAGAAAGTAGAGAATCCAGAGGCAGTTTACATGTAGGTACACTCTACAAAACAACAGAATGGTGTTGTAGAAAGAAAAAATAGGCAGATTGCAGAAGTGACATGTTGTGCGGGTTCTGAGGCTATTCGCCTCTATAACAACACCAGACGCCATATGCCAAATGTTGGGGCTCCCAAATCACATGTTCCAAGAGCATATATCTATTTAGATGATACCATCAAAGTCCTTGTTGTGAATCAAAGGAAATCTAAACCAGCAATTACAACCTCCTTGGATGGATGAATGGAGCTCCTTGCTCTTCCTTTATTCTTTGGATAAAAGAGCTCCCAACCTATCTTGTTTGTGCTTTAAGAAAGTTGACCTAGCTCATGCCATTTTCCCAATCCTTTAAGATCAGAGATTCCCACACTCCTCATATATACACCACATACACACCCGTATAAAAGAAAGATTCACTTAACACACACAAAGAACTCAACTCTCTTGCCAACACAATCATACATCCAGAAGAACTAGTTGGGGATCAAATAGGGAGAATCTTCATGCTGGAAATCCGGTATTCCCTTTTGCTGCTTGATTGTATGTCTTCACGTACATATGAGCAATCAAAGCGGATCTATCTTGAATATATGCATCGCTTGCCTCAACCCCATCATCTTGTCAAAAGATCAGAAGATGCCTTGCTTTTTTAAAGCTCCTGGCTAGTATAAGCTTCTTAACCACATTGGGCATCAAAACCTTCTGTTTTCCCCAAGAAAACCATACAATACCTCAAACATAATGGCTCAGGTGACCAACACCTTCTTCCCTTTGAAGCCTCAATATGCCTTTGACCAGATTTTGGTTAGATTGCTGCTGACATGGCCGTCACTCTCAGCCCTCAGGATGTTGCAAGCTCATGTTGCTGATTTCTGTCTCAGCACTTGCATATGAAGCCTTGTCAATTGCAGTTGCAGCCTACATACAACCAAGCCTTGTTCGGCCAGCCCCTTTGGTCATCCAGTATACTAGCTCTCTCTCTCTCTCTCTCTCTCTCTCTCTCTCCTCTCTATCCAAGTCCAGGCTCCCTCACATCATCAAGTGCTCATCAGCATGAGTAGTGTCTCATAGGCTTCTCTCTGTGCAACTGGCTCTGCATAATTGGCTACCATCCACTCCCGTCTGCCACCATCGAGCTGCTCCAAAGTTTTCTTTCCTAGTTCTAGTTGGTCCACTTCCTCGTCCGCCTGCTATTGTAGTCATCCCCATAGGCTGATTACAATTACCACCTCTCTCGGTTCTACACCGAACTGTTACGTCCCCTCCTCACTTTTTTCTTCTCGCTTATCCAAGGTCCTTCTTCCTAGCTCCAAACGGTGCGACCATTCACATGTAATACTTTTGATCTGCCACCTTGCACTTGCCTTTACATACCCTTTGACCAAATCATGGCACCCTCATACAAAGGGTTCACATGCGCACAATAACGAGACTCCAAACGTGCACACCATGGGTGTATGTATCCATGCAATCTAATGATAGTTAAATAATGCACCACAGATGCCTCACATCCAAGGCATTCACATTGGGTAGCATAGCCACATCAATACTCATCAAGTCATAGTAGGTAGGAGTATCCTGCTCATCGACTCTATTGGCATTTCCTTATGCACTTCATCTATTATTTCATCTTCATTCTTCAACCCACTCCAATGCATCATCCAAAATCTCCACCAACAGTTTTTCATCAACTTGTGACTTATCCTCATGCAAGGATTTCTCAAAAACCATACCAAATTGACCTTGTCACCATATCCATGACTTGTCCAAGTCACGCCATTAGAAGCTCTCATGGCTTCTTATCCTCCTCTGGGCTTACTCACGTCCCATCTGCATGCCTCACATATAGCCCAACCTCCCTGGTGGAACACTTTCAAGTGTTTCACAACACTCTTGTGTACTCTAAACAACCCATCCTTTCATCTGGATTAAATGGGAAAGAAGCCACACTAAACCTGATGGCCAAAAGGCACATGTAGCCCTCCCCCTAGATCAAAAACTATATATTCTTGTTGCTCACATGCATACAACCCAAATACTATACTTTCATGATTCCAAAAATCCTTCATGCCTGCACACGCATCTCCATCCTCCATGACATCAAACCAAACTCCAGCCAAACAGCTTGAACATTGTCATCCAAACACCCGTTGGTCAACATCCTTAGCTTCTTCATTCCATAATCTAATCACAACATCCAAAAGCTCATTATCCCTATCACATACTCTAGCATCCACATGGGCATCAAAATGATCATCACCTAGATCTATAGATTCTACCGACAAAAGCAAGGACGCCCTCCAAGGTGTCATCCAACAAAGCATCTGTTGACCTGAACATACTACCTTGCACAAGAGAGGGAGAGAAGAAGAGAAAGAAACCATGCAAGGGTCGATTTGGATAATAGCACTTAGCCAACCCTAATGAGAGTAAACTCCCCTATGTGAGGCCGCTAGGGGCTCACTCCACCACCACTTGTGTCACCCAAGTGGAGATTCACAAGCTAGGTGAAGAGCAAAGAAGAAGGGAGCTATGCAAAGCTCTACCTTCACTCAATGCCAAAATGCATGCAAGAGGGATCTTGACAGAAAGACAAGACAAGGGAGAGGAGAAAATAAGCTATAGTAATATCATTCCTTCCATGCATACACAATAATCAAGCAAGCAAGCACCTACAACACACGCATGCAACCATAAGCGAGAGAGAGAGAGAGAGCGAGACTGAATTGAGACAAATGGGATTGTCTCTTTTTATATTCCCTCTCGAGGGGGTTACTCATAAATATGTAAGCGTAGCACGCGGGTTGAATAGAGGGGGTTTTTTTAATCCCTTTTCTAGCATACAGAAGGGTACCATTTAAAGGAGGTATTTACAGATTAAATAGAAAAAGGGTGTGTTTTATTCATGAAAATTTTACAGATAAGGGGTTTTTTTATTAGGTCTTGAACGCACATGATATAAAGACTTTACATATAGTGAACCCTCATGTATTCCATACAATGTCTTATACACATGAGCTCACTTTTTACAATGGCCGGCCACCCATTTACAATCGGGGTCCCAAAATTAGCTTTGTAGCTCTATGTACATCTAGCTCATTCCTAGAATCAACATTACATAAGCTGTAAGCTCGGTCATCCCATATCTCTTTTATTAATAAGCATTTTGCACGGCTACAAAAGGATAAGTTACAAGAAGTGTTACCGCGCTTGAAAAATGATGTTAATCGGAGTGGTTAACATAATATCCCCCTCCCTGATTCAGGTTAGTTCTCGGAGCTAGTTAAAGGATCTAACTCTAGTAGATTGACTATGTCTGGAGGAGAACATCACGTCGCGAGGTAGGATGTGGGGGGGCTCAAATCTTCTTTGTAGACCTTGTTTGTTGTGTGAAGAAGAAGAAGAATTTTTAACCTCTCACCTTGTGTCTTCTCTCCTAGGGTTTGTATGAGTGTGTGTGTGCTTGCAAGAGCTCAAGCTCTCTTCTCCCCCTGCATCTTTTCATTCTCTAGGCTAGAATGAAGGAGAGAATAGCTGATCATCACCATTGTTGTGTCGTGACATCATTGATTATGTACAGTGTAGCAGCTTGTAATCTTAGCCTATTTAAGACACTTCTATCATCAATGGAAATCTTCTTGCTTAGTCCAATGATGTTTTGACCATGAACATTGATGTGTGCTTCAATCCACCCATGAAATCTAGTAGTAATGATGAGTGATGTTTGTCTCTCCTCAACTATCCACCATAGGTTATGTGAACAACCCGAGCTCTATTTGGAAGGTACTTTGTTGTTGCTCTGTTGTGCTACTTTTGTTAATTATCATGATATTGTTGTTGAAGAAAACCCAAAGTTTAGAGTGCTCTAGACAAAGGCTTGGAATGTTTCAATCATCGATTGTGCATTTATAAAGATCCTTCCATAGCTCCCAAGAAAAAATAGAATTTTCCTTGGTAGTGGGCTTCTTGAGAATCGCCTTGCCTTTTTTCCACTCATGGAGACTTGTTGGGCCACCTCGTGGGTCATTCTAGATACTTTTTTGTTAATTTCTATCTTGGCATTTCCTCCATGGCAAAGAAGAACTGACAGACAAGCTCATGGCCCCAGCCATGAAAGAAGAAGAACATCTCTTTCCCAAGAGGAGGATCCACACCAAGAAGAAAAGCTAAAGGAAGCATTGAAGGAAGACATGGACATGAGAAGAGAAGCTGCCACAACAAGAAGACTGAAAGAAGAGGAAGACATGGACGCATGAAGAGAAGCTGCCCACGACAAGAAGACTGAAGACAAGAGAAGATGTGAGGCTCCAAAGAGTGAGGAGCCATGTGAAAATCTCAGAGAGAGAGAGAGAGAGAGAGAGACCCTACAACCCAATGTAACCTGCCCCAAAAGAGTAAAACCACCTCTGAGCCACCTCTGAGCCACCGATGATGTAGGCCACGTGGTAGATGTATGTGTGAGCACTTTAGTCAAGGTCGCAGGCACTTGTAGTAGCCTTGGACACGTAGAGAGAGAGAGTGTCAAGGACTATGAGTTTAGGGACTTGAGGCACTGGTCGTCTCGCGGACTATCAAGTAAGAGAGAAACTTGGTATAGGGTCCAGGTATGCTAAGTTCACTTGAGGGGAGGTGTGCTAGGAACTGGTCCGCGGACTATCAAGTAAGAGGGAAACTTCTTGGTATAGGGTCCAGGTGTGCTAGGAGTATTCACTTGAGGGGAGGTGTTGAAATATACAAGTGAATAGGGTGTGTAAGGGAACCAGCCCTTGGCAAGAGGCTGTAAAAGAGAATCTATAAATGTGAGAGAACCTGTGAAAAGGTGAGAAGAATCTACTGGGAGAGAATAAAGGGTAGCATGAGAAGATTTAGGAAGTGTGGAGATATTCTGGGAGAGGTGGAGAGAATCAAGCAAAAGAGGTGGAGAGAATCAAGGAGAAATCAGTGGGATTTGATGCTTGGATGTAAACACTATAAATTGAGGCATTGGCCTAAAGAGAATTTGCTGGTTTTTAATTATCCATGCCTACATTAAGCTATTAGTTAATTACTCACTAATCACATCTTAATTATCATCTAATCACTTTGTTAATAATGTTGATTCTAGCATTTGATCCACCATAGCTGATTACATTGCATTGCTGTAATTTTAACAGTTGCATGATGTGGAGATCCATGCGATCTGTGGTGATTGGTGCTGCTTGGAGTTGTCGATCGAGCAAGATTTGTATGGCCTATTTGAATTTCATGCGATCCAGTGGTGGATCACACCAATTGAGGGGGTTTAGCAGAGGGTCAATCTCCTCCTGATCTTGTGGTGGTGGTGGTGGGATTTCTCCTTCTTCTAAGGATGGGGGAGGGAATTTTGGGTGGCAATGGTGATGAGGGTGGAGGGTTGGCTCTCGAGGCTATGGTGGTGAGGCTTGCAGTAATAATGGGGGAGGCCTGGCCCATGTTGAGGGTGTTGGGCAGGCCTAATTTGAGGGTTAAAGTGGGAAGTGAGGGAGGTGGAGTGTGGATATGGGGGGGTGTATAGGAGTGTGAGGGGAAGAGAGTTAGCATTGTGGTGCCGAGTGGGGGTGGGGGTGGCTGGGTGCTTGTGTTGGGGTTAGAGGAGGTGAGAGCCGAGTAGTTATCAAAAGTGGTTTGGAAGATGGCACTACAACTCACGCATTGACTTCTTTATCTAAAGAGGAAGATTTGCTACGCAAAATGCTGACCGAGCTAGAGAACCCATTGACACCTGCCAATTGCCTTAAAAGCTCACAGAGTATTCTAGTCCCAATGAGGAAAAGGAGAGGGCATCCCAAGAGTTGGTCAAGGAATGCCAAGCACAATTGGAAGGTGAACCTCCTACCGCCTACCTTGAGCCATGCCCATCGGTCTCAAACTTGAGGCCCACGGAAGAAACTCACGTATATCTTGGAGAGCTCCTAGACCAACCACCCCCACAAAGGCTAATAAAAATAGTAGCTTCCACTATAGTAGCTACCCCCTAGCAGGGAAATAAGGTGGCCAAATATTTGAGAAACTTGGGGGATGACTATTTTAGGGGAATGAGAGCAGAAGTCCCTATTCCCATCCCTTACACACAAAAGATCTTAAGACTGAGCAAAACCAACCTTCCTCGTCTCGCGAAATATCCCCCCTTCCAAGAGACATTATAGGTCGAGTCTCTTCCTTACTCTCTTCTCAAGTCCAAATCCCTATCGGCACTTTGCTTCAAAGTAGCCCAAGCCTATGGAACGATTTGAAGGATTGGATGGAAGGACGCCTCGGGCCATGCATGCATGAACCTATGGAGCATGACAGCTCTAATGAATCCAAGGAAGAAGAATCTCATATACCCTAGAAGGTAATTGGAACTCCTACTATTCGAGTACCGAAGGTACTCGATGGCCACCAAGTTATTGCAATCTTGGATGGTGGAGCAAGAGTGAGCAAGACAATGCTGGGAAAAATGGGGAGAACGTGCCTTGGATGACACCACTTTGCTGGTTAAACTTGTTGATAAAGCCATAGCTAGACCCATTGGTCTACTAAGGGATCTTAAGATTAAGATCATGGGAACTACTTATCGCCACACCTTCGTGGTGATGAATTTTGGACGTCAGCTAGTCTCTTATGACTGCATCCTTGGCACAACATTTATGAGAGAGTCTAAAATGATTCATGATTGGGATACTGACCACATATACATTTGAAGAAAAGATCTTACATTCAAGATCAATCTACGCATGTGGAAGGTACACCCCATGATGAGTAGTAGACCATTTGCAGAGGACTATCACTATGTGATCCACAGCAGTCCATTTGTGTCAAACATGCCATAAGAAACTTGAAGATGAAAAGGAGAGCGAGGGCTATGCAACTCTTCTAGAGCCTAAAGACTCTAAGAACTAGACGCATATCCTTGCTACCCTAGACATTTTGCCTCGATGAACTGGTACAAGGTTTGCCACAGTGGGACGGTAGGAGATTACATCTCTATACATGGTTAGTTTAGCACACCTACCCAATGTTGCCACCCAAGAACTTGAATAGGAAATTAGAGCAAAGCCAGCAGGGCGTACACACTCTCATATAATGCACAAGCCTGAGGGATTCCCTAGGCATGAACGATATGTCTTCCTAGATGATTCAGGCACCCATTCGCTCAAGTATGTGGGAGCTGTGGAAGCGCATGACCACTTCAATAAAATGTGAAAAAAGGAGTTTTCTAATAGCTCTCTTTTGGTCCACTCTACCATCCCACAGCCCAGCAGAACCCACTAGACCCAATCTAGACTCACAAAAGCTTTTCCGCTCAGTGTGCAAAGCACGCAACAAAAAGTTAGCACTTGTAAAAAAAGAAGCCAAAATGCTAGTTGACAAATAAAGTGCTAAAGCTGAAGAAACTAGATAGGTGCCTAAGCATTTCAAGACCTTCTAAATGGCCGACCGATTTGTCCAATATGATTCAGGTCACAGGTCTAACAGTGGGAAACCTGGGACCTCTTATGATGGTCTAGCTAAGGTCAAGGAGATAAACCTAGTAGGCTTGGGTGAAGACCCGAGGCTAGTACTTATTGGAGAAGACCTTTCTAAAGAAGAAGAGACCAAGCTTATCACTCTATGGACTAAGTTCCAAGATTTCTTCACTTGGAAGTACATAGACATGAAAGGTGTACCTCCAGAAGTAGTCTAGCATACCATTCTAATAGTTGATGGAGCCAGGCCGGTCAAACAACGAGCTTACCCAAACCCTAAGTACTCCAAGATGGTCCGTGAAGAAATTTAGAGACTCATTGATAAACGGATTCATCTATGAAATTAAGCATACGGAGTGGGTATCACCTATTGTGATAGTGCCCAAAAAGAACAGAAAGTCAGAGTGTGCATCGACCTCAAAAAGGTCAATGTCGCCACCATCAGGGATCAGTATCCTCTACCTTTCACAAAGCATGTGCTAGAATGAATAGTGAAAGGAAGCTTACAGATTCCTCGACGAATTCTCTAGTTACAATCAGGTGCTGATGGATCCAAAGGAGCAACAAAAAACTGCATTTTCCACGAAATGTGGCACCTATGCATAGAGAGTCATGCCCTTCGGGCTGACTCTTCATGTCCTTCGGGCTGACTGATGCCCCTGGAACCTTCCAACATCTTATGTGTATCGTTTACAAGGAATATATTTGGAAATTCCTTGAGGTCTTCATGGATGACCTTTGTGTCAATTCCTCCTAATGTGTCAATTCCTTGAGGTCTTCATGGATGACCTTTGTGTCAATTCCTCCTAGAAGGAGCACCTTGCATGTTTGCACAAAGTGCTAGAAAAGAGCAGGCTATACCGTATCTCATTAAACCCATTGAAATGCCAATTTTGGGTTTGGCATGGAGTAATCCTGGGACACATCTTCTCCAGGCAATCTCTACCGGTGACAACAAAGTGCGGCTCATCCTAGAGCTGCCACCACCCACAAACTTCAAAGGTGTCTAGCGCTTTATGGGACACGTTGGCTACTATCGGCCATTCATTTTTATGTACACTGATATTTCTCGACCTCTTTATGGACTCCTCATTGTCTTTGAGTGGACTAAAGAATGCTAACAGGATTACACTATGATGAAAAAATACTTGGCAACAAGCGGTCCAATTCTCAGGTCCCCCAATTGGGACAGCATCTTTCATGTCCACATCGATTCCTCAACCTTTGCTATAGAATGAACCAGGAGAACTCAAGATGGATTTTCCCATTAGTTTTGCCACCCACCAACTCAATGAAGCTAAGAGGAACTATACCACAATGGAGAGAGAGGGATTAGTCATGGTCTACATTGTCAAAAAGTTTCACCATTATCTTTTGGTGACTAAATTTGTTTTCTTCATACACCATCAAGCCCTCCTCTACCTAGTAAATAAGCCCTGTATGATAGGCTGAATCACCCAATGGTGGAGATTATAATATAAGAAGCTTTTTGAACAAACACACCAAAAAATAGAGCTTTTTACACACATGATGTTATTTCAAAAAAACCTCCCTCCTTTCATTAGTGGTAATGATAAACATTTAGAAAGAGGATGTGTACCAAGTAGAGAGATAACTAGAAAGACATATAGAGAGAGAATATGTACCTAGGAGAATAAAAGTAGAGAGAACACAAAATAACAGGCATGTTGCATGAATATTCTCAAAGACTAAGAAGAATATTAAACTTAAAAATAACTTTTATTCACAAAAATAATCACCCTTTCTACATTAAAAATTAGCAACCAGACACATGACAAAATGCCCTTCAGTAAATGAAAATTGTGCTAAAATGTCACTCTCTAGATTTAGAAGTAGCAACTGAGCCAAAGAGAGATACATTTCATTAAATCCCAATGCAGGCCTCATTGAATGCCCTTTAGAAAAAAAACATTGATATGATCTCCTATGAAGGCTCTACATTAAAAAGTAGCACCAACTAGAACAAAAAGAGATACATATCATTAAATTACAAATGAGAATCAAAATACTGAATGTCCTTCAGTTATCAAAAGCTACTCAAAATGTTGAGGTCGTACACATCCTATGATTCAGCTAGCTTCATTAGATGATGTTGTCCGAGAATAAAATGAATATCGTGTTGTTGTTATAGTGTCGGCTGATGCAGACTCATGTATTGGTGTTGATGTAGTCCAAGAACACATAAATACATAAAATACATATGTTTACACAACAAAAAAGGTTTCTTATTCTCTTCTCTTTTGGAAATCAAGGCAAGTGCAGTAAGGCTCTGCTTTGATATGAACTTCATAGTACTCTTCTATGAGAAGATGAAATTTGACATGCTCATTTGGTATAACACATGTCTCTTCTATTAGTACTGCATTTAACTCAAGGACCCTGGCTATCTTTTTCTCTGCCTCTTTTGATATTCCATGTTGCCAATTTTTTCTCCTCTTACTAGATGGAGGGGTAATTCCATACATGCCCAAAACTCCATGATTTGGATCAAATCTTTGAAACAATGGCGATTGACAAGTCATATGTAGAGTAAAACCAACCTTCTAAACTTCAGTAGTTGACATGCTTGTCCCCTTGGAAATTGGCCATATCCTAGGTAATTGAGGTATAATCTTCACTTGCTTATCCACATTCCACATGTGTTGAACATCACGATTGAAAAAGCACATTGAAATATTTGTTTTCCATTGTACTCCCTTGCTGACCAAAAATAGGATGTAACTTCTCCCTGGGGGCCTACTCTCTATGTCGCTCTCTATGTAGGAATCACCCCAAAACATTTACTCTTGCAATGAACATGCATTCTTCTTATTTCCCATATAGTTTTTGTGCACATTCTCATCAATTAGATTTTGCTCATCCATATTTTCTACTTTGTTGCTTTCTGAAGACTAGTCATGATGGATATGCTTTTCATCCATTTGTTGCACATTATCCTATTCCATGTTGATGGTTATGCTTTTCATCCATTTGTTGCACATTATCCTATTCCATGTTTACATGTCTATCTTCAAAAATAATTTGTCTTGGTCTTCCTCTAAGCTTGCGGTGTTTTGACTTCATCACATACCCTGGCTTGTGTGAGCTAGTTGTAATACTCCCTTTTTTCTTTCTATGAATTGTCTCCTTGTCTCCATGAAGGATAGGATGCTCAAACAATGGTGTACCTACTACTGTTGTTTGCATTACATTGGAAACCATAGTAGGGGTGAGAGTCCTTCCCATTGAAACTCTATGCAATAATGTTTCCATATCAGGTCATGTTCCCATATAGCAACTAGTCTCAAAACCTAGGTACTTTTCACTTTGCATGTAGGAACTAATCACATCTATAACAAAGGCATCAAAGAGTGATATTTTTCTTGCACCGCCCTCTCCTGTTAACCAACTAGCATGTACACTCTCTAAGAGATTTGTGTTGGGTATTTTTTATCTTTCCCATGGGCTATAAGAGGCCTGACCATACATCACAAAGCACACAATTATGAAAAAACAACTTGTATTTAAAGGCTATAAACTGAATTAAATAAAGCCATTGTACCTCATGTTGACTTCCCCAATAGAGAATTATTTCTTCCCACCAATTAAACCATCACCTCATATCTTTTATATTTTGTTTCAAAACATTATCTTTTCCCCACCAATCCTTGATAGAGGTGGCTTGTTTTGCTGCACACTCCGGTGTCCAAGCAAGCCTCCATGCTTCGCACATGTCGAGATGTGTCTGTCTATGCTGAGGTAGCACTAATTTTTTGGTGTGCTTCTAAAGATTCCGTTCCCAATGAAAGAGACAAGAATTCTCTCGACCATCCAGCACATTCTAAGGCCCTCTATTTTACATAGTTCGTATTACAATCCCATTTGCCCCTAGCCTCGTCAGCCACATAAATCCTGCAAAGTCAGTTGTTGCTGGGAATCCTTCTTCTTGCATAACATTATTAAGATTTTCCCAGAATAGAATTTGTGCCTCTCCATCCTCCTCTTTTGTTTCACATCTAGCGATTACTATTAGGCTTTTAAAACTGCAAATTTAAATTAATTATTTTACAATATGCCTACTTATTGCATGAAATAAGTATTTGATGAATCACAAACACAAAATTACTTTACATAAACCTAGGGTCATACACTGAACATGACATGGTGGCCCAACCATCAACTCTATGAGTGTGATAAAAGTGCCCCCAAGAATCATGCAAGTCTCTAGAGCTAGTTTGATGCATCCTATTTACTAGATCAACCCTTGAACCTCTTCCTTTTGTGGACATCTTGAGTGGAAGCACTTGTCCGAGGATTTTCCTTGACCTGGGAACCGACTACTATGCAAAAAAGGAAACATACATCTTTTCTTGAGCTGCAAAATGTTATCAAAACCATCCCCAACAACCAAAGTGTTATTCTTCTTCTCATAGGCAACAATGCTCCTAAACCTGCATAGAAAATTAAATTGTTAAATTTTATTATGCATTATATAATTTACTCTAGAAAATGGACTATAAAAATCAAACCTTTTATTTTGAAGAAGAGGTATCAACTCTTCTAAAAAGTTATTAGCTAGGCTTAGATTCCCCCATTGATTCATTACGATCAAATGTTAAAGAGTCCATAAGCAATTGCAAGCCACAAGCATCTGTATTTTTCTAGGCCCAATACCTTTATTGTAATTCAAAAATGTACCCACGAGCCTCCTTCGTCTCTCAATATCAGCCCTTGAGGTTCCCCGCTCAACTAGATAACTGTGCTCACCTTAGTGTATCATTAGTTGTGTCGTCACACAGTTAGATCTTCACGAATGATGTGCACGAATGATGTGATAGACTAAATAGACTAAATGATGCAATATTGACATGTGATTTGTGTCCTTTCTTCTTTAACTAATAGTCCCTTGGATACTTTGTTCTCTAAAAAAACATGGAAGAACTTATCGTTAAATCGTTGATTATTGTTATAATAGATGTAAGAGTATCTTTGACATTGGAGAGAACCAAGACAATAACTAAGCTTAACATTGCATGGAATTGACATATTAGATTTCCTTGGCCTTGACCACATATGACCATCATATTTCTGTTGCATCCCTTTCCAAATGTTGGTGGAAGCTCAAAAACCACATTACCGTCATATGCTCTTGGTATCTCTATTATAGCCACAAAACCTAAAGATTTTGCTAAGAGTTTTTTATTTGAACTACCCGTGGCATTCTGAAGTAGCCAAGGATCTATATGATTAACAAAGCCAGTAGCATTGTCCTCCTCACTATCAACATTAATCTGAATGGTTTTGTCCATGCGTGTTGATTCATTTTTTGAGATTTCAATCTCATCCAAAATTTTTGCCCAAAGATTCTTCATCTTGTGCACCTAATGGAGTACTCTCCAAGTTTATAAACTCAATAGAATCATGACCCTTACCTTCAGAGCAATTTCTATTTCTATTTTGAACACTTTCATGCTCACTATCTATTACATAATAAGATTCTTAACAATGGACAATATAATACTCCATTGAAAAAGATGAATCAACCAAGAAGTGCACATGACCATCAACATCTCCGTGTGATGGCTTTTCTAACTCAAATTTCACTTCACCATACTGCAGTATAGCATGCAAAGTAATAAGCTTACAGTACTGTGGTAAAAGGCTCTGTAAAAAATATGCACTAAACAACAAATTTCCATCCTATACTAGATGCACAGAACCAGATATGGTGTCAACTCCTACAGTCCATGAGATAGAAGCTTCATGTGCCATTCCATAAACAATTCTCCCTCCTACTCTATGAGAGCAAGAAGCAATATGCACTAGCTTTTGTAGTTTTTGAGCAAAAAGAAAAATTATGTTTTCACTTCATTGGTGATATAGCAATTGTAGTATCATTACCTTAGCTTCCACATAAATTTATAAAAGCCTAAATTTAATCTACCTACATTTATATACGTTGTTTATTCACATTATAATTTGATGAGAACATATAAGCAAAAAAGAATATTTTTAGTAAGAACTGATTTGATTCTCATTCATTAAAGACGAGGAGAACACTTGTTTCAAAAAGTATCCTCCAGTCATCATCATTTGAATTTCACAACCATCACTCACTTATGCTTCCACTCCCACTCTCCCAGTCTCCCACGAAATTAATATCATTTAAAGCTTGAGGACTTTTTTGGGTTCTAATTTTTATTTATTTTTGCTTCTAATTTAAAATTATATTCATTTTATTGAGTTCCTAATTGTAAATTTTTGTGGTTCTATATATACTTTATCATATATAAGATCCTATAAGTAAATATATGTGTTATACATATACACAGATCTATAGTATATATACATAACACTTAGATATAATATAACTATATATATATATATATATATATATAAACTATATATTTAATATATATTACATACACTCACATATATACTATATCTAAGTGTGTAAATAAATTATATATATATATACACTTAGATCTATAGTATATGTAGATATATAGTAGATTTAGTATATATTTTATATATACTTTCTCTTTAACTACTTTAGAGACTATAGATATACAAGTGAAAACGATAGTTAGAGTGAGTGTGTGTGTGTGTGTTAGTGTTGTAATTCTTATGTTAGTGTGTGTGAGAGCCATTGTGTGCTTGAGCTATTGTGCGCCCCCCTCCTCCTCCCTCCTACACCAGGTATGCCCCCCTCCTCCTCTCCTCCCCTGCCCCTCCTCCTCCCCTCTCATGCCCCCTTGCCCTCCCTTGCTGGTTGGCCATTGAAGAGAAGAACATAAACTGCTTCACGGTTGTGCCAGCAAGGGAGGGCATGAGGGGGGGGCTTTGCCCCCCTCGCCCTCCCTTGCCAGCCAGCCATAGAGCGTTGCTCTATGCTAGCTGGCAAGGGAGGCAAAATTCCCCCCCTTTCCCTCCCTTGCCGGTCATCCATCGAAGTAGCGCACGCACTGCCCTGTGGCTAGGCTAGCAAGGGAGGGAAAGGGGGGAAATTTGGCCCTCCCTCTTGGCTGAAAAAGGAGGGCACGGGCGGGGAAACTTTCCCACCCTTGCCCTCCCTTTCCGGCCAGGAAAATTTTGCCCTCCCTTGCTAGCCGACCGCCGCAGAGCAGCGCTCTGTATACACGGCTGGCCAGGGAGGGAGGGCACTGAGGGGGGGTACTTTTCCCCCCTTGCTCTCCCTTGCTGGGTCGGCCGGCAAGGGAGGGCTCAGGCGGGCAAACTTTTCCCCCCTCAGTAGGAATTTTTTGGACCCAAAAAGGGCCTTCTTTAAGGATTCCTAATTTTAAGGGATTAGAGCTTTAAAAGCTGGGCTTAAGGGAGACAAAGGCTATGATAACCCCTATTTTTTGCCTTGCCACATTAGCCATACCCCCCTAGTTTCACTTTTTAAAGAGAATATTCTCATAATCTCTCTCTTACTTATTGACTTTTCTCATACTTTCTCTCTCAATTTGAAATCTCCTTTCTCATTAACTCCCACCATATCTCCCTTCCACATTAGCAAAACATTCTCGTATTTAGGTGGGCCCCTAAAAGTGAATTTTTTTATTTTTTATATTTTGAGGTGGAAAAAACACCACCCAACCAATATGTATGAATTTTTTATCTTCACTCTCTACAAATTGAATCTTTCTTGTCAGTTTGAAATCTCCTTTCTCATTAACTCCCACCATATCTCCCTTCCACATCAGCAAAACATTCTCGTATTTAGGTGGGCCCCAAAAAGTAAAAATTTTTATTTTTTGTTTTTTTTTTTACATTTTGAGGTTGAAAAAACACCACCCAACCAATATGTATGATGAAAATAAATTTTTCCCTCCAAAAAACTTGTAATTCAAGGTAACGTTAGAAGCCTGTCAGGAGCCAGTACATCCATAACTAACTGTCAGGTTCCCAAAACCCCATAAACATAACTAACTGTCAGGAACCACTACATCGATGAGATCCTAAAATTGTGGGGATCCCAAAAATTATTATTTTATTATTTTTCTCATAAAGCTAATTTATTGATGAATGTTAGTATATTTGTAAATCAAAAATATTATTTTCTACTTAGAAAAACGGATTTGTGTTAAACCTCCAACAGTAAAGTTTTAACAGTCTCTCTCATTCACTCTCTCTCTCTCTCTCTCTCTCTCTCTCTCTCTCTCTCTCTCTCTCTCTCTCCCTCTGAGGATCTCTCTACTTTAGCTTCTTCCTCTGCTTAGCTATGGAGCCTTTGCAAGCTGTGTGTGTAGCCCCTTGTGAAGCTAGAAAACGGAAGGTTGATTTACACATTCATAGGAGAAAAATGTAGATCTTTGGGTTGATGGGCATCTCTATTCCATTGACCCTCCATTAAGAGCAAACCCTCCTTTCCATGATTTATCATCTTTTAGGCAATTTGTTGGTGAAGGAGAGCTTGGCTTGTTAGGATACTGCAGAAGATTGACTACAAGTGGAGCTTGGCAAACCCATATGAATTCTCCAATCTCAATTGCAAGCATCACAATTCAGCCTTTTACAATGTCAAGAAGGACTTAAAACATCATCAAAGAAAATGAAATAGATCCTCATAGAGAATGTGGAGAAGGATGCAAAGATTCAAAGGCTAGAGGAACTTATCAAACGACTCAAAGCAACGCCAAATGGTGCTATCGTGAACGCAAAAATACATTGGCTGGTATAGAATCTCTTGGGTTTAAAGGTGGAGCACGGAAGGAAGGATTCGTACAACAAAGTAAGTATCAGTGATTTAAACAAAATAGTCATGATTTGTTTTCTGCCAGGAATTGTTTGCAAGAGGTGTGTGGTTCTAACGAAGAGGGATGGAAGGATTTGGTCAAAGCCATTCTGAATACCAAGGATATTCTCTCAATTATTACTGACCCTCATCATCCTAAAATATGCCAAGCTTGTTAGCAATGTGGTGAGCGAGATTACCACCTCCATCAATTCTTCATTAATTCAACATGCTTATGATGCAGCTGGAATCAGCATGAAAGGGTACCAAGCAATCCACCAGGTTGTAAAAGATGCATTTCTAAGACAAGGAATCATTGGCACTTTATTTCCTACACTCAAGGTGATTCACAATGTCAATCGTATCAATAATGATGATGTGCAGCGA
The DNA here is from genome assembly GCF_041138505.1 of Cibotium barometz. Lineage (NCBI taxonomy): Eukaryota > Viridiplantae > Streptophyta > Polypodiopsida > Cyatheales > Cibotiaceae > Cibotium > Cibotium barometz. The sequence continues at coordinate 48,244,259 of NC_141086.1, read as the reverse complement.
GCTATAGGACAGTTTTATCACGTTGAGGGCACACTAACATTAGACACAGGGTCGAGCAGAAAGAAAATCAAGACAACAAGTATACAGAATTTCACTATGATGTTTACAATAACATCTTTGTTCATATTGAGTGACTACAACAAGCTATGGTGAAGTTCTATGGTCTTTCACCAGAAGGTGAGAACTTTCAATTGCTGCTATTCATGTTTTTCAGTAGAAAATGAAGACGATTATTTTGTTTTGAATATTGTAAATTACCGTTTATTTGCAGTTTTGGGGAGCACACTTTCATTTGTACTCAAGCTAGATGAGTGCCAAATTTTGAAAGGTCAAAAGCTGGAACGTATGAGCATTACGCTCATGAATGAGGCCATGATATGTGCATGGGAAAAAAACTACCAAACCAAGTTTTAGTGTGCAATCTGAGAAAGAGGTCTGGTGGCTTGGTGCATTTGAGGTACCAAAGGAGACACATGAGGCATTGACATGGATGTTTGAAAGGACTCCATGGATAAGAGATGTAATCAAAAAGCAAATTGATGGTCAACTTTTAGATGTAGAAACATAGGAAAGTTCAAGGTGGATTGGCATCTTGTGGGAGATTTGAAGACAATTAAATGCATGATGGGTTGTGCTCAAGACGCGACATCAAGATAGCCTTGTCCATACTGCAATGCTCAGATTGATATTCCTAGGCAAAAAAAGACAAATGGAAAAGGTATACAGAAGGTTGGTTCTATTGGGAAGGATGCCTCAAAAGGTCCCAAGAAAGGGAAGAAGCAACAGGAAGATGTAGTAGATCCAACCGAGTCAACTGATGTGATGAAGATGAGGAACAACCAAATGCAAGATGGGTAGAAGTTTTCATGTCTCCTAATATGCTAGGAGAACCAAACAAGAATTCAAATTGGAGCCCCATCATTAATTTTCCACTAAAGAGTATTCACTTTTGCACACTTCAAGCATTCATGAGAATCTTTGATCAATTGTTTAAGTGCCATATCGATTGATTAAGTGCCATATCAATTGTTTAAGTGCCATATCAATTATGCATTCACAATGCCTACACAAGAGAGGAAAGTTGCAATAGTCCTTAGTAAATTAGAGCATCTTTTGAATTCTTTGGGCTGCCATGGCGGAAACGTGAAAATTGAAGTGAATAAGCAGGCGTCTGGTATGTCACATGAGGTTGCTCAAAAGGTCTCCATGACTGGATCCATTAGGGCCAAAAACGTCTCAAAATGGGCTGTGTAAGGAATTCGCTAACTTGCTAATTAGTAGAACGTTGACGGTCAAAATGGCTCCAAATTTGGCTGTTTTGGATATTTAAAGCGTATCTATGTGATTGAACACGTATCTAAGTACATATTTTAAAATTTAAAAAAATATATCGTTTTCATGCTACTCTTTAATGGCTCGTCTCGAAATTTATCCTCTTTTAGTGACTTCCCGACAAATACTTATTTCTCTTACTTTTGAATGACCATTCCCTTCGAACGCGCTCTCATCCATTCTCCAAAAAATTTCACAAGCTTATTCTTAGTTTCACTCCTCTGCTTCTCTAAGAATTTCACAAGCTACATCTCATTCTCATTCTTTTGCGTCTCTCATCTTCTAATAGCTCTGCTAATATTTTTAGCTCTGTTTAGTAATGAGTGATACATCTAATCGTAAGTTTCATTTGAATATCAAGCTCAACCAAGAGTATGCAACTACACGGAGTGTCTACCAAAGACCCCTTTCATGTGCGAATGAAGCTCAATATCTTCGCAACGAAGGAAAGAAGCATATTGACCTATGGACAGATGGAAGTCTATATCCACCAGATCCCAGAATAGGAAGGTATCCTTCTTTTCACACACCACATGATTTGATGAGATTTGTTGGTGATGGGGTGGATGGCTTACTTGGTTATAGTTCAAGACTATCTCAATCACATGCAGAACATATTACATATCTTCAAAATACTTTATCTTTGTTCAATGCAACAAAAATTATAGAACTTGAAAACAAAATAGTATCTTTGAAAACAAAATAGTGTCTTTGAAACAAGAAAATGATCAATTGAAAACCTTAAAAGAAACTCCAATAGGGTTAAGAGCACGAGTAAAACGAATACGGGATGTAGTTAACTTGACAGAGAGATCTGGACAAAGGAAAAAAAGGTTAAAACTTGTAAGAGATCATGTTACTACCCTTCTAGGATTTGACATGTCTAATGCTCAGGAAAGGGTAAGATTTTTGAATGAGCTTATGAATAGGTCGGATATCTTGAAACTTTTGAAACTTCCTGAAAATCAAACTAAAAAAAAACTAGTCTTTCAACATCTACTAAAAGATATGGACTTATTGGTCCAGCCTTCCCAAATGCAAGAAGTTTGTGACACAGTGGGAGTGAGTAGAAAGGGATACAGAGCCATCTCTAAAACCTGGTTCAGGGTCCTTAAGTATTACAAAATCAAAGCTTTTGGGTTGCCTAGACCTCACAATGTTGGAAAATATAGAACTCTATTAAATGAGGAAATTTCCAAACATTTCGGAGAGTATTTCTATATTGAGGGAACAATGCCATATGAGAGACAAAAAAAAAATCGCCTTTTGAATACAACGTTTATAATAATATTTGGATGAACATTAGAAAAGTCCAATCTTTTATGGTGAGATATTATAGCATTCGAGAAATAGATTGTGAAGGAAAACTTGTATTTGTTATATAATTAGATGAAGCTCAAATCCAAAAATGTCAAAAAATGGAAAGAATATCTATATCCCTAATGAATAAAGCATTGGACTATAGTCAAGGTAAGCTTGATTCTCCATACCATAAAACTCAATCAGAAATGGAGCTATGGTGGATTGGATCAGCTCATGTGCCAGTAGAGAGTCATGAAACATTAAAGTGGCTCTTTTCACATATAGACATTCCTTCAGTTATTCAGAGCCAAAATGCAGGTGAACACCTTCATGTAGACGACATAGGTGATTTCATTGTGGAATGGCATTTGAGTGCCGACCTTAAGGCGTTGAAGTGTATGTTTGGTGTATGTGGAGGAGCAAATACCAAATATCCATGTCTTTATTGCATGGCAAGCACAGGGACAAGAGAATGGCCTTGCAGAAAATGAGATTGGAAAACCACCATCCAGAAATAATGTGAATGTTGTCGATTATCCAACTTCTGTTAAAATTTGGGGTCCAATTCTACCAATACATTTAAAAAATGTGCATATATGTACATTACATGCAAAGATAAGAATCTTGGACAAATTGCTCCGACTTCATCTGGACTATGCATATTCTATTAAGCCGACTAAACTTGCAGATGAGTGCATAGAAAAATGCGAAGCCTTGCTCTCTCAAATGGGTTTCCATGGTGGCGAAGTGCATCTTTAAAAAAATCATGTTCTTTCTAGAGGTACAGGTGATGTTTTGCAAGATGTTTCAATGGGTGGAGCAAAAGCAAGAAGATTTTTGAGCAACCATGACACCAAACAAGTCAATGCAATGTGGAACTGCTGGAAACATCTATGTGTCATTACCACAAATGTCAAAAGTAGACCAGATGTAGCCAACAAACGTATGGAAGTTTGGAAAAAACTCGACAATTTTTTTGAAGTCCTAAGATAACAAGTTGGTTTAAATACTTATGCAGATGATTTCAAAAAAGCAATAAAGCTTTTAATAAAAGCTATCATAGATGCCTGGGGAGAAAAAGACATAACTTATTACTTGGTGAGTGTTCAGACTTATCAAAACTGTTAAAATTAAAGTGTAATTTCTTAAATTTACTAACAAAGAATTGTCTTTGTAGCATATTCTTTACTTGCATGGACCATATTTTGCTATAGAAGGACCCCTTGCAACATGGGACACACAAGGAATGGAAAAGTCTCACTATCAAGCGAGAACTTCCTTTTTCAAATGTACCAGAAGAGGAGGTGGTCAAAGAAGAAGCAATGCACTTAAAGACTTACTCAATTGGTTCTACAGGAGGCAATTACAAAGGATGAGATCAAAGAACCAGCAATCTGAAACTACACAAACACCTCAAGATAGAGACTAATGATTTACTAACACATTTGTACCTCTTACAAAATATTTGTTGAATTATAATCAATCCTTGCAAAATATTGTGTGCACATTAGTTTTTGATTCTCTTGGGACTATTCGGCATGTCACCTCTGTATCTCAAAAATTTTCTCCTTCTATAACCTCCAAGAAGATTGATATCTGACTCCTCAGCTGCAGCTGCATAGCTAGAGTAGCAAAGAAAGTATCCTGCTCTTGAGGCATTGAAACCTGCAGCATATCCAAAGATTCTAAGAGCAGCAGCTCTCTCTAGAAGCAAGACCTTGTTAGCATTTATTTGAATGGGAGTGTATCCCATGAACCTTGACAACACCTTCAAGGCAAATATTGGCAACTCAGCATCTTCAGAGAAGTTCATGTGGAATGCACAGAACACAGCCTTATCCAATGTAGGTAAGTAGTGCATGAGAGCAGATGAAGGCCTTCTTGACCTAGTCTCTGTAGCTTTCACTCTGCTGCCTTTAGCTCTTCCTAGAAAATCATCCTTATCAAGCAATTCAATCTGCAAGACAAAAACCTCACTTTAAAAAAATTACAATCACAATAACATTTTGCAAAAGATTAAACGGAAACTACCTTCTGCAACTCATCCTCACTTACTACTTTGTCTTTCATCAAGTTGCATGAGCCAACCCTTTCCACTTTATCAGAATCTACCTGAAGCTTGAAATCTCTGCCAAAAGACTCTACACCTAACTCAATAAGCCTGTTCTCAAAATCCTCATCTCTAAGGGAAGGTTTCTCCTCATCCACTCTTTTAAGGCACAAGGCAAGTGCATCAGGAGCAGGGATAAATGAGTGGTCAGATGTTTACAAATAAAGTGCCAAAAACTCTTCCTTTGACTCTACTTCTGTATCAATAAAGTCTTTGGTCACCTCACAAGCTTCTGAAATTGCTGCAATACAGTAGTCTTCCCTGATATTGAAGAGACATTGAAGATAGGACAAAGGAATAAAATATTTCTCATTGATATAGAAGAAAGGAAGGCTTGGAACAGTAACAGAGGATTCAGATATGCTTGCTTCCTCTGAGGGCTTTTCAGTAACAGTGAAAGCCCTAAATTCAGCAACATCAAGATTTGCACTTTCTTTCTCCTCAGCTTGAACATCAATTTATTCCTCTTCTAAAATCTCACTTTTCTCTAGCTTTGAGACTGTGGTGACATTTAAGTTTTCTTCCTCCTTCTTTGCATCAATATCTGATTCTTGCTCTTTATCTTTTATTTCTATCTCAAAAATAGAAAGAAAAGAAAGGAGACATCTTTGAAGACAAGGTTACAAAGCTTCTTATGAATTGGACAAGAAATGGATGAAGGGCATGTGAAAGAGATTCTATTTGAAAATCTACTAAACCTCTTTGTAACTTTGGCTTTCTCCACTGACAGCAGCTGAGTAAAATCTGTAAGGTGACAAAAATCATTGTCTCCAATATGAAAACAATGACCGTCAATTAACATTTCAAATTGTCTATACTCCTCTTCAAGAATGTCCTTAAGCTTCATCAAAACATCTGAAAGAACAAACCTTAGATTGAATATCTCCAGTGCATCTACGTATACCTTCATGTCATGACCATCTTGCAAAATAGCATTAAAGAGTCTTTCACTTGGGCTTTCTTCAACAAGTTCATGTCTTCCCTCGACACTTTTACTCATTGTGATATTTGAATAAAACGCTGGAATAATTTTGAAGAAGACTTGGAAGTCACTATATGGCAGAGCCCGAACTAAGCGAAAATAAGTGGTCCAAAATATTTGGAATGCTTCTATCGCTTGGTGCGGGCTTTGGCAATTTGAAGGTTCAAAAAGGAGAGAGAGAGTTTTTGCAAAATAGAGCTTGCAAAATAGAGGCCGACTAAGCGAAAATAAGTGGTCCAAAAGTAAAGGAATGTTTCTATCATCTGGTGCGGGCTTTGGCAAAAAAAAATGAGAGAGAATTTTTTAGAATATCCGACGGAGCACGTGGAGCGTGGCAAAAATACCTTAAATAGTGACCGTTCGTGCCACGTGGCAAAAATGATTGCATGACACGTGTATCCAACGGTCCTATGTACGACAGATTCAAGGTATAAAAATTTAATTTTCTTGAAAACATTTCTATTTTTCACCGACACACGGTATCAAGCAAAATTGCTCCTCCAAAATTCTCGGAATCTCCTTTTACCCTTCTCTCCCATATCAAGCGATAACGCTCATTCGAACATCTCGGACCTTCTTCATCGCTTGGTTCCGGATCCTCCCCTATCACTTGGAAATTTCCCGAATGAAGCGATTGAGCTATTCCAATGCTTTTGGAAGCTTTTCATCGCTTAGTTCCATCTCCTATAGTCTCAGTCCGAATCAAGCGATTGAGCTATTCCAATGCTTTTGGAAGCTTTTCATCACTTAGTTCCATCTCCTGTAGTCTCAGCCCGAATCAAGCAATAGAACTAATCCAAACAATTCGGATCCGCCCCATCGCTTAGTTCGGGCCTTTGTTAGTTTTTTAATCTCAATTCACAAATCACCCCGATCGGGTCTATTCTTTTTCTTTAACTTCAATGGCGAGGACAAAACAGACTGCAAGGAAAGTCTACGCCCCTTTGGAGACTGAAAAAGCTCAAGACAAACTAGGATCTTCTAAAAAGCCAGTTGTCGATGAAAAACAAGAAAAGCCTCCTCCAAAGCCTCGTACTCGACACAAGAAAGAGATTAAACTATTAGGTGAAGTCACTAAGAGAGATCAGAGTGGCATAGAAATCTACCAATCTTCTCATCCCTCGATTGCCATTTATGCGGGTTGTCAGGGACATATCAGAAAGGTTAGTTGGCAGAATGAAAAACACAAATCTTGATAAAGTCCGATGGGAGTCACAGGCCCTTATGCGTCTTCAAGAGGCTGCTGAGGATTTTTTGATCGACTTTATGAATGATGGATACATTGCTGCTACATTTGCCCATAGGATCACTCTCATGAGAAAAGATTTTGTGCTTGTGTCCAGACTTAGATACAAGTTTGACAAAGCTTTGGAACCCATTCCAAGTCAAGATATGAGGGCTTTTGAAATTTTAAATATTCCTCCAGCAAGACAACCCAAACAATCAGTTGTTATTGAAGATGTTTCGCATACTTATAGTACAAGAAAAGCTCAAGATATTAAAGAAGAAGTGGATAAAGAGAGAGAGCAGGAGAAGATTACAAAGGATGCCATTCTTTCTCAGCAAGCTGAAATTCTTCATGCATCCAATTCAGAACTTTATCAGAATGTAACAGGTCAAATGATAGTAGATGTCTCCATGCATGGAGATGATGAGGTTTATTGTGACATTGCCCCTGAAGCTCGGGGGGGTCACTATATGTAAATCCTCTATATCACGTGCGTTCAAGGCCTATTTAAAAAGTCCCTTATCTGTGAATTTTTTAGTGAATATAATGTATCCTTTCCTATTCAAATCTGTAATTTTTTTTAAAAATACAATAAATAAATCCCCTCTGTAAATATATTTCTGTTAGTTTTAAATATTTAAAATGTCCTTCTGTTGAACCCACGTGATACTTACATATTTATACGAGTGACCCCCCCGAGCCCTGAAGACACAAGTATGCTTGTGAATCACAATATTGAGATATCTGACACAGTCCTCTTCATCTGTCTGAGGTTTGTGTGGATTTCCTTTTGCTTTCTTGATGAATTTCTTGATTCCATATTTTATTGATATGTTTTGTTTATGTCTCTAGATGTCTTATGAGGGATCTTCCTGACTCAATGGCTATGCAAGTGACCATTTTTGATCCCCTAGTTAAACAGTGCCTTTTCAATAGGCAAGGGGATCTTGCAAGTTTTCTAAAGCACTTTGATATGCTGACATGCAATTACATTGTATACCCTTATGTTGAAGTGTAAGACTCACACTCAATTATCTTTTGTCCATCATTACAATATTCACAACTAATTGCAGTATTCATCTTATCACACAGAGGCCATTGGAGTCTTATCACACAGGCCATTGGAGTCTTATCAAACAGAGGCCATTGGAGTCTTATTATCTTCAATCTATTGGATAGAGATGTAATCTTTATGAATTCTTTAGCATCCATTCATGGGAGAAGTAAAATGTAAGAATCAACTTTACCATGGTTTATGTTCTAGAGCAATATTTTGTAAGTTTTCAATTGTTTGGTTGACCCTCAATATTTTATGCTTGCAGTGCTGCCAAACTTATCTTGAGTTTTCTAGGTTCCACCTATGAAGACTACAAACTTGAAGATTTTAAGTACTACAATCAGGAAGTTCCTTTGCAGAAAGACTCAACATCTTGTGGATGGATGGTGCTTGCTAATACTTGGAGATATCTTGAGTCAAGATTTGGAATGACAACACTTACTGTAAGTTCATGTAATGATAGCATTGATTGATTGGGTCAATACATTTAGTGACTTTCTCATATTAAGAAATTTTATCATTTTCTTTTGCCTTAGTTACATGAATATCCAGATTCTTGGGTAAGTTGGGTAAGGGAGAAGGCAGTGTCTATGGTTTTGGAAAGATCTATCAATCCAGTTGATCCTGATTCCCCCTTTCCACCTGAGAAAGGAGCCAAGGATACAACTTCAAAGAAAAGAAAAAAGGAGGAGAAGAAAAGCCATGTCAAGGATGGCTCATCCAAAAAGAAAAAGACCTCTGCCAAAGAGAAGAAGGAAAGAAAGAAGAGCCCTACTAAGAGCAGATCGTCCAAGGGAAAAAAGAGCACTACTAAAGAGAAGACCCATTCTAAAGGGAAGAGCCCTCAGGCTACAGAGAAGAGCCCTAGTCCTCCTGCTAAAGAGAAGAGCCCTAGCCCTCTTGCTAAAAAGAGAAGACCCCTATCCCTCCTGCTAAAGAGAAGAGCCCTAGCCCTCCTGCTAAAGACAAGAGCTCTTCACCAGCTCAAGAGAAAACTCCTACCAAAGAGAAGACCCCTATCAAAGAGAAAACCCCAATCAAAGAGAAGACCCCTATCAAAGAGAAGACCCCTATCAAAGAGAAAAGTGCTACTAAAGGTCTTCCGTTTCACTCACCAGTGAAATTTAAAATTCAGAAGCGTCGTTCATCCAACAAAGAAAGTAAGAGGGAAAATGTTGGCTCTCCATTCAATTTCTTTTTCATGTTCCCCAAGAAGACTGCCAAGTCTCCAAAGCCAACCTCCAAAGAACCTTCTCCAAAACCAGACCCCACTGCCAAATCTCCCTCGCCAACACCTAAAGATCTCAGAGAAGAGCCCAACTTACCACCAGTTGAGGAATCCACTGCAAAGTCTTCCTTTCCAACACCTCAAGAGCTCAAAACACCAGAACTTGAACCTCAATCAGCCAAATTTGATCGAAGCAAACAGAAGAGAGAAAGATTCTCTAAAGATCCAGGGTCATCCCATGCCAAAAGAAAAGTTGATTTTGTTGAGTGATTCCACAAATTGGCTTTTGTTTTGTTCATTTTGTCCATATGAACACACCCTTTTTGGGACTATATTCTGTACTTAAATTTAGTATCAACAATTTGATATTCAACTGTTAAACCTTGTTTTGTGTTGCAAACAATATGTTGACCATTTTTGTGAAGAAGTCAAGATGAAATTTAGCACAATATATTGATTACATTATTGGAGAAATCCTTTTCAGCTTAACAAACTTGCCCTTGCAAGTGGCTCAAATACAACTTTTTTTGGGGGAAGACGTGATGCATGAGGTTGCACTCTCCATCCTTGTACTGACAACAATATCATCTACTTTGAATCTATATTCAGGTGATGTTTCGTCCAGAAACTCAAGCGACTCTCTTACATGTTGTAGTCTCCAGTTTGATGTTACTATAAGGTTCCTAGGATCTATGAATGGATGGACTATGATGTTAAATTCAAACTCTAGACAATTCTCTTCGGAATCCAAAGGGACCCAACTACCAAGCTTGCTTTTCCATCTCCTATAGTCATAGCCCAAAACTAGGGATTGACGACATAGTTGGTATGAGATAGACATAGAATTTGGGCTTATTCTACAACTGATATTGTCGCCAATATGAAAAGTTTCCTTGGTACTCCATCCTTCTCCAAGTACAGTGTCCAGATCAGTCGTAGATAGTCTTCTATTAAGCCACATCGTTCTTCTCCTCTCCAATTCCATTGTATTGAAACATGCCACAAAGACATGTATAGGCAAGAACCATTGAATTTTTATCCTTCTTGAAATCCTTCGAGGAGACATAGCTTTAAGAATATCATCTTTGATTTTGGATTTGAAGCTTGTTATGGTATTTGGATCAGGAACTTCCCATTCGAGTGACATTAATGTGGGAATAGGTATGTCATATAATTCTCCATGAACACCTTCTCTTGATGGAACCCTGTATTCTGCAAAATACACAAATATATCCACTGATTTGTAAAATGAAGGTGGTTTGTCTGCATACATTACATCTGCAATCCCCTTGTGAATTGCTTTGAATGTGCCACTTAAGCTCTCAATAGGCTGCCACTCCACAGCTGTTGATGGAAAGATAACTGAAATTAAACAAACAACAAATATATCAGAAGGAGAAATATTGTGTTGTATTAAATAGATAAAGTTTTGTTAAATTACAGTAAGAATGGAGAATTGGATGTTCATCCAAGTTCAACACCATGCCTTTGGCCATATAGACATGTTGAACTTTTGCAAGCCAGCCATTGTCGGTCACTTTGAAGGCAAGAACACGACCTTTCCAATGGGATTTCACTTCATTTCGCTTGGTTCTTTTCACCTTGTGGGCACCTTTGCAAGAGGGAAGCATTGTTACCCAATCATTCACATGAAAAGATATGGGTTTCCAAACACCATCCTCTCTGGTGTTATGAAAATCACAAGAAGTTATATTATGAGAAGGACGACATGAGGACGCCATAGAAGCTCACAGATGAGAGAAAAATAGTGAGTCTTTTGAAAATGCAAAGAAAGGAGAATAAGTCGTATGCCAAAATGGAGGGAAGGTGGAAAAGGGAAAGAGCCATACCAAAATGGAGGGAAGGTGGAAAGTAGACGTTTGAAAAAATTTAGTGATTTGTCATTAATAGCGTTGTTTTCAGAGCCTGAAAAGAGAAGATTTCGTATCTTTCTGCTTGATTTTTTGAAATATAAAATGGAACAAGATGTCACCATTTTGGACCCAAACTTTAATGTTAGCCATCGTAAATTCTAAATTAAGCTGTTTTAGCCATTTGCCACTAAAATAGAATCGTTAAGAAGACATTTAGAGGAGACAAGAATGCCATACTTTTGTATACATGTCAATTCTCAATTGGACAATTTCTTAATCCTTAGATTAACAAACAGCCCTTTTCTAGTCGTTTTTGGCCCTAATGAAAGGCAAGGATATAGGGTTAATTCTAGACATGTAGTGGAATCAGATATACCTTTCTTCTCATCAACTTAAAACTTGACTCTTCCACATTGTCAAAGCCCATGATGCTAAAGTGTTGACGCAAGTTTGCTAGGCTCCAATGCTTGCTTGCTGCCACTCGCCTCGCTCAATCCATCCATTTTGCATCATCACAGCTACCTCAATGGGCACAATTTCTTCTTCTAAGGCTTGAACTGGGATCCATGTCCCGTGCTTTTGCATCCATCTTTGGTAGTGCAAACACATGTACAAAATAGAGCGTGCCTTCAAGAACCTAAAAGACACTGTAGAATCTACTACATTGCACTTGTACACATCACCTTGATGTGACTCCTCATTAACCTCCCAACCCTCTCTTAGTAATCCTTGAATGAGGTCAGACTGTACCTCCTTACAAATATACATTGTTTTTGTTTGGTGCATTGGCATGGAATTGAACATGTGCACAAAAACATGTAAAGGACAAAACCAATTTAGCCCTACTGACCTAGATGCCTTTGAAAACTTGAGTGATGTCTTGATATCACTTACCATCTTAAACTTTAAGTATAAGATGGTCCAAGCATCACGTTTGGGCCATTCGTGTTAAGAGGGGGGTTGGGGATCTCTTCTAGCTTACCAAATAAACCAGGTTTTTTATCTACAAAATATGAGTGAGAAAAGAAAAAGATATTGTTCTGTACAAGATCACTTGGGCTTTGAGATACAAACATTGCCTCTCCAATGGATGCATGCATAGCATAGAAAACTCCAGTGAAGCTTTGGAGTGGTTGTTCCTCAACATAATTAGAGGGAAAAATATCTGCAGAGAGACATAAGAAAATGGAGAGTCATAAGAAAATTTGAAACAAAAAATCCAATATTAGCATGTTGTTAAAGCTGTGTTTATGTTACACTGACAATTTGAAGGAAACCTTGGTCGTCGTTGGCCTTGAATGTACAGGTCTCCAAGGGTATACACATGTTCCACTATGGCAACCAATCCTTCCTTCTTAGTATGCTTGAAGCCTTGTAGCGGCCCCTTCCAATGATGTAGCATATTCCCCAGTTGACGCACTCGATGTGGTCCCTTAGAGCTTGGCTGCATGTAGACCCAAGCCCCAACCCCTGAATCTTGTTGGAGCCCAAACTCCGTTCTCATCTCTTGTGTTATGCAGCACAAGCTCTTCCACCTTCTCCCTAGGTCTTCTCACATTACAGGTGGTAAGAAAAGAGAACAAGGGAAAAGAAAAGCTTGTTTTACAACAGAGGAGTGGAGAGGAGAGAAAGTTCAAGGTTTTCAGTGTAGCAATGGAAAGCTTAAAAGAGGGTTAGAGTTTGAGAATAGGCTTCCTGAACCTAGAGTAGACTAAAGAGGGATAGAATTTCTGCAGCAATGGGAGGGAGGGAGCTTGAGAGAGAGAGAGAGAGAGGGAGATTGAGAGGGAGGGATCTTGAGAAGGAGGGAGAGATTGAGAGGGATAGAGTTTCTGCAGCAATGAAGAGCTTAGAAAAGGAAGAAAGAGGGAGAGGGAGCTTGAGACTGAGGGAGCTTGAGAGGTATGGAGTTTCTGCAGCAATGGAGAGCTTAGAAGAGGAAGAAATGAGCTTTCCAAATCTAGAGTATGTTGGGGGGAAGTTTGAGTGGGAAAACACACTTTTGGGAAAAAAGTAAAAATTTTCAATTTTTAGGGTTTTTAATCTACACGATTCTAGGTGGGGGGACCTCTAAGTTTGGGCCCAGGAGGTAGGGGGACAAGAGTAGTAATTAGGCCCCATTAGTAAACCAAAGCCTAGGCCCCCTAGGCTCAAAGAAGTCAAAAATGTGCACCCAACCCTCTTCCTATTGGTCCATTCCTAATCAAAAGTTAATCCAAGAGGCCCTCTTTGGGTCCAAAAGATTCCTAATGCTTGCCCTCCCTTCGGTAGGGGAAACTTTACCCTCCCTTGCCGGCCGGTTAGCTGGCAAGGGAGGGCACGGGGAAGGGAAACTTTACCCTCCCTTGCCGGCCGGTTAGCCGGCAAGGGAGGGCACGGGGAAGGGAAACTTTGCCCCCCTTTGCTGGCTGCCCAAGCAAACTTTGGCTTCCCTTGCCAGCCAGCCCCAGCAAAGGAGGCCAGGGGGGAGCTTTCCCCCCATTGTCGACCGGTTGGCCGAGCAAGGGAAGGCACGGGGGGGGGGACTTTTCCCCCCTTGCCCTCCCTTGTCGCCTGCATGGGGGGGAAGCTTTGCTCCCTTGCCAGCCGGCCGCAGAGTAGCATGTGCACTGATTTGTGGCTTGGCCCACAAGGGAGGGCAAGGGGGGCATGAGAGGGAGAAAACTTTCCCCCCCTCATGCCCCCCTTGCCCTCCCTTGCCGGCCAGCCACCATAGAGTAGCATGCAAGGGAGGGCAAGGGGGGCATGAGAGGGGGGGAACTTTTCCCCAGTCATGCCCTACTTTTCCTCCCTTACAAGTCACAAACACACACACACACATGAGCATACATACATACATGCATGCAAACACATACATGCATATATATGTAAATGCTTTGCAAGGTATCATACATGCATACATAGTAAATGTACATAAACGCATGCATATATGCACACATGTGTATCTTCAAAAATGTGCATGCACACATGCATATGCACATACATGTATATCCACGTATAAGTATTTGTATGTTTTGTTTTGTTTGTGTGTGCATGATTTAATATAAATAAGAGTGCCTGAGTGATTATGTGTGTAGGTAGCTTTGAGAGATTTGCATTTTCTTCTTTGCTTCGAGCCAAGCTTAGCTTCGAGCCTCTCCAGGTATGCTCCCATATAAAGATACCTTCACATTCACATTCAATTGTATACACATAAATACTTTCATATTTCAATGGTTTTTAATTTTGAGAATAATATGAAAAGGCAGCGTACATGTTGCATTTTAAAAGTGTTTTATATATTAATATTTTTTAATTTTAAAAAAAAGATGAGAATTAAGCATGCACGCTTGCTTTTGAAAGTGTTAAATATTTTATTATTTTTTCAGTTTGAGAACAACATCAAAAGGCAGCATGCATGCTACCTTTTTAAAGTGTTTTATAGATTATCTTTTTTGTCAGTCTATTGCTGTTGCATGACGAATGAAGATCAATACAAGGATGCAACAAAAAAGACACTTAGGGCTCTTGAAAAGAGTTCCAAGTTGTAGATGAATGTGGAAGAGGGCTTGACAATAATCCCACATGGGAACTTTTGGGAGTTCTAGAATTTTTGTATAAAAGGTGGCCCATTTGAGAGCTAGAGAGGACTCTTTGGTCATTTTGTTGAGAGGCTCATAGAGAGAGCTTGCTCCATAGCTCCTTCTCAAGTGCTCTCCCAAGGCTCTCCATCTCCATTCATGCTTCAATCTTGTACTCTCTATTCTCTACATTTTCAATGATATGAGGTTTTGGTCTACACACTTGCTAATCTAGATTTCTTAATGATGTTTTGATTTGTGAGTTGTAGAGTGCATGTGATGAAGCTTGTGCATGAAATGATGTGTAGTTGAGGCTTGTGTGATAGCTCTTTGCATGTTAGATTCTTTGCATAAGTTGCATTTTTATGCTTAAGTGTAGCCTAATCTTGATGCTTTGATTATGTAAGATTGATTGCTTGAGTGTTGAAGAAGGATTGAGTAGGACTAGAAGTCATTAGTGTGTGGTTAACTCATCTTCTCCCATTCGGGATAGCCTCTATGCGCTAACCGGGTTGCATTCACGGATTGACAAAGTGTGTGGGTTGGAGTGTAGCCTCCGCTATGCTATGATGTCCCAAACAATGGCACTGCTGCCGGGGAACACACACCTAAGTTAGTGAAGGGTGTTAACCATTACTTCTTACTAAGTGCTCCATTGATTGCAAAATCGATTGTAAAATCGTGGATTAGGGTAGATTAGAGTAGAGTTTGCAAGGGCATTGAGTGTGTGATCTCAAGGGCACCTTGTGTGTCTTCTGTTTTTTGATTAGAAGTAAAAAAATTAAAACCCCATAGCGGTTGAGGTTTCTCCCGCATTGTTTTTTATGTTTTATTGCTTTTATGCTTTTTCAAGTACCGTTCATTATGCTTACCTTCATTGTTTTTTGTCATTTCATGCTTTCATGCTTTTCGCTAACATGTAATTAGTAACAAATAATAAAAGAGGTGTGAAGGGCCAAAAGAGAAGTGTGGGGCGTAGGCTTTGGGCCGGTTGCTAGGCGGCCGAGTGGAAAGAAAGGCTAGAAGGCGTTGGTAAGGTGGCCTATGCATAGGCTGCAACAAAGAGGTGCACAGGGTAGCCATCAAAGGGTAGCCATCAAAGCCTAGAAGAAGCAGGGCACAGCTGCAGGTATATCAAGCACTATAAGGCAGTAGAGGTTTTTGTGGGCATTGAAAGAAGATGTATTCACTGCAACGCGGCAAATTGCATCATTCAGTGCCGTTAGCATAGCACACCATTCATAGAAGAGAGAGCGATTGTTTAAAGTGTAGACAGAAGATCCAAGCCGCCCATGCAAACGACAATGCATAGACCAGAAAGGTGACCACAAATGACAACAGCACATCACAGCCAAACGGCACTTGTCTCACATCCATGCAGCAATATGGGAGGTCGAAAAGGATAAGGTGGTGTGCAGGCGAGTTGACTGGTGACGAAAGTGGCCGATGAAGGCAGCAGAGAAAAGGCGACAAAACTACATATTCGTGAAAGGCAGGGGCGGGCGACGGGATCCGACAGAGAGGGCCATCTCTGCAGGCAGAAGTGGCACCACAGGGTCACGTCCGTGGCTGTCCTGTGCCACAGCTTGCAGGTAAGCGCTCAACTCACAACGTCCGCAGGGCTCAACTGCACGAAGATCTTCATCAAAACATCCAGGCACTTCAGGCTCTGGCAAGCACAGGCAGTGATGGCCATTACCACGCTGCCTCGCTGACCCTCTCCTGTGTGAACTCTCTACTCCAAAGAGCTGGGGCGGCTGCAGCTGGGAAAGCGAAGAAGAGGGAGGCGGTGGAGAGCTGCAGCACCTGGCAAACGTTAAAGCCAGGCACATGAAGGCGAGTGGGTGCGCCAGCGCAGAATCCGGGCGAGCCGGGAGGCGGCAAAGATAAGGTAGGTGCAAATTTCATTTTTTTATTTTTTTTTATTTTTATTAATTTTTCATGTTTTTTTGTATTTTTAAATAAAAAATAATAATAATAAATATAAAAAAACAAAAAAATAATATTTTTTAAAAAAAAAAGAGAAAAAGAGATTTTTTTTAAAAAGGAAAGAAAAAAGAAGAAAAAAGAAAAAGAAAGAAAAACAATTAATTTTTTTTAAAAAAAAGAGAAAAAGAGATTTTTTTAAAAAAGAAAAAAAAGAAAAAAAACCCCATAAAACAATAAATTTATTTTTTTTAAAGAAAAAAAACAATTTTTATTTTTTTCCATTGTTCATTATTTAAAGTCTTGCATAATTAAAGTAGCTTTTTATTTGTATTTTTTTTTAGAATTTTGTAATTGTGTGCATAATTAATAGATTTATATTTTTTGTAATTAGGTACGAAATTTATTTATTTTTTTTAAAAACAAACAAACAAACAAACCAAAAAAAAACAACAAAAGGAGAAGAAAACAAAAGAAAATTAAAAAAAAATTCTATAAATTAAGTGTTTTTTAAGGAGTCTATTTTTTGCATATTTTGTAATTCTTTATTTTTTTTATTTTTTGCATAATTAGTATTTTCCTGCATTTTTTTTAATTTTTGTAACTTTGTGCATAATTAGTATTTTTTTAGTGTGATTCATAATTTTTGTGTTCAAAAAAAAAAATCATAAAATCATAAAATTATTATAAAAAAAATAATAATAAAAAAATAAGATAAATAGTTACGCCACACATACTCATTTTAGTTGCATTTAGTGATTAGGTAGGTTTAAAAATATATATATATATATATACATATATATATATATATTTTATTAAAAAAAACAAAACAAAACAAAACAAAACAAAAACACACAAAAAACCAAAAAAAATTTGACCTTATGCACTTGCGGTCGGGACGTCTTGTAGATTCTGCCTAGGGTCTAGGGCACCTTCTAGAGTACCTACGCAGGAAAGTGGGACCCAATCGGTAGGAAATTTGGCAGATATTGCTGAAACCCTTTCTGAATCCCAATCCGATACCCATTCCTCTAGAACAACTAGTTCATTGTTCATGGACAATCTAGGGCCAACAAATAGTCATCCCGTAGCCCCAAATAGGACACCCTCAAGATCCTTTAATCCATTTGAAGCCGACACCATGGGGTTAACACTCAATGTGAGACTCCAATATGTCTACACAAATGCTCAAGGAGCTGAGATCTTTAGGGATCCACAACAACAGTATCTTGTTAAGATCGCAGACATTTTCTCAGAACTTGATAGAGCACCTCTAGTCAATGACCAGGGTAACATGTACATGGGTGGAGATGGTGTTCGCTACGAAGTCACCTACCATCCAGAAAAGGTAGACAAATTAGGGGAGCTCTCTAAAACCGAGTTCTTAGACTTATCAGAACTTTCCAGAGCAAGGGAGTCTAGAGATGACTGGCTCATTGAGCCGGACATGCCTGGACCATCCCAATGCCCAATCCTCAAAACCATCCATAGATGATTTACTTCTTGTAGATCTAAATTTGGAAAGGGATAGGAAAGGTAAGAGAAAAATGGATCAGGGGGCTGAAAGCCAATGGGAGTTTGTATGACAAATTCTAGTGACAAAGGTCTTACAAGATGACCCACTTCAACAAGTGGTCTATAAGGACTCGTTAGAGGGATATTATGCCACAACTAAATTGCCAGAGCTGGATCTTCCTCTAGCTCATGTGGTGGTAGTTGAGAAGCTTGCAGGACACATGAACAGAATAATTGATAAATGGGTCAATGAATACCGAACCTTAGATTGGAAAGAGATTCGGGAACTCACGTGGAAAGGACAACCATTATTCATGGAAGTGTTCTCAACAAATACAGCCAAACCAGGAGAGACAGCCTTTCTTGGAGAAACTGTTGCTCCTCCCCTACGAGAGTTCACTAGAGAGGGACCTTCAACATCTAAGTGGACCACTGCTAGTAGCCCAACTCTAGCACCAAGATATCGTCCTACACCAAATGTGCGACCACCGGTCACACCACAACAACATCTTTCTCACTATGACAATCAGAGGAGAGGGGAGCCAACTCGGCCTCCCATTAATGCACCTCCTGAAATACGGGTGACAAGATCTTTGGAGGGGTTTGGTGAGGCTGGTAATAGGGTACCCACACCAATTTTGGAAACATGTGGACCATCTTTCCAAAGAGAGGAACAATTTCCACTGAGAGTGAGAGGCCGTAGGCCCTATGATGAGTATTCAAGACAAGTAAGGCCATCAACTCTTCAGAAACTGGTAAAGAAGTATGAAGGGTCGGGAGATCCATACGACCATGTAGCAGCATTTAGGCAAGCAGTTCGAGCTGAGCAAGTGGCTGATAAGCATACTCAAATTGAAGAATTTGGACTAACTCTTGAGGGAAAAGCCCTAGCTTGGTTTCAGGCATTAGAGGCTTCAGACAAATCTTCTTTACGAGTTTTGAAAGAGAGATTCATTGCTGCTTTTTCCTTGATGGAAATTCAACATGACACGGTAGCACACATCTACTCTTTCAAGCAAGGCGAGAATGAGAGTGTTAGAGACTGTGTAAATAGAATGAAGCAGTACATTAATCGTTGCCCAGAGGATGAGAAGCCCGCCCAAAGTCGATTAATTTCTCTCTTCTTAAAAGGACTCAAAAATTCGACACTGCATACACATCTCTATGCGAAGAAGCATACAAATTTCAATGAGTGTTGCCATGATGCTATGGATTTCACCGATAACTTCAAGTTCCAAGATGGTTCTGGCCCAGAGGTGAAACCTAGAGATCAGTGGGGTGATGACCAAAGTTCAAGGTCTAGCGCGCTAGTAAATCCAGACCAGATAGCTAACCTAGTACTACGGAGATTGGGACAAACCTATCGTCCACCCATGCAGCCACAACAACAGCAGCAGAGAATGAGGAGTGTACTTTCTACAGGTCCTCATCTTTGTGGAGCATGTGGCGGTAACCATAAAACAGAGGAATGTAATACCTTTTCTCCTCTAGTCACAAACCAACCCACAAAAAAGTGGTGCCAAGCCTGTGCTTGGAACTTTACCCATACTACACAGGAATGTACTCGCATTGCGAGAATGAGACAGGAACGTGAGCAGCCAAGGGGTGGAGTGGCTCCACAAATGTATCAACAGTATACTAATTTTGAACGTAAGCCACCGATGGCACAAGAGCAAGCACGACCTGTTCTTGGTGCTCAACCTCCTGCTCCTAGGACTGCTCCTGTGAGGGTTGTGGACTACGACAATTCAAATATGTGTAGAGACTTGGTAAACCCAAGCTATGTGGAGGAGGAATATGTATCATATTCATCCAAGGAAAATCTCTTTGAAAGTCCCGCATACCCAAGCCCAGCACTGGGGACACTCAACCAGGGGAACAAAACTCTTTAATGCTGTTAGGCGGCTACCAACCTAGGTCTCCAGGCCCCTCAGGTCAATGGCAGCCAAGGAAAGTAGAGGCCAAACCAATGGGCCCCTGTTATGAGTGCGGAGAACCCCATTGGGCTCGTGATTGTCCACATCGCTCAAGGCAAGCATCTCGATCCAATACAACAGTACAATAGTTTCCACCAATTGAAAGATATTGTCTGGGGTGTTGTGTCGAACACTTCCCAAAAGATTGTCTGCTGAAACCACATGAGGAGGGCACCTCTCAACCAAAGGTCTCACTCAACCTTGTAGGCACAGTTCCATCACCACCTTCATCTGAGAATGAGGATGTCGTGCCACTTAGAGTCATGACTAGATCACAGACACGAAATGCCGAAATACAAACTGATGAGACACCTCGAACTAGGGATGCAAAGACAAATCTAGTGGACAAGACCCTACAGTCCAAAAGAAAAAAGACCACTCGGAGGAAGAAGAACCGAAACAAGCAAACTAAAAGTACATCCACTGGTTCTCAAGAAGCCTCTAAACAAAACATGAGGGATCAAACTTTTATATCCCAAGAAGTGCATGAGGAACATCAACCTCAACCTGAGCCTAGTGCTAAACAAGATGAGGCTAGTACGACTGGGGGTTCTGTTTTTGTGGATAAGGTGAATGAGACTCTAGAGGCCATCATTAATGCTCATAGAAGTCGCATTGCAGCTTTATCTGAGCTACCCAAGAAGCTTCAAGAATACCCAAACCCTCGTGAGGAGAAGATCAATCTAGCTGTACATCAGCAACTCATTAGGGAAGCTCATTGAGGGACCACCACCACCTATTCCTCGGGGCCCAACCTCTCTTAAGCCAACATTAGAAACCATACCAGAGGTGTCATCAAGTCGGGAAATGAAAAGTGAGCTCATTTCACAAGCTCATAGCGAAAGGTCTGCACCAATTGACACCCAATTGAAAGGGGGTAATCTGCCACCACCTAGCCTTGTCTTCCCATGCAATGATGAAGTTATTGATGCTAATGAGGACATGGCAAATGAGATGTGGGCCGCAGTTCATGAAAAAGTTAATGAGAACATGTCCTCTATTAGTTCGCCTCCATTCTCTGAGGTGGATTTTACCAGGGGCACGGAAAACAACTTTAGACGCCCAAGCATCCAGGAGGAAGTTCAAACAATTATTTCTCCTATAAGTAAGCATACAATGAAAACCTTACCATCATATCTGGGAGAATATGAGAACTGTTCTCAAACCTTGAGGATACCCTCCATGCATAAAAGGTTGACAAAGGAGAAGGATATGAGTATCGTGCAAGCTATTTTGTCAGCACCCAGTGGCTTGTACCTTACCTTTGCTTGATTTGATAAAAATTCGACCTGAGTTGTGGAATGATATTGCCACATGTTTGTCAGAGCAGGTATTGCTACAAAAGGGTCACCATGAGTGTACTATACACCCTGAGACAAAGCATGTAATGCCAGTTCCTATCAACAAAGTACGAAAATTTTGTGAGGACGATCAGGGAAATGCTACCCTCCCATTAGAAGTGCGAAAAGTAGCTTCAACTGCAATACTTGATAGTGGTGCAGGAGTGGGCATTGTGACAAGGTCCATTTGGGAAAAATGGGGCAAACCAGCTATTAGGAGTACCAGGATGCGCTTGCAGCTAGCAGATGGAAGCTTAGAACATCCCCTTGGGCTGCTTGAGAACATATTGGTCACCACGTGTGGGATTGAATATGAGCACACCTTTGCAGTAGTGGATTTTGGAAAACATCCAAACTATGAAGTGATATTGGGTAGACCATTCATGCGACAATTTCAAATGATTCAAGATTGGGGATACAATTATTTGTACCTCCGACATGATTCTGTCATCACAAGGGTCAACCTAAGGAATCACTCATATCGTGTTGTAACAAGGTCTCCAATAGATGAGTTTGATTCTGCTTCATCTGAGGGCTCA
Source organism: Cibotium barometz (assembly GCF_041138505.1). Taxonomy (NCBI): domain Eukaryota; kingdom Viridiplantae; phylum Streptophyta; class Polypodiopsida; order Cyatheales; family Cibotiaceae; genus Cibotium; species Cibotium barometz. The sequence continues at coordinate 48,222,290 of NC_141086.1, read as the reverse complement.
AGAGTTACATTGTCCGATGGGCGAGAAGATCTGTGGATGTGTGGAGCCTCATGTAGGGATTTCAACACTGAGAGACTTAAGGGAAATCGAAGTGTATCAGACGAGGCATACATTCCACAACCCTTCCCTGAGCATTTAATTGATCCATTAGAATGGAGTCATGTCCTTGCAACATTATCGACATGTGCTTTACCGAAGCCAATTCAATTTTGTGACTCAGATGGATATGATATTATTTCTATACGAATGGTACAACCACGTGCCCTTCTAGATGATTTGTACTATAGAGATACATCCACAACAGCTATGCATGTCGAGGAAGTCTCAGTGGAGGATTTGACACTCGAATCTGCTAACGATGCTGATAAGGAAGATGGCTGGGACTCTGATTTTAATAATGATGTGACAATCCCTGAGGATGAGTTAGGAAAGGCACGCCTACTCTTGAGAGGAAGGGAGGTTCAGGTAGAGATCCCTCGAAGCCGACCTAAACATAAATGTTGTAAGAGCCATAAGAGAATCGGTAGACAAGATGAGCGGGAACAACGTGAGAGACTACAAAAAGAAAAGGAGGAGTCTAAGAGTGAAAACTCTCGACCACCACCTCACTTCTCAGGAAAGAACGGATATCTATACTATGTCAAAGCACAAGATAGTATCAAAGACCAAATAAAACAATCAGATGGATTCCAAGCAGGGGAAAAGCTAACAACTGTTAGCAAAAATCGTAAAAAAACGAAGAAACAAAAACCAAAACTCAAGTCTAAAACCGATTCAAAAAAGAGTGTGGGAAGTGCAAAGGCAACGGTTGAACAAAAAAATCCGATGCAAGATGGCAAAGGAGAGCTCAAAACCGCATGGTCTTCAATGACTGAAGACTCAAGTGGACATGAACAAGGTCTAAATGTTCCTCCCAATTTCACACAGTACACTCTTCAAGATCGGAAGATTGTTCTTCAACAGCCCATGCGACAAAAACCAAGCGTGCCAGGGGTTTCATACGATGGTCCAGAAGATGCAAAAAAGATTGATATTGCTAAGCCAGGAGAAGAGCCTCGCTATGTGTGGATTGCCACAGACTTGTCCTTAGAAGAGGAGAAGTTATTAATACAAACAATAAAGGAGTATCGCGATGTTTTTGCTTGGAGTTATGAAGACCTCAAAGGAGTTGATCCAAGCATATGTCAGCATACAATTCCATTGCGAGAGGATGCAAAACCCTCCAAGCAACGTCCTTATACTTACAATGAAAATTTTGCACGGAAGATAAAGGAAGAAATAGACAAGCTCTTAGAGGCAAAATTTATCTATGAGATTAAACACACTAAATGGGTCTCCCCTATTGTAGTGGTGCCCAAGAAAAATGGAAAACTTCGAGTATGTGTAAACCTCAAGAAGGTAAATGCAGCTACTGTGCGTGATCATTACCCACTTCCAATCACGGATCATGTTCTGGAACGAGTCGCAGGGAAAAAGGCATATAGTTTCTTGGATGGATTCTCCGGGTACAATCAAGTGTCAATTGATCCAAAGGATCAACACAAGACAGCCTTTGCTACTGAAGATGGCATCTTTGCCTATCGTGTTATGCCATTTGGTCTAACAAATGCAACAACAACCTTTCAGCGGTTAATGAGTCATGTATTCAAGGAGTACCTTAGGCAATTTCTTGAGATTTTCATGGATGATTTATGTGTTCACTCACAAGAGCGTGATGATCATATAGAACACCTGAGACTTGTGTTTCAAAAGTGTCAACTTTATCGTATATGCTTGAATCCTGACAAGTGCAAATTCATGGTAAGACAAGGGAAAATTTTGGGCCATATTGTTTCTCGCAATGGGATTTCAACAGATATGGATAAAATTGATGTCATTGTCTCATTACCTCGGCCTATCAACCCTAAAGGGGTACAAACATTCATGGGACATTGTGGCTATTACCGTAGATTCATCTACATGTATGTTGTCCTAGCCAGACCGTTATATGCTCTTCTTGTAAAGTTTAATTGGACTGATGAGTGTGAGGAATCCTTTGAAAAGTTGAAGCAAGCATTAGTGACTGCACCCATTTTATGGACACCAGATTGGAACCAAATCTTTCATGCCCATATTGATGCTTCCAACTTTGCAATTGGATGTATTTTGGCTCAATCGGGAGAACACAATAAGGATTTCCCAATCTCATATGCTAGTCGACAGTTGAACAATGCTGAGAAGAATTACACCACAACAGAAAGAGAAGGATTGTCCATGATATATGCAGTGAAAAAGTTTCGCCATTACCTTTTGGAAAACAAATTCATATTTTTTGTGGACCATCAAGCATTGCTATATTTGGTAAATAAGCCTTGTGCAACTGGAAGGATTGTGAGGTGGTTTATCATCCTTCTTGAGTTTGATTTTGAAGTGGCAGTTCGAAAAGGAACAAGTCATCTAAGGGCAGATCATTTGTCTCGAATCACCTCTGGCGAAGCTCCTGTGGGTGTGGATGATGATATGTTAGATTCAACACTTTTCCTTGTAGAGATAGCTCCTAGATGGTCTGAATCCATTTTAGAAATTTTGACAAGTGGGCAAATACAACTAGCGGGTCCTAATGTGGACCTATGGCGACCATTTAAGTTAATCTCAGGGAGATTATATCGTCAGGGTAATGATGGAGTGTTGAGGCTTATACCTAACCCCGACCAATATGAGGAGATCTTGGAATGGGCACATGCGGGTATCGATGGAATCCATGCATCAGCTACTACTTGTGTGCGACGTATATCTCAAGATGGGCAATGGTGGCCTACCATGCATGCAGATGCTGAAACATTTGTTCGTAACTGTGCTTCATGTAAAATTCAGAAGCCAATTCATAATGTCACATTATTCCAAATTTCAACTACACCAAGTTGGAGTAAGTATATTGTGGACTATCTTCAGCATGGTCATTTGGATCAAACAATTCCTAAACATCGAAAGCAGGCTATTAAAATTGAAGCGGCAAACTATATGCTAATAGAGGGCCAACTCTACAAGAGGGGCAAGGATGGCAACTTACGCATGTGTGTATGTGAAGCTGACTATCTGAAAATCTTAACTCATGCACATGCAGGTGTTGGGGGTGGACACTTTTCTGGCAATACAACAGCTAAGTTGATTAGGTGGTCTGGGCTTTGGTGGCCAACCTTACAAATGGATGCCGAAGAATATGTGAAACATTGTGACGATTGTCAAAGGGCCAAACCTCCCATCACAAAGGATAATATGCCATTGCGGCCTATGTTAAGCACACGTGCTTTTGCAAAATGGGATATTGATTTTGTCGGTCCCATTAAACCTCCAGCTCGTAACACGCATGCAGAATATATTATAGTCGCAACCGACTATTTGACCAAATGGGTAGAGGCAAAGGCAACAGTCAAAAATGATGCCAGAACCATAGCCAAGTTCTTATATGAGTACGTGTTTACACGCTATGGCTTACCTATTGAGATCGTTAGTGATCAAGGTGTACACTTTGTAAATGAAGTCATAGAATTTTTGCTTCAAGAATTTATGGTAATTCACAAGCGTTCTGCACCCTATCATCCCCAGACCAATGGACAAGCCGAGAGTACTAACAAGATTCTCTGCACAGCACTCACAAAGATTGTTGAGGGACATAGGACTGATTGGGAGCAAAAGTTGCACTCAGTTCTTTGGGCATATAGGACAGCCTATAAAACATCTGTGGGCACAACCCCATTTGAACTTGCTTTTGGGCTAGACGCAATTCTTCCCATTGAATTTCTTGTACCTACTCTACGAGTAGCTAAACAATTGGATTGGACTGGTCATGAGCTTTCACAATGCGTTAACGAATTGGAAAAGCTTGATGAGACCCGCTTATTGGCGGTAATGGGGATGTATGCCGAGAAGAGGAGACAAAAGCAATGGTATGATAGAAATGTAACAACTGGCCGATTCAAGAAAGGAGACCTGGTGCTCTTGTACACACTTAAGAAGCATAAGAGAAAGCTCAAAAAACGTGGCCTAGGACCGTTTGTGATTAATGAGCTTACTCCAAGTGGTGCAGTGCGTTTAGAGACACTAGACGGTGAGCAAATGCCTAACTTCATTAATGGAAGTCATCTCAAGAAATACAATGAACCATTAACTGAAGCCATGCTTCAACGGATGCATGCTGCACAAACACGGAAAGAAGCACTTGACCTACTTAAACGTCAGGCTCAAGAGGAGGCTAAAGCTAGAGTTGCAAAAGCCAAGGAGCGTCGCAAAGCTTCTATGTTGGCCATACACTTGGCTACTGATGAGCCATATGTCGATCCATTCAATATTCAAGTGTGCCTTCATCTTCATGAGACTATCTACTTTGTCTCTGCCTTAATTGACTCTGGTGTGCAGATTATAATGTTCTCTTGTTTGACACCTGGATAGCCTTGGGTCAACCACCACTTGTGCAAATTCCTGTGGACCTACGAAGCTTCTCCGGAGAAGATAACCCTATAGAGGGAAAATGTGTCATTATGATGACCATTCAGGATCACCAGATGTCAGTGCCCTTTTATGTGGCACGTAAGTCCAAGGCAGTAGTAGAGGTTGTTCTCGGTAGATCGTGGTTAAGTGCTACCAATTGCTCATTAGATTGGAAGAATAGACAATACAAGTTGCAAATTGATTCTGATTGCATCTTGGGATCTGCTACTCCATGAGCTTTATCGTGTCAAAGGGGTAATGTTTCTACCTTACCCAACCCACAATCAAAATCTGCTCTTGAAGCTCCAAAACCAATGATGTGGATAATTGATGAGTACTCAAGTGAGGGCCATGGCTGGCATGTTCCAACTACTCTAGTTGCTGCTCAAAGAAGGCCAGGCAAGAAGGAATTATCAATGTGGCTACCCAAAGATGCGTACAAACTTGTACCATCTAGTCCAGTTGCTAAGCCTCTTAAGAAGCACATCATTTCCAAGCCTAAGCCTCGGATTGTTACTCGATGGGTCCCAAAACATGTTCTTAAAGCACAAGGCTATTATGAGGGTGCAATAGCAATTTGGCTTCCAAAATGCCATGCTTTGCTAGGGGTAAAAGAGTGTTTTAAAAAGATTCCAAAAGCCACCCTTGATTTTCCATATCAGTGGGTGCAAAAGAAATCAACACAAACTCTTCAAGAAAGGAAAGGTGGCTGTGATAGCACCTACAAAACTACTTGTGTTGATCTTCCTAAAACATGTATTGAAACACCGGTTGTCCCGATTTCTCCTTGTTACACAATTCAACCATCAACTTGTGTACCTACGACAAGTCCAAATGAGTCTTATTTGAGCATAGATTCTAGCATTTCAATGCCTAAATCCTCTTATCTTGCTCAAATTCCAAGACAATTGCTAAAATCCCCACCTAAAAAGGATATACCAAAAACCAAAGATAAGGCATTAACACTACAATTAAAGCTCTTTGGTAAATCAATGTTTGAATAATGTAGTTCCTTATGCCTTTAGAAGATGTGTACTTTTTGAGATAATCTTGTTCTTGATTGGAATTGTAATGATGGATATGAGTGTTCTAAATTTCATTTTTCTACGTCCAGATAACTCCTGATGGATATTTAGCGAGATACATGTCCACCATGCATTGACCCCGATAGTACTCGACCTGATCATCGCGGGGGTTATAGTGCTCCTCCGTTTCAAACACATTCTAGGTACTTCTATGCTCCCTTAGGTGAAAATTGCTGTGGGCATCACTTTGTCACGTTATTCTATCAACAGCATCACCCATTTCCACATTGTCAAGAGTGTGCACGGCTCGTATTAGAAGAAGCTTCACATGTTTGTTGGATATGCCGCTCTTACTTTAGACGATATGGCACGGGCTTAATGAAGCAAATTGTGGGAATTACACCCCAACGCCATAATCTTCTTAATGTGAGAATACCAGAGAGGACCAAATCAACGTAGATTACCTGAGGAGGTTCAAGCACAACAATGGAGGGATACAAGCTTAAATGACTTGCAACCACCGATCTTGCGAGCCCTCCTTCCCCAAGCCTCAACATGTCAATATTGGATCAATATGAGTACCTACATTGCATAGTTCCAAAATCAAAACTGTCTGATTAACCTTCCCATAGAACCAATGCCATATTTTAGTGAGGAAGCACTCCTTCCTCTACCACCTTCTCCAGCGGCCGGTTTTTGTGAGGGGTTGTCCCTGCATCCTAAGGAAATTGATACCATCTTTCCAGCAGACGAGGACACGGATCCACCACCAACGCAAGGGTAAGTTCAACGACTCCACAATAAGATCGACAAGCCAGGGCACTTTTCTCCCACTGGGTTTTTCCCCTCGGCTATATTCGGTGTTTGGCACCAATGGCAAATTTTATTCTTTTCTTTTCTATTCTTGTTTGTTAATAAAAATTTTGCAGAGATCTTCGCTAAAACAAGAGCATCAAACACGCCCCAATAGTCCACCTATCGTGCACACAAATTAGGAAGGGGGGAGACATGCTACGCCTACAAAGATCAAGGAGGAGCAATCTGCACAAAATCAGCAATTCATCAATGCAAACGAACAACATCAACAGGGCACTACAGCATGTGTATTCAAATCTTAATCTTTATTTCTTTATGTGCTCTTATCTTTCGAATATATGGTTTGCATGTTCACACAATGTTGGCTGGTTTAAGTTTTTGATTAGTTGTTAAAATATGGTGAGTGAATTCTAGACTCTTAGAAGACTTAGTAAAAGATATTTCTATCTAAAGACAGTGTAGGATATATACCAAGGGAATATGCCAAGTTCTTATGCTTTCAAGGTATATTAGTTATCCCTAGTGGTAGCTACCTCTTAGATATGAGCTAGGTGCTAGGAGTAATAATAATTTATAAAAAAAATTATACCCTAAATATATATATATATATATATATATGTACAAAGTAAATTGAGACATGACGTGTCTACAGCCATGAGAAATGCTTGGTAGGACCTGGGGTTGTCTTAGCACCTTGGGGCCGATGCTTTGGTTTCTATGGGGTGAACACTGATGTCTAAAAGCTTCAGAAAAAGACCTTTGAGGAATCCATCGCCTTGATGGATGTTGGTAGGACTCTGGGGTACACTATGGGCCCTCGAGACCGATGCCCTCATCTTCATGGGGTACTCCTTAGGTCATAAAAGAAAGAAAAAGGGTCTGTCGCCCTTGAGATACTTAGCGGTCTTTAGATTCTCTTGGCGGAGGTCTCTTGGCCATTGCTTGGGTCTCTTTGGGATGGAACCTTAATCTTTATCACCTTCTACACACACATCAAAGAGAGAGAGAGAGAAAAAAAAGAGTTCCAATCACCTTTGCTCATATGTAGGAGTAGGTTTGCCACTTAGGAATAACTTACATACTTGTAGGACATTGAGACTGCGGTCATACCCGGCGGTGTACAAAGCACACTTGCCTTTGCATAGCACTATCTACCACTTAAGTCTCACTTTGACTAGTCTTTACTAACCTATTAAAGTACTCATTAAAACTTTAATCAGCCTTGCACTTGTATGCTCACGTGTGAAATTATCATTGCTGGTTTTTCTCTTCTTTTCTTTTTTTTCAATGAAAGACTTTAATGTATCCATTGTTTTTTTGTTGCAGCTCTTGCTACTACCGCGCTCGAGGACGTGCACAAAATAGGAAGGGGGGAGTGTTGCATGACGAATGAAGATCAATACAAGGATGCAACAAAAAAGACACTTAGGGCTCTTGAAAAGAGTTCCAAGTTGTAGATGAATGTGGGAGAGGGCTTGACAATAATCCCACATGGGAACTTTTGGGAGTTCTAGAATTTTTGTATAAAAGGTGGCCCATTTGAGAGCTAGAGAGGACTCTTTGGTCATTTGGTTGAGAGGCTCATAGAGAGAGCTTGCTCCATAGCTCCTTCTCAAGTGCTCTCTCAAGGCTCTCCATCTCCATTCATGCTTCAATCTTGTACTCTCTATTCTCTACATTTTCAATGATATGAGGTTTTGGTCTACACACTTGCTAATCTAGATTTCTTAATGATGTTTTGATTTGTGAGTTGTAGAGTGCATGTGATGAAGCTTGTGCATGAAATGATGTGTAGCTGAGGCTTGTGTGATAGCTCTTTGCATGTTAGATTCTTTGCATAAGTTGCATTTTTATGCTTAAGTGTAGCCTAATCTTGATGCTTTGATTATGTAAGATTGATTGCTTGAGTGTTGAAGAAGGATTGAGTAGGACTAAAAGTCATTAGTGTGTGGTTAACTCATCTTCTCCCATTCGGGATGGCCTCTATGCGCTAACCGGGTTGCATTCACGGATTGACAAAGTGTGTGGGTTGGAGTGTAGCCTCCGCTATGCTATGATGTCCCAAACAATTGCAAATCAAAATATTATGGCATTGAGCTCACATGTCTTCTACTTAGAAAGTTGACTACTTTGCAGCATCTTGTTTGCAATGTATTCTAAATTAAGTATGAAAACTCTATGTCAAATGTTAATTTTCTATGTACATTGGCTATGAAAGGTGTGGTACTAGTAGTGAAGATTTCATTGTTTTGTGTATTTGAGGACGACATGAAAAGGCAACGTGCACGTTGCATTTTGTAGTGCAAATGTTTTTGTTGTTTTAAACTTTTTGGTTTAGTTTAAAAACCATGCGTGCACGCTACCATTAAAAAGCATTGTACCAATTGAGGGTTTGTAAATATGAAAGTACACTAAGATTCTAACATGTGAGTCTTGCCTTCGATACTTAAATTTTAAATAGTGTATAAGAAATTATCAAGATTTTGTTGTTCATAGAATACATTTGAATGAAAAGTCTCTTTTAGATTAATTTTAAGATGTGAAGAATGTTTTGTTTTGATTTAATTTGAGTCCCATTTTAAGAATATCTTTTAGATACTTATTCATAATTTGAACTTATGATATAAGAATTAAGCAAGAATGGTGCACACTCCATCAAATACAAAGGCACCTTCTTGCTTTAAAAGTAGGTCTGCTTTCCAATTATGATTTATTGTTATGCAAGCTTGGTATTTGTGCTATGAATACTTTTTAAGCTTGTTACTCATTTTTAGGAATTCAGTACCCATTGCCATCTGGCAAGACTAGTTATAGAACTTGTGCACGCAATTTTATGGCTTCTTTTAATGTTGCTCAAAGAAAGAAACCAATGAAGGATCCTCTTCCCTCCAATTTTTAGAGCTGATAACATGAGAAGCTTGATGACATGAGTGAACATGAAGTAGAGATAGACCAAGAAGAGCATGATGATGTTGAGATATCGAGCTTATCTATACTGAGGCGGTGGACGCTGATGACCCGCCTGGGAGATAGGCCCCACACTTACACCACTGGCATGGTTGGTGAGATCATGGGTGATATGTGGCCAGTGGGATGACAGGCTGTGTGACAACCATTCTAGAGACTGGCATAGTTATAGCGCCAGCTCATTTTGTTGGGTTCATACTATAGAGAACCCTAGTATGTATTTGGTTGAGTATCTTTCATATTGAGTGTGATCTTATCTTTGTATATGGTGTGTTTGAGTGTTGAGTGAGGAAGAAGAAGTTTTTTAGCCTCTCACCTTGTGTGTTCTCTTTTAGGGTTTTGGTGTGTTGAGTGTGATCTTATATTTGTATATGGTGTGTGGAGTGTTAAATGTCGAGTAAGGAAGAAGAAGTTTTTCAGCCTCTCACCTTGTGTGTTCTCTTTTAGGGTTTTGTGAGTGTGTGTGTGCTTGCAAGAGCTCAAGCTCTCTTCTCCCCTGCATCTTTTCATGGTATCAGAGCCTGGTTCATGCTAAGGGCTAAGCTGCAAGCAAGAGAAGCACAGGAAGCGGTATGAGGGTAAGAGCTTCAACTACTCTTTTCTATTTGTGTTGGCGAGACTACACCCTTGTCGTCGGGAGCTCTACGGGAGGCACTGGCAAAACGATCTCTGATTGAGGAGCTTTCTTCGCAGGAGTAAAGCTAAAGGGTAACTACATTGTTTTATTGGACTACATTTTTCAGGCCGAAAATGCGTTTCGGGCACGTTACGACCTCCGTTTTTCAGAAAGCAGGCAATTTTGAGCACTGCAAGAGTAAGTCATCGATATTTTGTAGAACTCTGTTTTAAGAACTGCAGGAAGACAGATTGGTTGTACAGACACTCTGTGTGCTGCAAGGAGGTCAAGAGTTGCCATTGGATGTATGTATGCACATTGAGGTCACTGGTTGTGACATTTGAGTATAGTACAATACCACTGCAGAAAAAACAGTACTTTGTGCTGGACAAACCAAACTGCTGTTTCTGGTGGTAAGATGTCAAATGATGGCATAAACCAAATTGTTGCTAAGAAAATTAATAAGAACAAATTCCATGCTTGGAGGTTCAGGTTGACGAGTTTCCTAATGGGAAAGGGTTATTGGGACTACATAGAAGGTGAGCACGAAGAGGCACCGGAGATACCGGAGATCAATACGACTGCTGTAGATGTTAAAGAGTTCAAGGATTGGAACCAAGGAGCTAGAAAAGTTATGTATTGGCTCTCTATCAATATACATGACACCATGATTGGGCACATTCAGGATGCCAAGTCCCCCAAGGAGGCGTGGGACACCTTGGTAAAACTCTATGAAACAAATACAAAGGCACAAAAGATACAGTTGAAGAATGAACTTCATACTGTGGAGAAAAAGAGTATGTCTGTGAATGACTATGCATTGAAGATAAAGGGTATTGTGGAATCCCTTGCATCTATTGGTGTTTTAAAAGATGATGATGACAAGGTGGAAGTCTGTCTACGTGGTCTCGGGGCACAATACAAGGCGTTCAAGACATCTAATCAGACTCGGGAAAACATTCCCAATTTCATAGATTTGGTCTCTATGTTGATTATAGAAGAGAAGAGCTTGGGTGGTCTTCACAAAACAAAAATAGTTCAAAGCAACAGGCCTGCTACACAAGTTCAGGAAGAGGATGAGGTAGAGGAGGCCGTGGACGTAGTCAAGGAGGTGGCCGAACAAGTAATCAGAATTATGGCCAGCAACACAGCAACAACAATAGTCCTAGAATTTACAACAACAACATCTACAACACGCAAGTGGAAGAGGCCAATTCAGAGGCAGGAGGAGTCAAAAAGGTCATGGACATTGGCAAAGGCAGCATAATGATACACGTGGATACTTTTATTGTGGTAAGCCTGAACATGTGTAGGCAGATTGTTATAAGAAGCAGGCTGACATGCAAAATGGAAAATTACAGTAAAACAACTATGCATCCTCGAGCAGAATCAATGAGGATAATGAAAGGTTGTTTGTTTTGCAGCATGTCGTGAATGCCATGTCTGAAAATGTTGAAGCAGCACATAAAGATGATGTATGGTACATTGATTCAGGTGCTTCGAACCACATGACAAGTCATGGGGAGTGGTTCAAGGAGATGAAAAACCTTGCAAGACTAGGTTTTGTGGAAACAGGGGATGACACTCCTCATCCAATTGCCCATGTTGGAGATGTGCCATTATCTATGCAAGATGGCAAAGTGAAGTACCTTGCAGATGTACTTCATGTTCTGAACATAACAAAGAATCTGGATTTAGTTGGCCAGATGATTGAGCAGGGTTTACAGGTTCGGTTTAACCCTGATGGTTGTTATGCTAAAGACTTGAAAGAAAAGTGCAGGTTGGTTGCAAAAGGCAACAGAGTAGTGGGTAGAATGTTTACATTGAATGTAAACATGCCTGAAGTGAGTGCTGCGATGTTTGCAAATGGTTCAGGAATTGTTACAGACACAGACATTTGGCATAAAAGAATTGGACATGTGAATGTGCAGAGAATGAAGTCTATGCAGACTAAAGGAATTGTGACAAGGCTGCCAAAGTTTAAAGTTGAAGGTATGCAGAATATGCGAAGCATGCCAATTTGGAAAGCAAACAAAGCATGTATTTCCACGTAACAGAAATGTGAGCAGAAATGCACAAGATGTTGTGAATTCAGATGTATGGGGTCCTACAAAGACCATGTCTATGGGAGGCTACAGGTATTATATGTGACATTTATTGATGACCACACAAGGAAAGTGTGGGTATACTTCATGAAGGAGAAGAGTGAGGTGTTCACTCATTTTCAAAATTTCAAAGTTATGGTTGAAACACAATCAGGGAAATATGTAAAGTGCCTAAGGTCAGATGGAGGGGGAGAGTACTTCTCCAATGAGTTCTCTGGATTTTTGAAGAAGAATGGTATTCGGAGACAGTTTACATGCAGGTACACTCCTCAGCAAAATGGAGTTGCTGAGTAGAAAAATAGACACATTGCTGAGATTGCGCGAGCATTGATGGAAGAGAAGAATATGTCGCATAGTTATTGGGCTGAGGCTGTTTCTATAGCAGTTTACATCATGAACATGACTCCAACTGTAGCCATACATGATGTAACTCCAGAGGAGAGGTTTACTGGCAAAAAACTGATTTGTCTCATCTGAAAGTCTTTGGATGCATTGCATATGTGCATGTGCGAGATGAGCTGAGAACTAAGCTGGATCCAAAAGCAGAAAAATGTGTGCTTATTGGATACTCCCTTGAGCAAAAGGGATACAGGTGTTAAAACCTTGCTACACGTGAGTTGAGGGTAAGCAGGGATGTTGTCTTTGATGAGATGAGCAGCTGGTATGCTGCTGAAAAAGAAGCTGTTGGGGCTGATGTGAGTGAAAATGTGGTTGCACAGAATACAAGTCAGCAATCATAGTTTTTGAGTGGACCAGGAGAGTCCTCATCTAGTGGTTCAGTTGATAGACCATGGAGTGGCAGGCTGCATCATAATACCAGTCCTGCGGATGTGATTAGTACATCACTTAAAGGAAAAGAGAAAGTGGTTGAGCCCCTTAGTATGCCTCACATTTCCCTGCATTCTTTTTTGGTAGCCACAAGGTAGTAGCACCCTCATAGTAGCCACAAGGTAGTAGCACCCTCATAGTAGCCTTTTGCTTGCAGAACCTTCATGTTGATGGAGAGTCTAGTGGCTTAGAGATGAGCCTTGATGAGGAGCTTGGGATACTAGCTATGAGAACACTTGGTGTAAAGAAGGCTATGGAAGCCATGAATGCAAAGCTACGAAGATCTGGGGGAGAGTGAAGAATCCTATGCAAAGGTTTACCTATAATGGTTATGTGGCACATCACTATGCATACATGGCAAAGGTTGTGCAGGTTGTAGAGCCCACATGCATTGATGAGGTTGTTGGAAATGTGTGTTGGGAGAAAGCTATGGATGAGGAGATGGATGCACTATATGGAAATGAGACTTAGGATTTAGTGCAATTGCCTGAAGGCAAGAAAGCCATTGGATGCAAGTGGGTGTACAAAGTAAAACATAACAGTGATGGAAGCATAAGTAGGTACAAGGCTAGATTGGTAGCGAAAGGATATGCGCCGACATATGGCATTGATTATGAGGAAACTTTTAGCCCAGTTTGCCAAGATGGCAACAGTGAGAGTTGTGATAGCAGTGGCTGCGTCAAAGAAATGGTCTTTACATCAGATGGATGTAAAGAATGCATTCTTACATGGGGATTTGTAGGAAGAGGTGTATATGTTGCAGCCACTTGGTTATGAGGATGTGAGTCACCTTGAGCATGTTTGCATGTTGAAGAAAGCCTTGTATGGCTTAAAACAAGCACCAAGAGCATGGTCTGACAAGATTTTTGAATATCTTGTCACTATTGGCTTTCATGTAGCCAATGCAGATTTCTCGTTGTATGTGAGATACAGTCATAGAGGGCTTGTGCTTGTTGTCATCTATGTAGATGACTTGATCATTACGGGGGACCATGATGCAGAGATCTTTGATGTAAAGATCTTACTTCGACAAAAGTTTGAGATGAAGGATCTTGTGGATCTTAGATATTTCTTGGGCATTGTGGTGATGATTAGGTCACCACATGGTATTGGATTACTGTAGAGACAGTATGGCTTGGACATGTTGTCCAAGTATGGTATGACAGGCTGTAAGCCTATCTCAATGCCATTGGATCAGAATGGCAAGTTGAGTGCAGATTCAGGAGAGATTTTGGAGGATCCTACTATGTATAGGCGCATAGTAGGAAGCTTGATCTACATGACGATCACCAGGCCAGATTTGAGTTATGTTGTTGGGTTGGTAAGTCAGTTTATGCAGGTTCCTCAGAAGCCGCATTTGGATGCATTGAGACGCATACTGAGGTATGTGAGGTCTACTTTTTTGCATTGTGGATTTTATGAAACTGGGACAGAGATATGTGTACACAGATGCTGATTGGGCTGGTAGTATCTCAGATAGAAAATCTACTAGTGGCTTCATGTTTTCTTTGGGGAGTACTGCTGTGACTTGGAGCAACAAGAAGTAGCCCACGGTTGCTCTATCTAGTACAGAGGCCGAGTATAGAGGTGCTGCTATGGCAGCATGTGAGGTAGCTTGGTTTAGAAAGCTACTTGCAGATTTGGGTCTATTAGTGAATAGACAAGTTGTCATTTTCTGTGACAACATTAGCACTATACAATTAGCTAGGAACCTAGTTTTTCATGCTCGCACGAAGCATATAGAGGTCCACTACTATTTTGTCAGAGAGAAGGTCTTGGCAGGAGACGTTGACCTTGTTTATGTCAGCACACAGGATCAGGTTGCTAACATCTTCACCAAAGCATTGAGTACAGAGAAGCGCAGATTTAGGGCTTCGCTTGGTGTACATGAGATGGAGTTGAGCTCGAGGGGGAGTGTTGAGATATTGAGCTCATCTAGTGAGGCGGTGGACACTGATGACCCGCCTGGGGGATAGGCCCCACACTTACACCACTGGCATGGTTGGTGAGATCATGGGTGATATGTAGCCAGTGGGATGACAGGCTATGTGATAGCCATTCTAGAGACTGGCATAGTTATAGCGCCAGCTCATTTAGTTGGGTTCACACTACTATAGAGAACCCTAGTATGTATTTGGTTGAGTATCTTTCATATTGTGTGTACTCCTATCTTTGTATATGGTGTGTTGAGTGAGGAAGAAGAAGATTTTCAACCTCTCACCTTGTGTGTTCTCTTTTAGGGTTTTGTGAGTGTGTGTGTGCTTGTTGGAAGAGCTCAAGCTCTCTTCTCCCCTGCATCTTTTGAGATGTTCTTCCATCTCACAATGCTACCTCTCTCATCAAGAAGATCATGAACAAGAAGACAATGCAACCACTGTCTCAGAAGCATTCACAGTGGTTGCAAAACCAATTGATCATCCACCTACCTTTAGTAATGACATGACAGGGTAGATTTTAGAGGATGTGGTTGAAAGCTTCATTGTCAATAGAGGTTGAGATCTTCCACAAATACCTCTCTGTAGACTTATGGTGGGGAGAATGAGGCCATTCGAGCTGTTCATCTTCCAGGGAGATGGCCTTATCAAAAGATTTGAGAAACTTGGTTACAACGTCTTGGGGGCCCCATTTATTGTGTCTTTCAAAAAGGCTAGCCATGATCAACAATTTGTGTTAGAAAATGATATTCTTGAATGGGGACCAATGTGGAGAGAAGTTAATGCAGAGTTTGAGCAAAATCTTCCATCAGAGTGGGAGGCTTTTTAAGGGAAGAAATTATTTGTTTGGGAAGGAACTCATAGACTGAAGACATGGCTAAATATGATCAAAACACATAACTTATTTCTAGTATTAATTAAATTCTTGATTAAATTGAATATGTGTTTCTATCCTAAACATATATTCCCTATTTTTCTTCAACCATTATAGGGTACTCTATGATTAAATGGAGACATTGCTCTATGAAATGCCACTTTGTCAATGTTGATTGGAGTACTGAAAGAGAGTTGATGTTGATTGGAGTACTGAAAGAGAGTTGATGTTGGCTTGAGAACGCAAAATGAGTGAGTAATTACACTCATTCACGTTGATGAGTCAAAATGAAGTGGATGGTTTGTCTTTTTGTTTCATTTTTGTTTCATTTTATTATTTATGTAGAATTGGGAGAACTACAATATGCACAAATTTTTGTCAAGAAATTTCTCTTTTCCAAAAATTAGCTATGGCCAGTACAGAGTCTTTGCTCAAGGATTTTCCAAAAGAGTGGCTTCACTAGATTGAAGTGGAGTTGGCCTACAAGAGGAAAGCGGCCAAGGGCACTTACTATAATGTTCCATCAGTTTTACTTGCTATGCTTTTTTGGAAGGTAAGAATATAAGGACTTTTATTACTATTTTTTTTACTCTTTGACACTGTGAGACCGTAAAATTACTAAGTGGGACTTTCTTGTATTGCATAGGAGGAGTTTAATACGTCTCTAGCCAAAGAGATAGTAGACATTAATGATCCCTCTCTATCAATGCGGGAAAAGGAGAGCATAGCTCGAGGTAGAAACGAGAGGATCTATAAGGAGAGATCTTATAAGGTATGTAATTTTAATATGGCATGAGTGGAAGCCTAAAAATTAATAATTAATCATGGTTGTAACCTTTTATATCTATTGCAAATCCTAAGAATGGTAAAGGGTTGTTTTCTCTTCTTTACAATTACAATTGGGTGAAAGAAAAGGACATGGTTGGGTTGACAAATGATAAAGTTCACTCATTGGCTATAGCAAAAATATCTACAAGTATTCATATGTATGTGTATCCATATGTATGCTTCTTTGTAGTCATTTCAAACATTTCCATTTCTGTTGGAATTGTACAAAGAGTGATATACTCCACTCTATGCTCACATGCCAGTTGGATGACCCTTCATGTGAGCAATATTTGAGTGCACAAAAGCTTAGAATGTACTTGAGGAAAGAATTGAGAAAAGAATGGTATTGGGAAAATATTTTGAAACAATGCCTCAAAATGAAAGGAAAAATTGTGGAACTGCTGCTAGAGGGCTTTGAAACATAGTTCTCTAACCAAATAAAAGACCATATTGACAATGCTTTTTTTGAGTTATAGGGGGCTGCATGAATACCAAAGAATCAGATGAAAAGATTTTGAAGCTTTCAGATTCTTCCAAGAGAGTATTTTATAGGTATTCATACTACATTGTCTCAATATTTATCATTACGTGCCTTGAATTAGAGAACCTAAGATGTATATATATATATATACATATACATATATAAACATGTATATAAATATATATGTATATACACATGTATATATACATATATATACATGTGTATATACATATATATATATATATATATACATGTTATATATATGTATATATATAGACATATGTATATATATATACATGTTATATATATATATATATATGTATATATATATATGTACATATGTCTATATATATACATATATATAACATGTATATATATATATATGTATATACACATGTATATATACATATATATACATGTATATATATATATATATATATACATGTATATATACATGTTATATATATACACACATGTATATATATGTATATATATATATATATAATATATATATATATATGTATATATATAAATGTACATGTATATATACATATATATACATATATCCATACATATATATATATACATATATATATATATCCAAAACAGAGTTCCGCAGAGAATCGAAACTTACCCGCAGTGCTCGTGAATTCCTGTGAACTAAAAATGGAGGTCCAGATGCGCCCGAAACGCATTTTCAGGCTGAAAAGTTTTGTCCAATGGATACCAACAGACAGTATAGTTTTTCTATAGCTCTCCTCCTACAAAGAAAGCTCCTCAATTAGAGTTCGTTTTCTGGTGCCTCCCGACGGCAAAGAGCTCTTGACAAGGTTGTAGTAGCCAACACAAAGGGGGAAGAGTAGATGAAGCTCTTACCCTCGTACCACTTCCTATACTTCTCTTGCTGGCCGCTCAGCCCTTAGCATGAACCAGGATTTGATACCATGAAAAGATGCAAGGGGGAAGAAAGATTGAGCTCTTGCAAGCACACACACACTCACACAAACCCTAGAAGAGAACACACAAGGTGAGAGAGCTGAAAATTCTTCTTCTTCTTCCCACACAAAAAGAGGTCTACAAAGAAGATAAAGTGACTAACCCACATAATAGAGTATATACAAGTGGTCCATAATGTGAACACGCTAAGAGGAGTGGGTAGATGTGGACTAGTCGGTGTAGTCCAACTGTAGAATCTCTAGCGAAGATATGTCGATGCCAGCTACCAAATCTGCCAGTGATGTAAATGTCCAATGGTCAAGCAGGTACCTCATGAGTTTTAGCTCATGAGTTTTAGCTCATGTTAAGCTTGATATCTCAGCACTTTGGAGGGTTGCTTTGCATGTACTTCGACCGTTTCTTTATCGAAGACGTGATTGAGTAGGAGGGCTCTACAAAATTAGCTGCTTTATTTTAAGAAGGGATGGCTTTCTTTTGGGAGGAAGAGATGGCTTTCTTGGAAATCGAACCAACCTCCTTCATTTCACCAATTGGCCTCTCATGTGCATGCTCTATAATAAATGAATGGTTGTTTTCATGTAGAAGATAACATATCAAAATAATAGAAATATTTTGGCCAGAGAAAGGTAGCAAAAGAATACCCTTGTAATGATCTCCCTCATACCTTGGATACTCTCCAGGGGGTATTCAAGCCACCATGGACAATATTGCATCTCCCATTCACTAAGGCCATGCTCCTTCATCCAAAGAGAAAACATGGAGCCATGCCTAGAGAAATCTATCCACTTATTCATAAATGTTGGCATCTCCTCAATTGCATGCTCAACATGAAGCTTAACAATTTATCTATTAAAGAGGAATAATCATTAACTTTCAACTTATTATTCATATGTCACAATATATACATGTATATATATATATATGTAGAGAGATATGGAGAGAGAGAGAGAGAGAGAGAGAGAGAGAGAGAGAGAGCTTTATAGTCTTTTAGTATGTATGTGAAGATTGGAGAAAATCTCATGAGGGATTGTATATTATGTGTATACACAAATATTATAGAAAAAATATTGTTGTTTTTATTCAATGTTTACTATTTTATAATAAAGAAAATGAATTTATACTCAATGTGCCACTCCTTCTAATTGAATACTTGATGGAATTAGGTCTATGGCAAGAATGGTAGAGACAGGTAGTTTGAGGTGTCCTCTTCAGACCATTTCCTTGAATGCTCCAAGGAAAAGAAGAAGAAATGGAAAATTAAAATGTGCACAAGAGTCAAGGGATAGTGAACCTCATTGTTGTGATGCAAGGGTGCATAATGTTACCTGTAATACGGGTGATGTATTGATGCAAGAGACTCATAGGATTCTTGTAGAAAATGATACCTTTTCTACACAAAAACAAGTAGAAAAAGAAACTTTGATGTATTTACCTCAATCTAGCACTAAGAGGTCTCAAATTGCCCTAGGTGGAGATAAAAGGATGTCTAACAAGAGTGCTAGAAGTGTTGGCCATGAGATTGCTAGAAATAGGACTCTTTTGAAAGAAATAATAAGGCAAATGACAAATGAACTTTATTTCGGGATGTCATTGACCGAAAGTTTGAGACTTACGAGAAGGTATCGGCACTTCATTGCTAGAAATAAGGCTTCTTATAATGCAACTAGAAGAGTAAAATTTAATAGAGCTAACGAGGGTCTTGCAGCATCCACAACATTGGCTATGAGTAGGTATTCTTTTAATAAGGGTCCTACAGTGGTGGCTAATCAGGGTGTTATGGCAATTAATAAGGAGGCAGTAGTGGTGTGCCTTGATGCAAGTGATGGAGGATGTGGTCAAAAGGGTTGTACTGAGTGATCCAAGAATGCTATCTTCTTCTATGGCAAATGGTGAGAGAGTACTTGAACCATTAAATGGAGTTAATGATGAAGAAGCCAGTATACTTGATGAAAGAGTAGTAATAGATGGCAAGAGAGTAATGATAGAGAATGAAAGTGTATTGGTAGGTGGTCAGAGACTAGTGGCAGAGGATGAGAGTGTATTAGAATTTGAAAATGAGGGTGATGCAACTACAGTGTCCTTATTTTCTATCCGTGAAGGTAGGGAAGTATCATTTGCTACAATAAGAAGAGATAATCTTAGCTCTCGAATTGCCTTGGGTGAAGATTGGGTGAAGATCAAAGGATATTCAACAAGAGTTGTAGAAGTTTTCGTCGTGAGATCATTGCTAGGAATAGGACTCTTTTGAAATAAATAACAAGGGAAATGACAAGTGGAGTTTATTTAGGGATATCATTGGTTGAAAGTTTGAGACTTACAAGAAGGTACCGTCGCTTCATCACTAGAAATAGGACCTCTTATAATGGAGCTACAAGAGTAAATGAGGGTAATGCAATTACAATGTCTTCTTTTTTTGCCCATGAAGAGAGAGAAGTGCCATTTGCTAATACAATAAGAAGGGAGAGTATTGGAGAAATTCCCTCTTATGTATTTGAAAAAAGAAAGTGGGGGATTTTGTCTATCCTCCACGAACTCTCGCATGTACAAGGTATACATGCAGCTACCTGGCCTTTGGTATATTAGTGCACTTTAAGCCACTCATTAGGAGGGATGACACATGAGTGTGGGTTTTGTGGAGCACATTTATGGGCAAGTGAAAAGAAGATGAGTTGTGGACAAGTTCTTGGTAAATATTGTTGTAAACATGGGCATGTGTCTCTTCCTTCACTTGTTGAACCACGTGAGCCATTAAGGTCTCTTTTGATTGGTAGTGACACTACAAGTAAAAATTTTCAAGTAAACATCAGGGCTTATAATAGTGTGTTGGCTTTTTCATTATTGGGTACACAAATAGATGACTCTCTCTTTCGCAATAGTAGTGTCTATACTTTCACGATGCATGGGCGTGTTTATCATCGGATTGGGTCCTTGGTCCCCAATGATATGTACAATCCTAAACCACAGTTTGCACAGTCGTATGTGTTTGATACTGAGCACGAATTACAAAATCAAATAGGTGTCATGAATGGATTGGAATCCATGACCCTGGAAGCACTTCAATCCATGATGCACACTTCTAATCCATTTGCACAAGCTTTTAAGTATGTGGGAAGAATGTTGAGTGTCAATCTGGGTTTGGAATTGAAAATAACTATATGTGAGACGAAATCCACATCTAGGCAATACTCGATGCCAACAGCTTCCGAGATTGCTGGAATCATGATTAGTCAAGGTGACGATCATAATGTTGGTCGTCGTGATATTTTATTGCATACTCGAGAAGGCACATGCAAACACATCTCTAATGTGCACAGGTGCTATATGCCTCTTTTGTACATTATGTTATTTCCATTGAGGAGAGGATAGATGGCACTTGAAAATCCCTTATGCTAATGCACAAGTGAGTGCATTGAGAAATGGTCATTATGTGACTCAATGACAATACTATGCTTATCGATTGCAAATTTGTCTAGATACAAATGCATGCTTGCTACGTGGTGGAAGGTTGTTGTAACAGTTTATGGTTGATGTATGTTGCAATGTTGAAGAGTCACGATTATCTTGGCTACTCCATAATCAAAAAAGTTTGCTTCATAGGTTTATAGTGGTCTTGCAGACATGCTTCATGTAGAAGGAAGTGGAAGTGGTATTGCAGGAAGGACAGTGGGAAGCAGAATAGTGTTACCTCCAGTTTTACTGGTGGGCCACGACAAATGTATCAGCTTTATAGTGGTCTTACAGACATGCTTCATGTAGAAGGAAGTGGAAGTGGTATTGCAAGAAGGACAGTGGGAAGCAGAATAGTGTTACCTCCAGTTTTACTGGTGGGCCACGACAAATGTATCAGCTTTATCAGGATGCCATGGCAATTGTTCATTCAAAGGGCAAGCCCAATTTATTCATTACTTTCACCTGTAACCCAAAGTGGCCAGAGGTATTAGATGCTTTACTCTCCCGGGGCAAAGTGCGTGTGACTGGCCTTATTTTACTACTAGAGTATTTCACCAAAAACATTCAGATATGATGAAAAATATCATGAAGAAGGAGCTCTTTGGTAAGGTGATTGGATATGTGAGTGTCATTGAGTTCCAAAAAAGAGAATTGCCTCATTCATACACGTTATTGATCTTGGATAGTGCCCATACACCTAAGACTGTCCAAGACTATGATAGATTAGTATGTGCCGAATTGCGTGACAAGCAAATGTTTCCTACTCTGCAGCACGATGTCGTGTTGCATTGCAATATCCATGGGCCATGTGGTCCATTCAATCCAAGTACAATTTGTATGGATAAAGGGAAATGCACAAGGAACTATCCACGAGCTTTTGCACAAGAGACTAATGTGGAGAGTGGTCACCTTGTGTATATGCATCGAAATGATGGAAGAATTGTGGCATTGAAAATGTTTAATGTTGATAATAGATGGGTTGTGCCATATAACCCTTATCTTTCAGTCACATATAATGCTCATGTAAATGTGGAAATATGCTCAACAATAGCAGTAGTGAAATATCTTTACAAGTACATATACAAGGGGCATGACAAAGCAACAATAAGATTTAGCACTATACAAGGTGGTGACGTTAATACTGCTTGCGTAGTCAGTGAGATTCAGAGGTATTTGGATGCACGTTATGTCTCTGTATCAGCAGCATGTTGGAGACTCTTTGAGTATGATTTAGACAATGAGAAGCCTGATGTGCAACGGTTGCAGGTACACTTAGATGGGGGTCATAATGTTATCTTTAGAGATGATGATCGAATAATATTGTAGATGTTTTTCAGAGGGAAAATGTAGGCAAGACTACTTTGACTGTATGGTTTACTTGTTGTAATCAACAACAGCAAACAATACATTTTATAGTGATTTCCCTCAACAATGGGTTTGGAACTCCGGGTTGAAGAAATGGACCAAAAGAAAGATTGGAAACACTATAGGGCGCATGTACTTTGTAGCTCCTTTGGCAGACGAGGCATACTATGTTCGCTTACTTCTTACAATATGTAAAGGATCTAAGTTGTTTGAAGATTTTCGTTCACTCAATGTCACATCTATCCTTCCTTCAAGGTAGCTTGCATTGCCAGGGGGATACTGAAAGATGATTCTGAATGGGTTGCATGTATGGAGGAAGCATCATCCATGCAAAATGCCTTGTAGTTGAGATGTCTTTTTGGTACTATATTGCTATTTTGTGAGCCTTCCTGTCCAGGAATATTGTGGGAGAGACTTTGAGAAGAAATGATAGAAGATTTTCTATACCGGTTCACTAGTATTGAACAATTATATTGTGGGAGATATTTCGAGAAGAAATGATAGAAGATTTTCTATACTAGTTATCGAGAAGGAGGGGTCAGTTCACTGGTATTGAACAATTAGCTGAAACTCAAGCACTACTGCATTTAGAAGAAAGTCTTCATACTCAAAGGTGGACATTGGTAGATTTTGAAGAGGAATGCCTGAACTAAACAGAACTGATTTGGAAGTCGGGTGAAAAAAGATTGCTTTTGGAAGAGAGATCTTTTGATACTGTCGACGAACAATCTAACCTGTCAAGTGCTATGGAGTCAACATTAACAGATAACCAGCGTGTTGCTTTCGATGCTATAATGCATGCAATTGCGATAGATATAGGTGACATTTTTTTCCTAGATATTCCGGGGGGGTCGGGCAAGACCTATTTGTATAATTTCTTGCTTGCGCGATTCTGTGGGTGGACAAGGGCATGTTGCTCTGGCAAGGCCTACTTAAAAAAACCCCTTATCTGTGATTTTTTCATGTGAGTAAAACACACCCTTTTTCTATTTAACCTGTGAATATCCCCTTTAAATGGCACCCGTTTGTATGTAAAAATGTGTTAAAAAAGGATTTTAAAAATCCCTTCTGTTGAACCCACATGCTATGCTTATATATTTATGAGTGAACCCCCCCCAAGGCATGACATTCTTCCATCATTCGAGACCCTCGCTACTACAAGAAAATATGTCAAATACTGCAAATGAGATAATGGATAACATTACCAATCTTTTAAGAATTGAGGAGGTTCATAATGCATGCAATGAGGTGGGCATTAGCACAAAAGGATATCAAGCCCTGCATCAACTACTAAAAGATACACTACTCCGCAAACAAGGCATCACAAGGAATACTTTTCCAGTCCCCATAAAGATAAGATTATCAAAGAGGACATGCAATGATGATGTGCAACGCAAAATTGGAGAATACTATTGCATCAATGATACATTAACCATTGGAAATCAGGGTAAAAAGCGAGGCACAAATGGTAAGATCATGTATCCCTACAATGAGTTCAACAATATATTTGTTGATCTACAACGTCTTCAGAGAGCTATGATCTTATTATATGGACTACCTAAACAATGTAAGTATTTTTTTACATTCCTTTTGCGAGCCAATAGAAAAAAAACTTATCTAATTTTTTTTGTCACGCAAGGTGACAAGGTAAGTTTTGTATTAAAAATGGATGAGTATCAAATTGTGAAAGGTACGAGGTTAGAATGAATCAGTATCACACTCATGAATGAGGCAATGACATATGCAAAGAGTAAGTTCAACATGATTGAGGAGACTAAGTTTCCTTTGGTGGAAGGTTCTAATGAAAACCCAGACAATCAGACAAGCGATACATTAGGAAAAAAGGGAGCTCATTTTGGGGCCCTGTAAGAAATTCACTATTTTTCGATTTATTTCTCTCCTAGAAGACTTGAAAAATAATAAAATATGAAAACGTGGCTCAGAACTGTCAGTAATTAAGGACTACCAAACTGTCAGTTCAGAAAAGAATAAGATAATCTTTTGTCTAACTAACACGATTTTGCATTAAATATCTCCTTAGTTTTTTTTTTGTTTCCCAAAGATTCTGCATCTCTTTTGACGACGTGTGTAGGCCTCTCATAAAGAATCCATCACTGAACTTAATGATTGTATGGATACCGCCACACTTCCACTATTCATGCTACAAAAAGACTATGAGATTGACAAGCAAACTTTGCAACCTCAGAAGCACAAAAAATGGCTGATACTAGTGAGTCACAATCTCAGAAGAAGCGATTACACCATCTTCACATCGACTTAGAAGAGCAATATGCTCCAGCACAAAAAAGACGAAAGGATACGGTGCTGAATGCTCAACAACGGGAAAATATGAGAAGAGAAGGGCTCCAACATATTGACTTATGGTGCGATGGAAGCATATATCCAAAATGTCTAGTAAAAAATCATGTTCCCTGCCCACCCCTCGTAGGAAAACCTCATCAATTGGACAAAAAATTTAGATTATGGCTATGCCATTCAAAAGGAGGCCACAATTGATCTTTCCATTCCACATGGCCTCTGCCCATACCCATGTGACTCAATAAAATCTTTCGCGACCCCTAGCTTCCTAGAAAGGATGGGTTGGTCAACGATTTACTATTGTAAGGTTCCTCCTTAGCCCTAAAATATGTCTAAGCTCTCCTCTCAGTCCCCTGTAATCATCCCCTATTTCATAATGCAAGAAAACATTGCTTTCCTTTGTTTTTGGCCTAGAGAGAGAAAATATTCTAGAGAGAGATAATTCAGTTTTGAGTTATTTTTCGATATAAAGTCATCCCTTATATTTAAGATGAATTCCCTTGAAACAGAAGTTCAAAAAGAATTTTCCAATGTGCATTAGAAATTAATTGAATATGTGTGTTAGAGACCTTAGCCTAAGGGTCCACATTTTTAAAAAAAATTGATTAAGGTCCAAAGAGTGTTCTAAAGGTCCAGTAGGATTAATCCAAGTGTTTCGATAAGAAAAATGCAAAGAATAAAAGAAAATCCCCCAAAAATGAGTAAATTCTTACATGAGATGAAGAGTTGGCTAAGTACTTGGTCTATTAGTTTTAAAAATGAGGTTTATTAGTAAAAAAATAAATTTTTGACACCTTAGTAAGGAGGGAGGGGGCACATGAAGGAGGCACCTATTTCACATCATTACCTCACATTTTTAATTCAAAAAATGAGATTTTTTTTATCTCTCCTCTTTCAAACTGGATCAAAAAGTGAACCAAACTGGTCCAAAACTTGTCCAAAATGGATCAAACTGAAGCTGGAAGTCTCTAGATCCTAGTTGGAAGCCTCTAGTGTAATATTATTATCCCTCTATTTTGCATCTTCTTTGGGAAGCTTTGGAGCTTCACTAATCTTCATCCTCTCTTGGAGATTACCCTCTTCATCTTGGTGGCCAAGCTTTCCCTTGTGGGCTTCACTTCTCTCTAAAGAATCAAGCCAAAAACCAAGGGTAAGCCTAAATCAATGGTGTTTTTCTATCTTTTTCAATGGTAATCTTCTTCCCAACCTCTCTAATGCTTGGGAAGCATTTTAATCAATGGTTTTTTTTCTTAAAACAAAGATGTTAGTGATTCATACTGTTTAAATGGTTTAATGCTAATCTTTTATGCTTATAATATTTTTGATTAGTAAATCTCTCTTTTAGAAAGATTACTCATCTTTATGGTTGAATCCTTCTTGGAGCGATGGATCTTAGTATTAATCTCATTTTCTTAACCAAAACTCTAAGCTTAACAAGATAGAGATAGAGATTATGTTTTATGTTAGAAAATTCATAATTATTCATTTTAAGTTGAAAGAGAGTTTATGCTATCATTTTTGTAATTATTTTCATATGGGAATGATAATGGGAAAATAAACAAGAGGTTTAAATGTAAGTATGTTTATAATTATGCTTGGATATGCATAATGAATTTTTAGATTAAAAGAGGAAATCCCACCATATTTTACATAATTAGGAGTAAATATTAAAAGTAGAAGCTTTGAGAATTCTCAGAAAATGCAGCAAAGCTATGGTAAAAAAATAATTTAAAAAATAAATTTAATTCTATGCATAAATTTGATAATGCAAAAAAGAGGAATTCCCATCATATTCTATGTATATACATGGGTATTTTTATTTATTTATCAAAAAGAGGAATTTTTATCTTACTTTTAATTAAGAAAATACGTAAATTAAAATTGGTAACAAAAGAAAAGGTTTCACCATATTTTATGTAGATAATTTAGGGCATGTCAATGGCGAGGTTCAAATAGAGAAAATAAATTTTTAGTATAATTCTATGTGAACATTTTAAATAAATGATGTATACATATTTTCAAAAAGGATCATTGGAAAAAGAAATATTCTTGTTAAATTCCATTACTTATACGAATAGAATTATTTATAATTCTATTATGCCCAAGAAAGAAAGAATTTTCATGATTTTGAATTTTTACCCTTATGATTAGAAATCACAGTTAATTTATCAGATAAATGGAGAAAAATCTTTAGGAAATAAATCTAGGATTAAATCCGATTAGTACCGGGATAGATCATGACCACATGAGAAAGGCGGATCAGTAAGATGCCTGCTCATCTCTTGAATCAGAAATTAAACCAAGTCTTGTGACCATTCCCATTTCTTCAGTACGAAGAATAGATAACTGACTGACTTAGAGAAGTTTTTCCTAAGACCCAAAATCATCGAGAAATAGGTTAGAAATTCGTTGTAATTGATGGGTGGATCATCAAGATATGAGATTCGTTATTTTCATTGAGAAAGTTTGGGTTTTGAGAAAAAGGGTCTTGAAAAATCAACTCAGTGGGAAATTCTTACTTGCATAAAAACTCTATTTTTGTAAAGGACTAATGCTGGAGGAAGCATTTGGCTTATGGTTTAATATAAGGAGAGTTATGTTGGAACAGCTGGCGGCGGGGAGTCATCGAAGGACGTCTCTCGCATCAAAGCCTACCAAGGTCTTGACCAGCCTTGTAAGATTCCTCCCCCAACCCCTTTTTGATGTCTAGTATCTTCCCCTGTAATCAACCCTCTTCAGAAATATAAAGACCCTGTTGCTAACTATTTTAGCCTAGAGAGAGAAAAATTATTCTAGAGAGAGAATATTTAGATTTTGAATACTTTTGGATAGAAAAATATCTCTTATAATTCAGATGAGTTCCCCTGAAACAGAAATTCAAAAAGAATTTTCCAATGTGCAATTGGAATTAATTGGAAATAGGTATAAAGAACCTTAGTCTAAGGGTCTAGATTTTCAGAAATCTTTAGACTATGGTCCAATTAAGGTTCCTATGGACCAATAGCATCAATCCATGTGTAGGGAGGAGATAAATCCAACTTGTAAAAAGAAAATACCCAAAAATGAGTAAATGCTCACATGAGGTGAAGAGTTGAAAATGTACAAGGATTATTAGTAAAAAACTATGAGCAATATTAAAAATATGACATATGTAAGGAAGGGGAATTCTTTAAAGGAGGTGCATATTTCACATAAGATGAAGAGTTGAAAATGTACAAGGATTATTAGTAAAAAACTATGAGCAATATTAAAAATATGACATATGTAAGGAAGGGGAATTCTTTAAAGGAGGTGCATATTTCACATAAGATGAAGAGTTGAAAATGTACAAGGATTATTAGTAAAAAAACTATGAGCAATATTAAAAATATGACATATGTAAGGAAGGGGAATTCTTTAAAGGAGGTGCATATTTCACATAAGATGAAGAGTTGAAAATGTACAAGGATTATTAGTAAAAAAAACTATGAGCAATATTAAAATGATTCCATTATGACACATATGTAAGGAAGAGGATTTCTTTAAAGGAGGTGCATATTTCACATGCTTGAATGAGTTTTAAACTCATAAAAATTGAGATATTTCATCTCTCCTCTCTCCTCATTCAAGTCTAGTTCCAAAAAGTTAGCTTAACTGACCTAAAAATGGTCAAATATTGACCAAACTGATTTAGAAAATTCTAGAATCAGTTTGTTTGGTTAGGAGCTCAATTTTTCCTATAAATAGAAGCCTCCCCCTTGTTGAAAAAGAGATAGTGTTTATGCATCGTTACTCTACTCCACCTAAGCCAAGAACCGTGAATTCATTTAATAATTCACTAGTTTTTGGAGCTTCCCTCTTTCTTCAATCCCTATTAGTGGCTCCATCAACATACTTAACCAATTGATTGGTTGGGGGCCTCTACCATGAACAAAGAATCAAGCAAGTTGTAAGGTAATTAGTGAATATTGATCTTTCTATAATTTCTCAATGTTTCTCTCTTCTCAACCCCTCTCAAGCTTGAGAAGTTTAATTGGTATGGTTTTTTTTTTATGCTATTGAAGTTTGAATAGTAGTGAAGAGTTACATAATGCTATTGAAGTTAATTTTCATTTATGTTTAAATTCTAATGATTTTTATGTAAATTCTCTCTCTCACTCAAGAAATGGTCATACTCATGAACCGTTCTCAATCCAAATCAAGCTTTTCATAAAGCTTTTCCTTAACCCAAGATTAAGCTATGCTTGAGGCCAAATTAATGGCTTTTTTCTATGCTTTTAGTTTATGTATATTAATGATTCAATCCATTATGGATTGATAATCCAATTAGCGATCATTTTAATTATTTTCTTAATGATAAGCTTTATCCCTTAGAAAAATTGAGATTTATCAGTCATAGCAGCGGAGCTATGGCAAAATTTTTATAAAAATTATGCATAAAATAATTTCATTCAAAGCATAAAAAGAGGACTTCCTACCATATTCTAGGAATTATCATCCTAGATTAATTGAAAGAATTTCATTACAATCATGGAGAAATTGAATTTTAATATTATACATAATAGATAAATTTTTATATCAAAAGTGTTATTTTTATCATTTTTAATTTTCATGCATAGAAGTATGCATAAAGGAAAATTTTTATATCAAAAGTGTTACTTTTATCATTTTAAATTTTCATGCATAGAAGTATGCATAAAGAAAAAATTTTATATCAAAAGTGTTACTTTTATCATTTTAAATTTTCATGCATAGAAGTATGCATAAAGGAAAAATTTTTATATCAAAAGTGTTACTTTTATCATTTTTAATTTTCATGCATAGAAGTATGCATAAAAGAAATTTTTTTTAATATCAAAAGTGTTACTTTTATCATTTTTAATTTTCATGCATAGAAGTATGCATAAAAGAAAATTTTTTTAATATCAAAAGTGTTACTTTTATCATTTTTAATTTTCATGCATAGAAGTATGCATAAAAGTTGATTATTTTATTATAAAAGTGTGACTTTTATCATAATTGAATTTCATGCATAGAGGTATGCATAAAAGTTGATTATTTTATTGTAAGAGTGTTACTTTTATCATATTAGATTTCATGCATATAGGTATGCATAAAAGATATTCTTTTTACATTAAAAGTGTGATTTTTCATCATAAATGGATTTTATGCATAAGAGAAATTTTTTTATTCTAAAAGTGTAATTCCTACCAAAATGAATTTATGCATAAGAAGATGCATAAAAGATTGATTTTTTAATTCAAAAGTGTCATTCTCATCTAAAATAAATTTATGCATAGAAAAATGCATAAAAGATTGAAATTTAATTCAAAAGTGTCATTTTCATTTAAAATGAATTTATGCATAGGAAGATGCATAAAAGATTGATTTTTACTTCGAAAGTATTAATCTCCTTAAATAGAATTTATGCATAAATAAATGTGTAAAGAAATCTTATATCAAATGTAAGAAATCTCTTGTATTCTATAAATAGATAAGAGATGTGATAGGATGTGATAAGAGGTGTGATAAGAGGTGATAAGATGCTAATGAAATAAGTTACGAGGTGATAAGATGAATTAAAATGTGTATGGGGGGATGAGGTAAGAAGTGTATGTGATAAGATAAGATGTATATGGGTTGTGATAGGGCGAGAATGGATGTGAAGTAAAAGATTAGATGTGAAGGTATATGAGGTTATATAAATGGGAATGTGGAAATGGATGTATGTATGTGGATGTGTGAATGTAGATGTAAATGTGGATGTAGGAACGTGAAAATGGATATATACATGAAGATGTATATGCATAGATGTGAATGTGGATGTAGATGTGGATGTATAGATGTGAATGGATGTGGATGTATAGATGTGAATGGGGATGTGGATGTGGATGTGGATGTATGTGAATGGGAATGTGGATGTGGATGTATGTGAATGTGAATGTAGATGTGGAAGTATGTGAATGTGAATGGATGTGGATGTATAGATGTGAATGGGAATGTGGATGTGGATGTGGATGTATGTGAATGTGGATGTAGATGTGGATGTATAGATGTGAATGTGGAATGTGGATGTGGATGTATGTATGTATGTGGATGTAGATGTGGATGTATAGATGTGAATGGGAATGTGGATGTGGATGTATGTGAATGTGGATGTAGATGTGAATGTATAGATGTGAATGTGGAATGTGGATGTGGATGGATGTATGTATGTGGATGTAGATGTGGATGTATAGATGTGAATGGGAATGTGGATGTGGATGTATGTATGTATGTGGATGTGGATGTATGAATGAGGACGTGATAGTGGATGTATGCATGTGGGTGTGGATGTATGGATGTGGATATGGATGTGTATGTATGAATGTGGATACGGGATGTGGATGTATAAATGAGGATGTGAAAATGGAGGTAAGCATGTAGATGTGGATGTATGGATGTGAATGTGGATGTGGATGTGGATATGGATGTGAATATATGATATGTGATGTGAAGGAATCTCAAGTGAAGAGATGGAAAATGATGTGATTGGATGAGTATATATATAAATGGAATGTGGAATAAGTAATGTGGATTAATGAGGATAATGTGGAAAAATGAGAGTTAATATAGAAACTGTATTTGTAAACTATTGTAAATGATGTTTGTAAATGGCTGTTTTATGTCAAGAATGCTGGGGAAGCATTTTGACCGTCTTGTGATTAAGGTCATGGTTAAAGTTGCAACTGCTGACGGAGAGTCAATGGAGGACGTCTCGCGTAGCAAGGTCGGCCGAGGTCTTGACCAGCCTCGGTTCGATTAAAATGGTGAGCTTCCGGTACGGTGGATGAGGGACCAAGGAAGCGGCCTATGAGTGAAGTGCTAGGTCACCTGCGAAGGATCCTAGAGGGTGCTGACCATACGGTGCTCGGGCTCTGGGTCGCCTAGGATACCCACGCGTGCGTCGAGGAAGATATTGGAACAAGGAGTAAGAGTTGTTTTGTGAAAACGGGCATGGATCTGGTTGATTGACCTTGCTGGTCTTCAATGGATGAGTCCATGGCTCTTTATATGGATCTGTTGGTTGATCTTGCTGATCTTCAACGAGAGTCCATCTTGATTTTTTATAAGTGATTATATTGCCGAGTATTATGGGCTAGGAACTATTGAAAAGGCCCCTGTGTGGACAGGTGGTGAGCGTTCTAGTTGCCAATGATGCCATAGATACTCTGATGAAGGAATGATGGGAAATTATGAATCAACTGGATAAATTGGAAGATTGTGATCAGTGGTACTATGGTTTCATTAAAGGATTGTTTTAAAGTTAGCTGATGCTAAGAAAAAGGCAATTTTCATATTGGGTGTGTAAGTGGTGTGGCTAGTTTTATGTTTGCATGAATTTCCGGCTAGGGGGCCTTGGAACTCTTTTCCTTGGTACCCGGGACAAAACCTAACCAAATTCCAAATTGGATCCCATCACTACAGTGGTTGGGCGGTTGGCTAACCCATGGGATCGGATGGGGTTAGGCTGGACTAATGGATCCGTAAATCGAGATTTAATTTCTATTATTACGATAGATGAAGTGAATCCCGGATAGAAATTGTTCTATGGATAGGAATCAACGGCTGTGCCTCTTGATGGGGAAAAAAGCGTTGATCCCAATGATCCAAGTGCAAGTTTCTTCCTTGATTTGACCAAGTACCGTTAAAGGTGCAGTCAGATCAGTTGATCCGTAATGATCTTGACTACGTTAGAGTAAAGAGTTATCCTGGTGGAATTGCCCATGCTTTCCGGGTAAAGGAAGTTTTTTCGGTTTCGGTTTTGGACAAACCGACGGATTAGTCTCTTGTCCGGATATCCGTGGGCGAGGCCCCGACGAGTGTGAGACCCCTACCCGCACTTGATGTGTTACTTCCGCTGCCAGTACCCTGAATCTGTTGCTCGGTGGGAACAGGGATCTCACAGTTGGTATCAGAGCATTTGGTTAATAAAGATCAACTGAGAAGACAAATATGTCAAAAATTTATGAAGAAACACAAAAAGGTTATAATTGTGTGAGATAATTCATACAATTTGATATTCAAACTGAAATTCGTAATTTGGTAGTTGGGTCTTCAGATGGAAGTACCGCAATTATATAGAATCCTTGACTTTCTTGAGGCCTAGACATGATAGTAGTTACCTTATAATTCCAAGAGCCGTGACTACCCGTATATACCGAGAGTATACTGCAGCTCTTTACTGACACTATATACGAGTAAATCTAAGACTTGAAATTATAAGCGTTAATGCTATCTAGATGATGATTTCGAATGTGATTGATATGATTTTTAATTCTGTTTGAGAATGGATGAATTGATTTGGATTCTGATTGAAAAATGATGATTATTAAAAATTAGTTGAAATATAATGAAACCACAATGAGGGGGAATGGGACGAGTCCCTGTGATGATATTCATAACTAGAATGATGATAATGAATTCAGCAAATCACTATGAGATTAGTGGGTTGTGCTGTCAGATTGCTGCTGTTAATACTTGATCGGTAGATCAAGTTAAGGGATGTCAAATTGAGGACTTGCTTGACTGAATTTCCGTGGAGGAATGTTCCGAAGGAAACTTTTCGGTCTAATGGACCATTATCATGTTAAAGATATGAATGATATAATCTGAATGAATTGTTATTAAATGATGAGTTCTATATAAGGGATATTTATCCTAGTGTTCTGTTGGGTTGACCAGAATATAAGGAACCCCAGAATAAAATTGGATCTTAAGAAAAAGAGCTGTCCTCTACCTTGCGAGATGAGGACATCTCGCACTTTTTAAGTGGGGTAGAATGTAAGATTCCTCCCCAACCTTCGAGGTATACAGGAGTAAGAATCTCCCTTTCTGATCTTATAATTATTCCCTCTCTAAAATAAAAGAAAGTTTCTGTTTAAAAAAGGAAGACCCTTTTCCTAGAATACTTCTCAGGAGTCACGCCTATTTTAAGGATTCAGAACAATGAGTTCAGAAGTGAAAATCGGTGTTTTGGATACCAAGGTTTTGGTTTTCATTCGAGTACGGCCCAAAAGAAGTTCTTTATCTATTGGGGAGTTTAAGAAGTTATCCCCCAGATATTGTGAGCCTTATATCTGAATTCAATGAAAGTAGGTGACTTAGCCTACAAGCTTCTTTTATCTCTTCATCTCAAAATTCTTAATGCCTTCTATAGAAAAATGTGTCAAACCCAAATCATGGAAAGACGGTAAAACTTCAGTGGCAAGTTACCGTTGGCTTCTAAGTTACGCTAGCTCCTTCCTTTATATAAGTCGTAACTTTTACTTGTCGCTCACAGTAATCTTACTTCCATCGATCTCCTTTCTTTCTTAATCTCCTTCATGGCTTGGCAACAAGAACTAGTTTTATCCATAATGATTCCTCACCTTCAAGACGCAAGTGAATCTGTGAAGAAGGATTTTATAGAGCAGTATGAGCGCTCACTTTTCCCTCACTTGGGAACTTCTGTAGCGCAAACCAAATGGCGGACCTATCAAAACATAACTAGGGTAACACCATGGGGTCAGCAGCACTTTCGTAACAATGTCCGCTTGGCCATGGTTATTGAAGCTTTGGGTTTGGGTCCCCGATACTACTGCGTCATGAGATCAAGGCATCCTGGGTTTTCTGAGCGGGTCTTCTTACTGGCGTGTTTTCTTCCTCATGAGAAGATATGCCTTTACCCCGTTTTGGGCTTGCCTCTCAGAGGTCCTTTTGTTAGAACACCTCATACCACTGAGATAGGCACAGCAATAACCCACAGAATCATTCCCATAGATGAGTTACCTTATACTTGTGCAGCTTGTGAGGACTGCTTTTGTGACCATATGATGGACGGGCTTATGGAAGTGTAAAGAGTTCCTCTATCTTTACTGTATAAGTTTCGAGAATGAATAAAGTTTAAATCTTGTTCGTATTTTGAATCTTGCTCTCTTTAAGACTTATCTTGGTGGTTAATCTTGATTAAATTTTTTTTTTCTAAGTCTCATATTCGTGAATCTTGCGAAATTATCACAAGTTGCGAGATGAGGACATCTCGCGTTTTTTAAGTGGGGTAGAATGTAAGATTCCTCCCCCAACCCCTTTTTGATGTCTAGTATCTTCCCCTGTAATCAACCCTCTTCAGAAATATAAAGACCCTGTTGCTAACTATTTTAGCCTAGAGAGAGAAAAATTATTCTAGAGAGAGAATATTCAGATTTTGAATATTTTTGGATAGAAAAATATCTCTTATAATTCAGATGAGTTCCCCTGAAACAGAAATTCAAAAAGAATTTTCCAATGTGCAATTGGAATTAATTGGAAATAGGTATAAAGAACCTTAGTCTAAGGGTCTAGATTTTCAGAAATCTTTAGACTATGGTCCAATTAAGGTTCCTATGGACCAATAGCATCAATCCATGTGTAGGGAGGAGATAAATCCAACTTGTAAAAAGAAAATACCCAAAAATGAGTAAATGCTCACATGAGGTG
The DNA here is from genome assembly GCF_041138505.1 of Cibotium barometz. Taxonomy (NCBI): domain Eukaryota; kingdom Viridiplantae; phylum Streptophyta; class Polypodiopsida; order Cyatheales; family Cibotiaceae; genus Cibotium; species Cibotium barometz. The sequence continues at coordinate 48,186,782 of NC_141086.1, read as the reverse complement.
AAGAGTTGAAAATGTACAAGGATTATTAGTAAAAAACTATGAGCAATATTAAAAATATGACATATGTAAGGAAGGGGAATTCTTTAAAGGAGGTGCATATTTCACATAAGATGAAGAGTTGAAAATGTACAAGGATTATTAGTAAAAAACTATGAGCAATATTAAAAATATGACATATGTAAGGAAGGGGAATTCTTTAAAGGAGGTGCATATTTCACATAAGATGAAGAGTTGAAAATGTACAAGGATTATTAGTAAAAAAACTATGAGCAATATTAAAAATATGACATATGTAAGGAAGGGGAATTCTTTAAAGGAGATGCATATTTCACATAAGATGAAGAGTTGAAAATGTACAAGGATTATTAGTAAAAAAAACTATGAGCAATATTAAAATGATTCCATTATGACACATATGTAAGGAAGAGGATTTCTTTAAAGGAGGTGCATATTTCACATGCTTGAATGAGTTTTAAACTCATAAAAATTGAGATATTTCATCTCTCCTCTCTCCTCATTCAAGTCTAGTTCCAAAAAGTTAGCTTAACTGACCTAAAAATGGTCAAATATTGACCAAACTGATTTAGAAAATTCTAGAATCAGTTTGTTTGGTTAGGAGCTCAATTTTTCCTATAAATAGAAGCCTCCCCCTTGTTGAAAAAGAGATAGTGTTTATGCATCGTTACTCTACTCCACCTAAGCCAAGAACCGTGAATTCATTTAATAATTCACTAGTTTTTGGAGCTTCCCTCTTTCTTCAATCCCTATTAGTGGCTCCATCAACATACTTAACCAATTGATTGGTTGGGGGCCTCTACCGTGAACAAAGAATCAAGCAAGTTGTAAGGTAATTAGTGAATATTGATCTTTCTATAATTTCTCAATGTTTCTCTCTTCTCAACCCCTCTCAAGCTTGAGAAGTTTAATTGGTATGGTTTTTTTTTTTATGCTATTGAAGTTTGAATAGTAGTGAAGAGTTACATAATGCTATTGAAGTTAATTTTCATTTATGTTTAAATTCTAATGATTTTTATGTAAATTCTCTCTCTCACTCAAGAAATGGTCATACTCATGAACCGTTCTCAATCCAAATCAAGCTTTTCATAAAGCTTTTCCTTAACCCAAGATTAAGCTATGCTTGAGGCCAAATTAATGGCTTTTTTCTATGCTTTTAGTTTATGTATATTAATGATTCAATCCATTATGGATTGATAATCCAATTAGAGATCATTTTAATTATTTTCTTAATGATAAGCTTTATCCCTTAGAAAAATTGAGATTTATCAGTCATAGCAGCGGAGCTATGGCAAAATTTTTATAAAAATTATGCATAAAATAATTTCATTCAAAGCATAAAAAGAGGACTTCCTACCATATTCTAGGAATTATCATCCTAGATTAATTGAAAGAATTTCATTACAATCATGGAGAAATTGAATTTTAATATTATACATAATAGATAAATTTTTATATCAAAAGTGTTATTTTTATCATTTTTAATTTTCATGCATAGAAGTATGCATAAAGGAAAATTTTTATATCAAAAGTGTTACTTTTATCATTTTAAATTTTCATGCATAGAAGTATGCATAAAGAAAAATTTTTATATCAAAAGTGTTACTTTTATCATTTTAAATTTTCATGCATAGAAGTATGCATAAAGGAAAAATTTTTATATCAAAAGTGTTACTTTTATCATTTTTAATTTTCATGCATAGAAGTATGCATAAAAGAAATTTTTTTTAATATCAAAAGTGTTACTTTTATCATTTTTAATTTTCATGCATAGAAGTATGCATAAAAGAAAATTTTTTTAATATCAAAAGTGTTACTTTTATCATTTTTAATTTTCATGCATAGAAGTATGCATAAAAGTTGATTATTTTATTATAAAAGTGTGACTTTTATCATAATTGAATTTCATGCATAGAGGTATGCATAAAAGTTGATTATTTTATTGTAAGAGTGTTACTTTTATCATATTAGATTTCATGCATATAGGTATGCATAAAAGATATTCTTTTTACATTAAAAGTGTGATTTTTCATCATAAATGGATTTTATGCATAAGAGAAAATTTTTTATTCTAAAAGTGTAATTCCTACCAAATTGAATTTATGCATAAGAAGATGCATAAAAGATTGATTTTTTAATTCAAAAGTGTCATTCTCATCTAAAATAAATTTATGCATAGAAAAATGCATAAAAGATTGAAATTTAATTCAAAAGTGTCATTTTCATTTAAAATGAATTTATGCATAGGAAGATGCATAAAAGATTGATTTTTACTTCGAAAGTATTAATCTCCTTAAATAGAATTTATGCATAAATAAATGTGTAAAGAAATCTTATATCAAATGTAAGAAATCTCTTGTATTCTATAAATAGATAAGAGATGTGATAGGATGTGATAAGAGGTGTGATAAGAGGTGATAAGATGCTAATGAAATAAGTTACGAGGTGATAAGATGAATTAAAATGTGTATGGGGGGATGAGGTAAGAAGTGTATGTGATAAGATAAGATGTATATGGGTTGTGATAGGGCGAGAATGGATGTGAAGTAAAAGATTAGATGTGAAGGTATATGAGGTTATATAAATGGGAATGTGGAAATGGATGTATGTATGTGGATGTGTGAATGTAGATGTAAATGTGGATGTAGGAACGTGAAAATGGATATATACATGAAGATGTATATGCATAGATGTGAATGTGGATGTAGATGTGGATGTATAGATGTGAATGGATGTGGATGTATAGATGTGAATGGGGATGTGGATGTGGATGTGGATGTATGTGAATGGGAATGTGGATGTGGATGTATGTGAATGTGAATGTAGATGTGGAAGTATGTGAATGTGAATGGATGTGGATGTATAGATGTGAATGGGAATGTGGATGTGGATGTATGTGAATGTGGATGTAGATGTGGATGTATAGATGTGAATGTGGAATGTGGATGTGGATGTATGTATGTATGTGGATGTAGATGTGGATGTATAGATGTGAATGGGAATGTGGATGTGGATGTATGTGAATGTGGATGTAGATGTGAATGTATAGATGTGAATGTGGAATGTGGATGTGGATGGATGTATGTATGTGGATGTAGATGTGGATGTATAGATGTGAATGGGAATGTGGATGTGGATGTATGTATATATGTGGATGTGGATGTATGAATGAGGACGTGATAGTGGATGTATGCATGTGGGTGTGGATGTATGGATGTGGATATGGATGTGTATGTATGAATGTGGATACGGGATGTGGATGTATAAATGAGGATGTGAAAATGGAGGTAAGCATGTAGATGTGGATGTATGGATGTGAATGTGGATGTGGATGTGGATATGGATGTGAATATATGATATGTGATGTGAAGGAATCTCAAGTGAAGAGATGGAAAATGATGTGATTGGATGAGTATATATATAAATGGAATGTGGAATAAGTAATGTGGATTAATGAGGATAATGTGGAAAAATGAGAGTTAATATAGAAACTGTATTTGTAAACTATTGTAAATGCTGTTTGTAAATGGCTGTTTTATGTCAAGAATGCTGGGGAAGCATTTTGACCGTCTTGTGATTAAGGTCATGGTTAAAGTTGCAACTGCTGACGGAGAGTCAATGGAGGACGTCTCGCGTAGCAAGGTCGGCCGAGGTCTTGACCAGCCTCGGTTCGATTAAAATGGTGAGCTTCCGGTACGGTGGATGAGGGACCAAGGAAGCGGCCTATGAGTGAAGCGCTAGGTCACCTGCGAAGGATCCTAGAGGGTGCTGACCATACGGTGCTCGGGCTCTGGGTCGCCTAGGATACCCACGCGTGCGTCGAGGAAGATATTGGAACAAGGAGTAAGAGTTGTTTTGTGAAAACGGGCATGGATCTGGTTGATTGACCTTGCTGGTCTTCAATGGATGAGTCCATGGCTCTTTATATGGATCTGTTGGTTGATCTTGCTGATCTTCAACGAGAGTCCATCTTGATTTTTTATAAGTGATTATATTGCCGAGTATTATGGGCTAGGAACTATTGAAAAGGCCCCTGTGTGGACAGGTGGTGAGCGTTCTAGTTGCCAATGATGCCATAGATACTCTGATGAAGGAATGATGGGAAATTATGAATCAACTGGATAAATTGGAAGATTGTGATCAGTGGTACTATGGTTTCATTAAAGGATTGTTTTAAAGTTAGCTGATGCTAAGAAAAAGGCAATTTTCATATTGGGTGTGTAAGTGGTGTGGCTAGTTTTATGTTTGCATGAATTTCCGGCTAGGGGGCCTTGGAACTCTTTTCCTTGGTACCCGGGACAAAACCTAACCAAATTCCAAATTGGATCCCATCACTACAGTGGTTGGGCGGTTGGCTAACCCATGGGATCGGATGGGGTTAGGCTGGACTAATGGATCCGTAAATCGAGATTTAATTTCTATTATTACGATAGATGAAGTAAATCCCGGATAGAAATTGTTCTATGGATAGGAATCAACGGCTGTGCCTCTTGATGGGGAAAAAAGCGTTGATCCCAATGATCCAAGTGCAAGTTTCTTCCTTGATTTGACCAAGTACCGTTAAAGGTGCAGTCAGATCAGTTGATCCGTAATGATCTTGACTACGTTAGAGTAAAGAGTTATCCTGGTGGAATTGCCCATGCTTTCCGGGTAAAGGAAGTTTTTCCGGTTTCGGTTTTGGACAAACTGACGGATTAGTCTCTTGTCCGGATATCCGTGGGCGAGGCCCCGACGAGTGTGAGACCCCTACCCGCACTTGATGTGTTACTTCCGCTGCCAGTACCCTGAATCTGTTGCTCGGTGGGAACAGGGATCTCACAAGCCTCAGTAGGATTGAGAATGGTGCGCTTCCGATACAATGGGCGATGGCCGATGAAGCGGTCACTGAGTGAAGTACTAGGACACCTAAGGAGGATCCTAGAGGGTTCTGACTAGATGATGCATAGGCTCACGGGCTGCTAGGAAACCCATGCGTATGTCGAGGAAGATATTCATGGATTGGCGAGAGATTATCTAAGTGAACGGAAAACTTGAAATTGGATCTCATTGGTTGACTAGCGGGTCTTCAAACGGAGGGTCCGGATGACAATTTGATTGTAAAACAATGGAACTGGAATTTTGAGGATTATGATGGAAACAATGTGGTTTCATTCCAATTTTGTTTGAAGATAGTTGAATCTGAGAAAAGGCAATTTCATATTGGGTGCGTAAGTGGTGTGTTTATTTTGTATTTTGCATGAGTGTCGACTAGGGGGCCTGGGAACTCTTTTCCCTGGTACCCAGGATAAAACACAACCAAATTATTATAAAAAGAAATCTCACCAATACAATGGTTGTGGGCGGCTGGCTAACCCATGGACCGGTTGGGGTTAGGCTAGATCGGTGGGTTCCTACAACTAAGTTCAGTTAAGATTAAGTTATCATAGTTAAAGTAAGTCCCAGGAAGATTCTTGTTCTATGGGAAAGAATCAACGGCTGTGCCTCACTTAAGGGGAAAAAAGCGATGATTTCTATGAACTAAGTGCAAGTTCCTCCTTGATTCGGCCATGTGACCTGTGGGTTTGGTCGGAATACAAAGGATAGATAAGGCCCTTGATTATGTTAGAAGATTTTTCTGGAGGAATCACCTATGCTTTCTGGGCGAGGGAAGTTTTTTCCGAGTTCGGTTTTGGAAGAACCACCGGATTAGTCTCTTGTCCGGACATTCGTGGGGGCAAGGCCCCGAGTGGGAAGCTCTGCCCTGTTGAGATATCGAGCTCGTCTAGTGAGGCGGTGGCCACTGATGACCCGCCTGGGGGATAGACCTCACATTTACACCACTCGCATGGTTGGTGAGATCATGGGAGATATGCGGCCAGTGGGATGACAGGCTGTGTGACAGCCATTCTAGAGACTGGCATAGTTATAGCACCAGCTCATTTAGTCGGGTTCACACTATAGAGAACCCATGTATGTATTGGTTGAGTACCTTTCATATTGTGTGTACTCTTATTCTTGTATATGGTGTGTTGAGTGTTGAGTAGAGAAGAAGAAGATTTTCAGCCTCTCACCTTGTGTGTTCTCTATTAGGGTTATGTGAGTGTGTGTGTGTGCTTGCAAGAGCTGAAGCTCTCTTCCCCCCTGCATCTTTTCATGGTATCAGAGCCTGGTTCGTGCTAAGGGCTGAGCTGCAAGCAAGAGAACCACAAGAAGTGGTATGAGGGTAAGAGCTTCAACTACTCTTCCCTATTATGTTGGTGACTACACCCTTGTCGGGAGCTCTACGGGAGGCACCGGCAAACGGTCTCTGATTGAGGAGCTTTCTTTGCGGGAGTAAAGCTATAGGGCAACTATGTAATCCTATCGAACTGAAATTTTCGGGCCGAAAACGTGTTTCGGGCGCGTCTGGACCTCCGTTTTTCAGAAAGCAGGCGATTTCGAGCACTGCGGGTAAGTCATCGATTCTCTGCAGAACTCTGTTTTAAGAACTGCAGGAAGACAGATTGACTGTGCAGACACTGTGGGTGCTGCAAAGAGGTCTACAGTTGCCATTGGGTGTATGTATGCACATTGAAGTCACTGTGTGACATTTGAGAGTACTACAGTACCGCTGTGCAGAAAATACAGTAGTTTGTGCAAAAAAACCAGAGTGCAGTTTCTGGTAAAATTGTGTGTTTGGCAAGATGTCAAATGATGGGATAACTCAAATTGTGGCTGAGAAGCTTGACAAGAATAACTTCCATGCTTGGAGGTTCAGGTTGACGAATTTCCTGATGGGAAAAGGCTATTGGGACTACATAGAAGGTGAGCCTGAAGAGGCACCGGAGATACCGGATCCGACTGCTGCAGATGTGAAAGAGTTTAAAGACTGGAACCAAGGAGCCAGGAAGGTTATGTATTGGCTATCCATTAGTATACAGGACACCATGATTGGACACATTCAGGATGCCAAGTCCCCCAAGGAGGCGTGGGACACCTTGGTAAAGCTTTATGAAACAAATACCAAGGCACGCAAGATACAGTTGAAGAATGAACTTCATACTGTGGAGAAAAAGAGCATGTCTGTGAATGACTATGCGCTAAAGATAAAGGGTATTGTGGAATCCCTTGCATCTATTGGTGTGTCAGTACATGATGATGACAAGGTGGAAGTCTGTCTACGTGGTCTCGGGCCACAATACAAGGCGTTTAAGACGTCTATTCAGACTCGGGAAAACATTCCCAACTTTACAGATTTGGTGTCTATGCTGATTATCGAAGAGAAGAACTTGGGTGAAGACCAACAGTCTTCACAAAGCAAAAACAGTTCAAAGCAACAGGCCTTCTACACGAGTTCAGGAAGAGGACGAGGTAGAGGAGGCCGTGGACGCGGTCAAGGAGGTGGCCGGACAGGTAATCAGAATTATGGCCAGCAGCAGCAGCAACAACAACAGTCCCAGAATCAACAACAACAACAACACGCAGGTGGAAGAGGCAAATTCAAAGGCAGGGGGAGTCAAAGAGGCCGTGGAAATTGGCAAAGGCAATATAATGATGCACGTGAATGCTATTATTGTGGTAAGCCTAGACATGTGCAGTTAGAATGTTATAAGAAGCAGGCTGACATGCAAAATGGGAAAGTGCAGCAAAACAACTATGCATCCTCAAGCAGAAATAATGAGGATAATGAAAGGTTATTTGTTATGCAGCATGTTGTAAATGCCATGTCTAAAAATGTTGATGCAACACAAAAAGATAATGTATGGTATGTGGATTCAGGCGCTTCGAACCACATGACAAGTCATGGGGAGTGGTTCAAGGAGATGAAAAACCCGGAAAGACCAGGTTTTGTGGAAACAGGGGATGACACTGCTCATCCAATTGCCCACGTTGGAGATGTGCCATTGTCTATGCAGGATGGCAAAGTGAAGTACCTTGCAGATGTACATGTACCAAACATAACAAAGAATCTGGTTTCAGTTGGTCAGATGATTGAGCAGGGGTTGCAGGTTCGGTTTAACCCCGATGGTTGTTTTGTCGAAGACTTCAAAGACAAGTGCAGGTTGGTTGCAAAAGGCAACAGAGTGGGCAGAATGTTTACGTTGAATGTAGACATGCCTGAAATGAGTGCTGCGATGTTTGCAAATGGTTCAGGAATAGTTGCAGACACAGACATTTGGCATAAAAGAATTGGACATGTAAATATGTAGAGATTAACGTCTATGCAGACAAAAGGAATTGTGCCAGGGCTGCCAAAATTTAAAGTGGAAGGTATGCAGAAAATATGTGAAGCATGCCAATTTGGGAAGCAAACAAAGCATGTGTTTCCACGTAACAGATATGTGAACAGAAATGCACTAGATGTTGTGCATTCAGATGTATGGGGTCCTACGAAGACCATATCTATGGGAGGCTGCAGGTACTATGTGACTTTCATTGATGACCACACAAGGAGAGTGTGGGTATATTTCATGAAGAAAAAGAGTGAGGTGTTCTCACTTTCAGAATTTCAGAGTTTTGGTTGAAAAGCAAACAGGGAAATATGTAAAGTGCCTAAGGTCAGATGGAGGGGGAGAGTACTTCTCCAATGAGTTCTCTAAATTTTTGAAGAAGAATGATATTCGAAGACAGTTTACATGCAGATACACTCCGCAGCAAAATGGAGTTGCTGAGCGGAAAAATAGGCACATTGCTGAGATTGCGCGAGCATTGATGGAAGAGAAGAATATGCCGCATTGCTATTGGGCTGAGGCTGTTTCTACAGCAGTATACATCATGAACAGGACTCCAACTGCAGCCATACATGATGTAACTCCAGAGGAGAGGTTTACTGGCAGAAAACCAGATTTGTCTCATCTGAAAGTCTTTGGATGCATTGCATATGTGCATGTGCCAGATGAGCTAAGAACTAAGCTGGATCCGAAAGCTGAAAAATGTGTGTTTATTGGATATTCCCTTGAGCAAAAGGGATACAGGTGTTATAACCCTGCTACACGTGAGTTGAGGGTAAGCAGGGATGTTGTCTTTGATGAGATGAGCAGTTGGTATGCTGCTAAAAAAGAAGCTGTCGGGGCTGATGTGAGTGGAAGTGTGGTTGCACAGAATGCAGGTCAGCAATCACAGTCTTTGAGTGGACCAGGAGAGTCCTCATCTAGTGGGTCTGTTGATAGACCATGGAGTGGCAGGCTGCGTCATAATACCAGCCCTGCAAATGTGATTAGTACATCACGTAAAGGAAAAGAGAAAGTGGCTGAGCCCCTTGGTATGCCTGACATTTTTGCAGGGCATTCTCATGTTGATGGAGAGTCTAGTGGCTTAGATATGAGCCTTGATGAGAGGAGCTTGGGATCCCAGCTATGAGAACACCTGGTGTAAAGAAGGCTATGGAAGCCATGAATGAAAAGCTGCGAAGATCTGGGAGAGTGAAGAACCCTGTGCAGAGGTTTACTTATGATGGTTATGTGGCACATTACTATGCATATATGGCAAAGGTTGTGCACGTTGTTGAGCCCACATGCATTGATAAGGCTGTTGGAAATGTGTGTTGGGAGAAAGCTATGGATGAGGAGATGGATGCACTATATGGAAATGAAACTTGGGATTTAGTGCAATTGCCTGAAGGCAAGAAAGCCATTGGATGCAAGTGGGTGTACAAAGTTAAACATAACAGTGATGGAAGCATAAACAGGTACAAGGCTAGATTGGTAGCCAAAGGATATGCGCAGACATATGGGATTGATTATGAGGAAACTTTTAGCCCAGTTGCCAAGATGGCAACGGTGAGAGTTGTGATAGCAGTGGCTGCATCAAAGCAATGGTCTTTACATCAGATGGATGTAAAGAATGCATTCTTACATGGGGATTTGCAAGAAGAGGTGTATATGTTGCAGCCACCTGGATATGAGGATGTGGGTCACCCCGAGCATGTTTGCAGGTTGAAGAAAGCCTTGTATGGCTTAAAGCAAGCACCAAGAGCATGGTCTGACAAGATTTCTGAATATCTTGTCACTATTGGCTTTCATGTAGCCAATGCAGATTTCTCATTGTATGTGAGACATGGTGATAGAGGAGTTGTGCTTGTTGTCATCTATGTAGATGACTTGATCATTACGGGGGACCATGATGCAGAGATCTTTGATGTAAAGATCTTGCTAAGACAAAATTTTGAGATGAAGGATCTGGGGGAGCTCAGATATTTCTTGGGCATTGAGGTGATTAGGTCACCACATGGTATTGGATTACTGCAGAGACAGTATGGCTTGGACATGTTGTCCAAGTATGGTATGATAGGCTGTAAGCCTATTTCTGTGCCATTGGATCAGAATGGCAAGTTGAGTGCAGATTCACGAGAGATCTTGGAGAATCCTACTATGTACAGGAGCATAGTAGGAAGTTTGATCTACATGATGATCACCAGACCAGATTTGAGCTATGCTTTTGGGTTGGTGAGTCAGTTTATGTAGGTTCCACGGAAACCGCATTTGGATGCAGTGAGATGCATACTGAGGTATGTGAAGTCTACTTTGCATTGTGGACTATTCTATGAGACTGGGACAGAGATATGTGTACATGGGTACACAGATGCTGATTGGGCTGGTAGTATCTCAGATAGAAGATCTACCAGTGGATTCATGTTTTCTTTGGGGAGTGCTGCTGTGACTTGGAGCAGCAAGAAGCAGCCTATGGTTGCTCTATCGAGTACATAGGCCGAGTATAGAGGAGCTGCTATGGCAGCATGTGAGGTAGCTTGGTTGAGAAAGCTACTTGCAGATTTGGGTCTATCAGTGGATAGACAAGTTGTCATTTTCTGTGACAACATTAGTAGTATACAGTTGGCCAGGAACCCAGTCTTTCATGCTCGTATGAAGCACATCGAGGTTCACTACCACTTTGTCAGAGAGAAGGTCTTGGCAAGAGACCTTGATCTTGTTTATGTCAGCACAGAGGATCAGGTAGCTGACATCTTCACCAAAGCATTGGGTACAGAGAAGCTCCGCAGATTCAGGGCTTCGCTTGGTGTACATGAGATGGAGTTGAGCTCGAGGGGGAGTGTTGAGATATCGAGCTCGTCTAGTGAGGCGGTGGCCACTGATGACCCGCCTGGGGGATAGGCCCCACATTTACACCAGCAGTGGCATGGTTGGTGAGATCATGGGAGATATGCGGCCAGTGGGATGACAGGCTGTGTGACAGCCATTCTAGAGACTGGCATAGTTATAGCGCCAGCTCATTTAGTCGGGTTCACACTATAGAGAACCCGTGTATGTATTGGTTGGGTACCTTTCATATTGTGTGTACTCTTATTCTTGTATATGGTGTGTTGAGTGTTGAGTAGAGAAGAAGAAGATTTTCAGCCTCTCCCCTTGTGTGTTCTCTATTAGGGTTATGTGAGTGTGTGTGCTTGTAAGAGCTGAAGCTCTCTTCCCCCCTGCATCTTTTCATGCCTTGCATGCAAGGTTGTTGCTTCTACTGCCAGCACTCTAGAGTTCAATGCAGAGAGGGGGCAGGGATCTCACAACTATGCCTACCGAACCCTTTGTCCAGACCTCCTACCTTATACCCCTTATGTTCTATTGGTCCTTGCTACTATCTTTAACTATAGGTTATAGCTGCCACCACCAGCATTATACAGTTTGATTATTTTTACAATCCCTTCACATACGACATCACCATCGTGGAGTAATGGGAGACCCGCTATATCTTCTTCTCCAAACAACCAACATGACACCTCGATGTGACGACGAGAGTGATGGCAGGGATGACAACACTGCCCCCTTCGGAATACCTCATCCCCTTGCCTCCCACTCACATTCTTCTCCTCCTCCACCCCCACCACATTCCCATTCACAACCTGTCCTCTCATCTCAACCTCCATCCCCCCCACCTGCCACTACTGGTGCCCACCACCACGCCTTAGAAACTCCCACCCTCCACACCAAAAATTTCTTGGGCACTATTTTTCCTCCTTCCTCCCCACCAACTAGCACCTTACTCTTTTTTCCCTCGCCTTCTACTACAACTCCACATCATGTCCCTTCCCCAACCTCCTCACCCACTTCCCCATCATCCCCTTCATCCCTCAATCTCAATGCTCCACCTCCAACCGACCTTCCTTTACCCAGCCCATTGGAGGAAGGGGAGATTCCCTCGCAACCCTTGCAAGAGCATGAAGAGGTGGATCCACCCCTCAACCCCCTCAATTGGCATGACCCTTTGGATTGCACAAAGCTCAAGCATGCCATTCAAATCCTACTCGACTAACAACTCCAGCAACACCCATCACTAGCTCATGGACCACGAGGATATCCATGTCCTCTGGCCCTACCTCAATGCTGAACACGATGCCTAGAAGTACCAATACCCACACCAAGAACACAGAAGTATAGACAACCACAATCACGCACTTAACCCATCACATTTGAGCTCATGGGTGAGCAGCCACCACTAGTATGGCGATGCCCCTTCCTTCTCAAACCATACATCTGGGTAGAGCAATACAAGGCTCCTCCTATCCTCAGAGTCAACCCTGTGTACCTCCCCATCCAAACAATAGGCCTTGGATCTATTCAGAATAGAGAAGAAGGCACTATTACAGGCAAGTTGATTTTTGACATTTTTTCTAATAGTTTTGAACATATAAAAAATTCCCAAAAACGCATAGAGCAGATAAAAAGAAGTATGCCATTGAGACTTGACTCATGTACATAGCTCCTAATCATCAGCATTTTCCTCGAGGTTTGGCAGTCAAGGGGTAAAAACTTAGAAATGACAAGTGAGAAAAAAACTAATTGATGGGTGGAAAATGTAGAGGTTTACCATATTCACCACACATCCGTCCAATTCGCATTGTGGCCCTCTTCACTGAAATTGCTCAAGGAGGGCATACGTCTCATGCAATAGGGAGAACCTTTCCTCCACATCACTCGAAGCACACTAGACCACTCACATCTCGAAGCGTGAAGCATGAGTACTTATTAAATAAAATAAAATATCCATTATTTCAAAAAAATGAGTGATATCATGTATATTAACACTTACAAAAGCATCCCAGCCCACCGCTTCCAAGATGAGAGCTCCCTATGCTCTCCATTTTCTTTGTTTGTGGCCTCCTCCTGCAACTCATACCTTTGAGGATTTGCATGGTGCTTTTAACACTCCTCTTCCCAAATCTCTTGTGAGCAATTCCAAGGCTTTTGTCCCCTTAAGTTTACCTTGCATGTGATGCTGCTTTGCCAGTGCTTCATCACATTCACCATGTGATCTTTTATCCATCTAGGATGGACCTCTTCACTACCTCGTGTGCTGGCATAAACTTACTTTTGATTTAATTCATAGCTCGTTCCTTTTTGGCCTTATCAAGTTTATTCCATGTAGTCAATTCACTCATGAGAAAAGGATATACAGTATAACTCATGGATTCAAGACTTCATCTCATTGTCATCCACTACTTGATAACAAGACTAAGACCACATTTCCATCCACTACTTGATAACAAGAATGAGCCAGATTGGGGGTGGAGGGATTTGTGTCAAAGTAGTGGGATGAGCACGAGCATGGTGTCCCCTCACAAAAGGCAATGGTTGGGCGCTCGCAGCGCTGAGAGGAAGAAGGGTTTGAGGGTCACCACCATGGCAACAACCCGTCAAATGATCTCATCTACGATGATTGGAAGTAGTCAAGTGAGCCGTGGGTGGGGTTTATGTGACGTGCCGTGGAGTGTCTAAGGGTGTGGCCTATGTAGTGGTGTGTTGCTATATAATGGCTATGCAGTACTGCTAGCGTCTCCCCGAAAGTAGGCTTGTGCCATAGCCCTTTTCTTAAGGCTCATCTGCGATATGAAATGGTAAAATTGGTCTGGGGACATTCCCTATGGTGTAGTCAAGGTGGAGAGATTGGGGCTATATGTCGGTGTGTCACCAAGTGTACAATCCATGGTCCACACAAATAAAACAAAGCATATTAGCTATTTTTGAATCTCTATGAATCAAAAGAATTAATCTTAAACAAAAATTCTTAAATCTTAAACAAAAAAGGTAACATGTGATATTAGAACATTATTGAGACCTTCTACAATACTGGTTAGACAAGTAGGGTGGATAGTGCCACTTTCAGATGATAGCTTTTGTGGACTTTCCACATGCTCCCCGCTATTAAAGCCAAAGGCAACTTCTCTTTTATAAGAGAAGGATAGTGAGAAGATTGAGGGCTCCCCCTCCGCTATAACCACCTACTCTCACGGATAACCACTCCTAACTTGACTTAAACAACATTCTAGATGGCCTAAAATAATGCCCCATATCTCTATGCATAAGCCTAAAACCCTAAACCCGGCATGAGTTTGCAATAATCATGAGGATGCATGAATAAGAGCTTACTTCGGCAATGTCAAGAGACGAAGGAGAGGAAAATAACACCAGAATGCTCTAATAAACGAATGATTAAAGATTACACAAAAAAGGCAACATGTGATATTAGAACATTGTTGAGACCTTCTATAATACTGCATAGACAAGTAGGGTGGATAGTGTCACTTTTGGATGATAGCTTTTGAGGACTTTCCACACGCTCCTTTTCTGCTATTAAAGCCAAAGGAAACTTCTCTTTTACAAGAGAAGGATAGTGAGAAGATCGAGGGCTCCCCCTCCACTATAACCACCTACTCGTAGATAACCACTCCTAACTTGACTTAAACAGTATTCTAGATGGCCTACAATAATGCCCCATATCTCTATGCCGGTGGGAGGTTTCCTGGTGACCGGCTAAAATCCCGCCGGGATTTTTGCAATACCCGGCGGTCCCGTCTCTCGGGGTCGTCATTTAGCCCGGCGGGCTACATTTTTGTATATATACGGGCCCGGGGGGCCCTTTGGGAGTTCATTGTGCTGACAGTATACACAGGTAATGACAGTTGTGGGTGTGTGTGTGGGTGTGGGTGTGGGTGTGTGTGTGGGTGTGGGTGTGTGTGGGTGTGTGTATGTTCATGCGGACAGCCGCCCATGGTCGCAATGCGCAGCAGGATGTGGGTGGTCTGCCACACGAGGGGTGTGTGTGTGTAAGGCCATTCTTCGGAATGGTGCTTATCGTGGGGCACATAGTCAGTAACACGGCTGGTTTGTGTCCTATGGTAAGTATGGCACGCCGTAGCGGTACTAGTCGCGGTAACGCGGCAAGCATAGTATCGTTATGGCGATGTCACCTTCCCTTCCCTTTGTCAAATGCGGGCATATGGTCGGTAACGCGGGCCAGTGTATGTCCGTATCCTATTTGTATTCCCATAGATTTGGGTAGCATTTTGTCGTTAACGCGGCAAGTTGGTGTCGTCCGCTAGTGCATATATTGTTTTTTGCATATTGCGGCATTTGATCATTTTAACGTGGTCGGAAAAATGTCGTAAATTTGCTTGTTGCGGCTTGTATTATTTTTATTGTGTGTGATCCATGTGATGGTTGGTAACGCGGCATGAGTATTTCATGGATCAAAGTTTACATCATATTGTCTTTAAGTTTAATTTCATGATGTCGTGACTCGTAAAATGAATATATATATCTCTCTCTCTCTCTTCCTCCCCCCCTCTCTCTCTCTCTCATGATACACTTCACAACTCTCTCTCTCTCTCTCTCTGTCACGATAGGTGTGTAAATGAGGAGTTCTTTTTTTTTCTCTTAAAATATACATAATCCCTAATAAATTGCCTTTTCTCCCTCTATTTTCTTAAAATATAAAACAATACTAAACATTATTTTCCTCTCTTTAGGAACTCACAAAACTATTGAAAATGTCATCTAATGTTCCCTCTCTCTCTATCTGTCAGGACTCTCTCTTTTCCTCCCCCCCTCTCTCTCTCTCTCATGATGCTCTCTAGTGATTATGTATAGAAGCTTATGTCTGATGCACTTGTTCGATCATTGATAAGTAATGATACACTTGTTGCGATTGTCTCACGTTCGATGAGCATTGATAAGTAATGATGCACTTTTTGCGGTTGTCTCACGTTCGATAATGTATTGCATGATATTGAGTTCAGTAATATTGTTTGATATTCCGTTTTTGTTTGATCATTGATAATTAATGATACACTTGTTGTTGCGGTTGTCTCACGTTTGATGATGTATTGCATGATGTTGATTTTAGTAATATTATTTGATATTCCGTTTTTGTTTGATCATTGATAAGTAATGATACACTTGTTGCGGTTCTCTCATGTTCGATAATGTATTGCTTGATGTTGATTTCAGTAATGTTGTTTGATATTCTGTTTTTGTTGTGTTTAGTGATATTTGCTAGATTTGCGAAGACGACCACCATGCTTTCCCTTGAAGAGCGTAAAATCGTTCTACGAGCAATTCGCATTGAAGTAGTCATCACAGTGTCACAATGTTCAGAAGACATCGTCAAAAAGATCAATGAGTCTGAGATACTCATGCGAGATCTATTAGAGCAAATATGGGAAAATGCACAGCGTCGACTTCGAAGCGGTGTCCCAATAAATCAAGGTATTTATATAGTGTTCGGCATGGCTAGTGAAAATAAACCACCAGGACCTTTAGATGCAACTCCTAGTGCAATTCGCAATTTATTTCAAGATAAAAGCTAAGAAAAACATAAATCCTACTTTTGTATTGATAATTTCTCCAAATACAATCATTTGTACAAGTATTTTTTATGAAATTAATGAAATGGCTTCTTCCTCTATGTCAGTATCTTGCTCCAAAATTCTTTCACCGTTTACTCTCTCATCTGCTAAATTAAGTTCATCTAAGTCGATGTCCAAATTGTCTTCTATCTCAAGGCTAGTGCACGATGTATGTCCAACATCAAAGTTCTCGTCTACTACATCATCACAATCGTACATCCATCTAGGCATATCTTCTTCATACTCTTCGCTTTCAATGTCTCGCAAGATCTTTTCATTGCAATACATGTAAACAAGTTTATCTACTCGATCTGCAAGAAGCTGATTGTGAATAGTACTGTGAATATATTTGTACATGCTCCATTTTCTTTCTGAGCCTGAGTTTGAAGAGCATTGACTTAGAACCTTCATTGCAAGGTTGCGCATTAAAGCATAGTGCTCACCACCATTCATCATCCACCACTTCCATGGAGGCTGCTCTTTAGCCATTTGTTGAACAAGGGAGTTGGAAAATAAACCCTCTTTCAATCGAAATGAGGTCATCTCCTTTATGCACTTTACACGATCATCAACATTATTATAAAAAGTGTTTACAACTTTATAAATATCTTAAACCACCTCAACGTTGGACATCAAATCCATATTCCAATATTCAGGATCTAGCATGTAAGCAGCACTGTGTAGTGGTGAATGCGCTCCAATCCATCTAGCATGGAAGTACTTCAATAGGACTTTTCTTTGTCTACTGTGGAGAATGGTACACGCCATTGCTTTTCCACCACTGAATGCTCTAATTTCTCAGGACACTCCAAACTCCGCTGACAGTCCACCATTGCATCCATGCCTTCTCGAGATTAGGCGCTCTTTGATCAAGATTTCGTATCGCATACATAACAGGCATCATTACATGATATGCATCCATCACACTGTTCCACCAACTTCTTCTCGTAAGCGCTACCTTCAAGACTTTGATTTTCTCTTTCACTTTTTCAGGTTGAGTGCTCTCCCAGTCATGAAATGTCATGCATGTAAATGTTTCGCAAACTGCATCTTTATTCGAAGAAGAGACTCAAAAGTGTAAAAGTGAGTGCAAAACCTAGTCTCCACTGGAAGCTTTAACATAACTGACATGCGAGGTCGAAAAATATCTAACACTCTCTGTCTCTTGAGCATGAATCTCATAAGCTAGCGAGCAGTGTCGACGATTGAGGCAAACCATTTGGTATCATCACTTTTATACCAATCTTTTAATATAAGATTCAAACTATGAGTATTATAGCCTACCGGAAAAACATGTGGATGGTGCCCCTTTAGGATTTTGGATGCATTCTTGCAATTCTTTGCATTGTCCATGACGATTTGGACTACATTTTTGGCACCCACTTCCTCTATCACAGAGCCAATGACTTGAGCAATGTAAGCCCTAGTTTTGATTGAACTAGCAGAATCCACGGCACGGATGAAAGTTTCACCTCTAGGTGAAATAACCATTATATTAATTAATGGTTTTCTTTGTACATTGGACCATCCATCACTTACTATACTACATCCAGAAAGCTCTATATTGCTAAGAATTATTCTTTGTACATGTTCTTTTACTTGCGCGCATAACATTTCTCTAATAGATCATTTCGCATAGCATGGTATGTAGGTGGTGAAAACCCTGGTCCAAACTCACCAATATATTTCCATGCTCTCTTCCAATGCTCACTGTCCATCGTCATAGCACTCCCAGAAAAGTAAATCACTTCAGCAAGGGTGAGTTGTGCATCATCGAGCCGATCTTGACATAGGCTTTCTTGCAATGAAGTTTGACGCATGGGTATATTTCCTACATCAAAGTTTCGCTTACAGGAAGATGCACTGGGTAGATTACTTTCTAGTTGCACATTGATGTTCGGAATACAAGCAGGCGATGTAGCCAGAGTTTGATGATTAGAACAACAGTGTTCTTGCTGCCTTGATATATTAACGGTAGGAGTGTAATGTTTTCTTGCATCTATCTTTTGAATTTCTTCTCTTATGCATTTGGCCACTGCAGGTGTAGAGGGGTGGGTACATGACTTTTTCTTCGCTCCGCCTAAAAAGTGTTCTCTTAGTCGAGGCGCCCCACTTGATTTTACTGCATGGCATAGCTTACACTCCCAATCTATGAATCGATCAGCGACGTTAATTGCATATTGCCACTCTATCCCAGGTGCCTTTTTTTTCCTACTATTTGGAATTTGGACTCTATTGGAGGTATCACTGGATCCAACATTGTCCTCCATCTCAAATAACCTATTCAAGTAAGCACATAACAATGAATACACAAATGAAAAAACAACAAAGTCACTCACGTATTACAAAACATACATCAGCAGACAAACTACTTCGAAACTATCTTGACAAACACAAAAGATCATCACATAGCACAAAACTACTTCGAAACTATCTTGCAAGGTCTGACTACAAAAACAATGAGGCTTGCAATCATAACTATAGACGAATGCATAAATGTGTGTTCTAATATTAAGATACATATAATTGATAGCATGCATACAATGCACATTTCACCCCCAATGAAGGATACCTTTTGTACCCAATTAAGGATACTTTACACAATCAAAGATCTATGCTTGCCCAATACTCTAGTATAGGACAATAGACCTTCTCTAACATTCACAAAGAAAATCAAAGATCTATGCTTGCCCAATACTCTAGTATAGGACAATAGACCCTTGTCTACTCTAAACTATATCAAGTATCAAGGACCAATACAAGCCCCTAAAGCAGGACTCTTGGCTCCATCAAACCATTCATAAAGCAGAATGAGGTAGATTACCTACGTAGCTCAAATGCAAAGCTGAATGACTCTAACTTTGTCCCTAAATCTCCGCAAGTATTAGCTATGAACCACACCCTACCCCCAATTCAAAGAACTAAGGACGAGTGGCTCAATAGCCTTAGGAGTGCCTACAAGGAAAGACGACAGCCCCTAAGATAAGGACGTTCTTCCCAAGAGGACACTTCTAGCAACTCGAGATCTCTACAAGTACTTTGAGGAGAGATATCACGCCCCCAAAACAAGGACTATCTCCCCAAAAGTTGCATGATGGGTGTCCGACAATGTTTATAAACATGACAGAACCCCGCCGGGTTTCTTATGTTTTCTCGGCGGGGCCGTCGGGAAAACAAAAGAAACCCGGCGGGGTTCTGTCATGTTTATAAACGTTGTCGGACACCCATCATGCAACTTTTGGGGAGATAGTCCTTGTTTTGGGGGCGTGATATCTCTCCTCAAAGTACTTGTAGAGATCTCGAGTTGCTAGAAGTGTCCTCTTGGGAAGAACGTCCTTATCTTAGGGGCTGTCGTCTTTCCTTGTAGGCACTCCTAAGGCTATTGAGCCACTCGTCCTTAGTTCTTTGAATTGGGGGTAGGGTGTGGTTCTCTCCGCAAGTATTAGCTATGAACCACACCCTACCCCCAATTCAAAGAACTAAGGACGAGTGGCTCAATAGCCTTAGGAGTGCCTACAAGGAAAGACGACAGCCCCTAAGATAAGGACGTTCTTCCCAAGAGGACACTTCTAGCAACTCGAGATCTCTACAAGTACTTTTAGGAGAGATATCACGCCCCCAAAACAAGGACTATCTCCCCAAAAGTTGCATGATGGGTGTCCGACAATGTTTATAAACATGACAGAACCCCGCCGGGTTTCTTATGTTTTCCCGACGGGGCCGTCGGGAAAACAAAAGAAACCCGGCGGGGTTACGGGACTAGTAGGTTTTGGTAGGTCATTGCTCAGGTCATGTGAATATACAATGTGATGACAAGTTTTAATATGTTAATAACATGTTTTGTTAACGTGATCACAAAATTGTGAAGATGTTAAATGAAATCCCTGATTGCAAGTACAAAGCTGCCAAATATTGAAGAATTTGCAACAATGAGCATTCAAAAAAATGGGACGTATTTCCAGTAGTGTAGTGGTACGGATATCCAACCTCAGGAAAGACATAAGAGTGACAATATATAAGATTAGTGTAGTGGTACGATGGATATCAAAGAAGGAGATTAGAAGAAATACATTTGAAGCAGCTCGTCTAAACTACATTGAAGTAGTTACAATGGTGAAGAAATTCTTTCCAACAAGTTTCCTAACCATTCAATTGCACCTACTTACTTGTTCATGTGGTTGACAAGGTTGCTAGCAGGTGTTTTTCATAGTCGATGGATGTTTTTCCTCAAGAGATTTATGAAGACATTGAAAGGTTTTGTTCATCAAAAAGCTCGCCCTGAGGAGGGTAGGATAGAAATGTGATGGCTTGTTCAAGAATCTCTTGTATACATAATAGAATTTCTTAGCTCATTGGGGGAAGAGCCTTAAGGACAAGCGCTTTAGAACGCTTCAGAGAATAATGGATATGGCATTACAAGAGAAGATTAATAAATTTTACATCCTCAACTCAAGTTCTATGAGGAAATGGATTGAGAGGTATAACCTAGCAAAGAGGGAAAGAGACTGAGATCATTTTAATTTTAAAAAGAGTCGAACAACTAGAGCATTGCCATACCCAGATTCACTTTCTCAACTTCCAAAATTTCCATCTAGTAGATCGCTTCAGCAAAGCATACAAGAAGCAAAACAAAGTGGCGAGGTTAAAAGCGATGAGGAGGAGGAGATTACATATAGTTGTGATTACCATGTAAGTGAGTTTTTATATGTATACAAGAACCATAAGACATAGTCTTGTATAAGTTTTTGTTCTTGATACAGTTTCATGAACTTCTTTTGCTAGTATCACAAATTTGGTGCACTTTGGTTAGGCGATCTCATCAATTTGGAGTGGAGCAAATAGATAAGAAGAGAACAAAATCTGATTGTGGTGTCAAAGCAAATTTCATGCAAGAAAGTCGTTCAAGTGCAAGTGATCTAAGTAGTGAAGTTGGCATGCTTGATGTGGAACGATACAAGACATTATCAAGGTTGGTTTTAGAAAGTTTTCTACGTTCATTTTTGCTGTGAAGTGGTTCAAGGCAGTGACTCAAGGACCACAAGAAACCATGCATAGAGAAAAGAGCAAATTTGTTTAAGTAGATTCCACAAAGATATGGAAAAACCAAAGGGACACATTTGTGCTACCAGAGCATTATGAGAAAGTCATCTTCAAGGTGGACCCAAGAGATCCAAATTGATCCCACTAAACAAATACTTGAAGAGATGGAAATTACAAACAAAGTAGAGGTTGAGGAACCCATTGAAGAAGCACAAGAAACAGATATTGATTCATTTGAACAACTAGAAGAAGGATCAAATGAAGGTATGCTAATTCAACAATTAATAGAACTTGAACCACAAGCAAATACAACAACTAATCCATAATTCAAAGAAGAAATAGGAGAACACATTTCAACACAACCACCTCTAATGTCTGAAATAGAAGAGGATGTTATGGAGGCTACACCTATTGATGATGACGAAGATGCATATGGAGAGATATGTTTGGAAATAGATGTATTCAGGCCATGGATCTAGGTGAGGATGAGAGAGTTGATGATGAGATATACCATCTTATTTCAATTTTATTTACTAAGAAATACTTGGTTTTTGTCAATGTTTTCTTTTTTTGCACTTTTTTTTTAAAAGTCCAAATTAAAAATTAGATTTTTACACCCTTTTCGATGCTTATTCCAACCCTTATTTTGACATTGTTTTCGACATTTATTTTGACACTTCACTTCGAAGGTCATTTTGACATTGAATTTCAACGTTTATATCGACAGATATTTTGATGGCGTGGAAACCATTGATACCAGGCGAATGGGTGAACCTGTAGTAGTGAGAAAACCCCAAGCTGTAGCTCAACTTCCCATGGTTTGCCCCACCTATGTCGTAGAGCCCATGCATGGAGCTCAGCATGATCACAAAGATGAATGGCTTCATCACTAGATATGATCAGGTTCCCAATCTAGTAATCGTGGAAACCATAAGCTTTTTTAACTTGATTATTACACTCCTAGAAGCCTTTCCATAGTGGGAACACTACCATCATGAGGGACCTCAAGGCCTCACCTTCGACCTTAACAAAGGCTCCACCTTGAAGTAGATCTTTGGCTACTACGAGTGCATCCAATGGATGCCCTCTTGACGTCTCGAGACCTTCAAAGATATGATGGAGATAAACTTCTGGAAAAGCTACAAGGTCCTTCAAAGATCTCCCCCCCCCATATCCAAAATTGCGGTACGACTTCGTCCACACCTACTCCATCTTCTATTATTGATTCCACTTATTAGCTCCAACGACAGAACTGAATTAGGGAGGGGGGTATGTTAACCACACTGGTTAACATTATTTTTAAGCTACGTGATTATGCTTCATGTAACTCATTTAAATGTAACTATGCTAAACGCTTCATGTAACTCATTTAAATGTAACTCTACTAAACGCTTCATGTAACTCATTTAAATGTAACTGTGCTAAACGCTTCATGTAACTCATTTAAATGTAACTGTGCTAAACGCTTCATGTAACTCATTTAAATGTAACTATGCTAAACGCTTCATGTAACTCATTTAAATGTAACTATGCTAAACGCTTCATGTAAAAGGTATATGGATGACGGAGCTTATGACTTAAGGGATTCCGGACATGAGAATGAGTCTAGGTGTACATAGAGCTAGAAGAATCAGTTTTGGGCCCCTAATTGTAGAATGGTGGTGGCTGACCATTGTAAAAAGATATCTCATGTATATAAGTAACTTATGAAATATGAAAAGGGACAATCCCATTATCACGATGGAGCTCTCTCTCTCCCTCTCTCACTCTCTTGTGGCTATGGGGGTGAGCTTGCATGTAGCTGAGGATCGCATTGATTACCTCTTCTTCTTCTTGCTCTCTTTATCTCTCTCTCTCTCTCTCTCACACACTCTTGCACACATGAAGGCATTGTGTAGAAGTTGAGCTCTCCATAGCCCCTTCTCTCTTTCTCCTCTCCTAGATTTTAGGACCTTCACTTGAGTGACACTAGTGGTGCTAGAGGGATCCACTAGGAGCCTCACATTGAGGAGTTTACCCTCATTAGGGTCGGCTAGTTGCTAGCTCTCAAACCGACCCTCATTAGGGTCGGCTAGTTGCTAGCTCTCAAACCGACCCTTGCATATTCTTCTTCCTCTTCTCTTATCTTTGTCTTGTGCAAGGAAGCATGTTCATTTTGGTGAACAAAGCTCTCTAAGTATGTTCCTGTAAACAAGTTATATAAATACTTTAAGGGTGAAGAGCTCAATGATACCTTGCCATTGAGACTAGGAAAAAGAACATCCATGGCTATGTTAAAAGATTGTTAAGAGTTAGCATAGTTACAAAAAGAGAGTGGGAGAATTGGAGATCACCAACCCTTACTTCCACTAACCTTAAAATCAAGCTGGTTGATGGAAATCTTACCTTGCCCATGGTGGTGTGCGTGGTTAGGATGAACACGTTTGGCTTGAGTGGATTATGTAGCCATATTTAGTAGTGATGTGTGTAAACACGCTAGAACCATCCAAGGCATTTTTTCCATCTTTAGGAGGTTTTTTTCTCATTCTAGTATACACCCATCTTGGGGTATACTTATCATCTTTGTACAACACACATTCATTATCTATCTATCATTTCATTATGTGCTCCCTTATGTGTGTGTGTTGATTCTTGTAATTCTATTTACAACATTTTGGTATCAATGCATACGTTCCTCGCCCCTATTTTTGTTGCCTACCCTTCACCATGATTCGCCTGTCTTCTTGAATCAAATGAAGGAGCCCTCCTAGGAGAAGAAAGAGGATGGCAAAGTGTATATCACTTTGTACTATACTTCTATAGTCGGATTTTCGTTCCGATGGGTGCGTTTTGGGGCCCATTTGCACGGGCTTTTTTTTGTAGACATCTTTGGGGACCAAATTTACACTATTTTTCATTAGATTTTGGAGTAGTACTATCAAATTTACTATCTACAGGTGTGGAGATACATGTGAAAGCATCATCAAACACTCACCGCACCAGACCTTTTCTATGAGATACACTTTAACGACATCAAAGTCTACATCTTACAAGTAAAATGTCTACTCACTTTACTCAAAACTTCTTGCAAACACCTTGCAGCTCTCCACCTTATTAGCAGCCACCTTGGTTATATCAAAGGATTACTCAGCACTTGTAGGTTGTGTGATTACTTGCTTGGGTATTATAAAAAATCGTAGACAGTGATGTATTTTGGATGTTATTTATGACAAACTATCTATTATGGGATGTATTTTAGATGTTATTTTGCTGCGGATAAGCTTGATGAGACCAACTACCCATTATGGTCCTATATGATGTAGCATGTATTGGTAGCCAAAGGGCTATGGAATGTTGTGGTTGGTACTAAGAAATATCCTAGTTTCTCTTATGAACATTATACAGAAGGCACATCTATAGACATAGATTCAGTTTCACATTGATATAGAGCATTTGGATACTTAAAGGAGTGCTAAAAATCAGCCCACACAGGTTAAAAATCAAATCATTGCACCATAAAAACTACACATATATTAGTAAAGTAAATAGCATTTACAAGTGTGGCTCACTATTAGTTGTTAGATGTATTTATCGGCAAATTGTATTACTACTACAACTCCATTAGTAAAGTTGGTTGCATTTAGAATTGTAGCTTGCTAAGAGATTGTTTTAATAAACTACACTTACCCTTTTCTTGAGAAGAAAAGGTGGATTATATGAAGGTAATGGATTCTAGATTCCGAGGAGTTCAGGCCCATGAGTCCTAGCCCACATAAGAAAATGTTATGTTTAAAAGGTGCTATTACATCATCCAGCTTAGAGCTTGAGGGTTTTAGCTCAAATACTAGTAGCCACCACCTTGTAAAGGATTCCTACTACCAATTGATAGGGGGCCACCTTCTTGGCTCTATCTTTTTTATGAGATGGTCAATGATGCTATCTTAACCCTTCTACTTGGAAAGTATTCTCATTAATCAATTGATAGGGAGCCACCTTCCTAATGCGGCATCTAGCTCTATCCTTTTTTATGGGATAGCCAATGGGAAATCTATTAGCCAAGAAGTGGGTGATGTCTTCACTCCATTCGAGTACTTGATCAATGTGGAACAATGGATCATTGTGGAAATATCTTCCACCCCTAGAGGGGATTCTCCATTTGGATTCTAGAAAGATGGTCGGCATGGACATGCACATACACCTTTTGAACAGGGATGGTGAAATCAAAATCCAAAAGTATAAGTAACCATCTCATGATGTGCTTCATGGTGCAAGTCACCAAATATACCAACGCTTGATGTTGGTCGTCGACAAAGAAAACAAATTGGGTAGCCAACAGGTATGTGTTAACCACAATGGTTAATACTATTCTAAGCATGGTTACACTTCATGTAATTCATTTTTATTCAAACTACGCTAAGAGATTCATGTAGAAAGATATGGGATGCCTGAGCTTATGACATGTGTAACGCCAACCATGAGTAGCAAGCCTAGGTGTACATAGAGCTAGAGTACCAAATTTGGGCCCCCAATTGTTAACTGTGTGGTTGGCCATTATAAAAATAGAGCTCATGTATATAAGTGACTTATAACATATGATAAGGATATAAAATACCATTATCACAATTGAGTCTTCTCCTTCTTCCCCCTTTCTCTCTTGTGGCTATGGTGGTGAGCTTGTGTGTTGATGCATGCTTTCTTGTTTTATTGTATGTGTTTTCTTATAGGGTGATGTTCCCTTCCCTCTCCCTTCTTCTTCTTCTTCTTCTGCTTCTTCTTCTTCTTCTTGATATTTCCTAGCTCTTGCACACATGATGGCATTGAGATACGAGTAAAGCTCTCCATATCTCCTTCTCTCATTTCTTCCCACTTAGCTCAAGGAGAGCTCCCATTCGATGACACAAATGTGAGCCTCTAGCAGCTTCACATCGAGAAGTTAACCCTTTTTAAGATTGGCTAAGTGCATGTTCCCAAATTATTAATCCCATTTTGGATTAACAAATTTTCTCTTGCATTTGAGGATATTATTAAGTGTCATGCAAAGGCACTATAAAAGTTGTACATTATGAGACATTGGCCACCCAAGGCCTTAGTTAAGTAACTTTTG
This sequence comes from Cibotium barometz, assembly GCF_041138505.1. NCBI lineage: Eukaryota > Viridiplantae > Streptophyta > Polypodiopsida > Cyatheales > Cibotiaceae > Cibotium > Cibotium barometz. The sequence goes on along the minus strand of NC_141086.1, from coordinate 48,160,053 downwards.
GGCGTCCAAGTGTGAATAAGGGCCAATTGTATATAAGGCATTTTCTCATAATGAATGGACACAATAATCCTTTGTGATATGAGAATTCTTGATTTTGTCTTGAGAGAGAGAGATTGAGAGAGAGCATTCTAGCACTTGTGCCTTCTCTATACTTGTATGTTGCATGCTTGTATCGAGGAGTGAGAGAGAGTGATTGCCTTGTGTGTGGTGGTGTGAGTGACTCTACAGTGGCAGCGTGGAGGTGGAGCTTAGAGGATTGGAGCTTCTCAAGTGAGCTTGGAGACCTCAAGGGACACAAGTTCGAAGCATTGGTAAGTTCCCTACAACATTTTTGTTTGAAGTATTGGTAAGTTCAAAGCATTGGTAAGTTCCCTACAACATTTTTGTTCTATTTCTCTTTCCAAAGATGAATGCATTGAGTTACCTCTTAGAGGTGTGGTAGCCCATAACATTTTTGGCGCTGTTTGTTGCCAACGAAACACCTTTGTTTCTTCCATCCTCTTTGAGTTCATCTCCCATTACATATAAGATTCATCATTGCCTTTGCATTCTGTGAGAAATTGGTTGCTTTTGTTGTGTAGTTGTGTGGTGGAGTGGCCTTGGAAGGAAGCTCACTATTTTTTCTAGTCAATTTTAATGTTTGTATCACCAGAATCGTTAACGTGTGAACGAGTAGGGTGATATTATGTTTTTCTTTCCTTGCAAAAATTTACAAAAATTGTAAAAATAAGGAGACATTGATTGTGTCTTGAACTCGTATTACATTCTTTATGATGTGTGGCACAATCATTTTGGAAGCATCTTGATAGGTATTTTGCACCCAAACTCATCTCAGTCGACGTGAGAATTTTCCACGTGAAACTGCAGGAGACCATTTCACGAGACGTGAGAATTTTTCACATGAAACTGCAGGAGACCATTTCACGAGACATGATATACAAGACATGATATATATAGGTTCGAGTAGTGTATCTAAAGTAACGTGGAACTTTAATGTTTTGTTCATTGGTTCCTTTTGCAAGACTATTGCTTGTCGGGGGTGAGTTTAGGTTCCTTTTGCAAGACTATTGCTTGTCGGGGGTGAGTTTAGGTTGTCCCAATGAAACCCAAGTGTCTATTGTCCCAATGATACCCAAGTGGCTAATCAATGTGCGTTTACGCTAAACATCATTGATCGATCTTTCTTTTGCCATTGCTTCACTTGGTTTAGATGAGGAACATCTCGTAGCATGATCATCTTCTAGCATGTTGTCATCTAAACGTATTTCTTCTTTGCAACATTGATCAAATGTTTTCAGATTGGATACAATGATCAAGTTATGTAAGATGTTATTCTTTAAGCCCATCATGAAACATCTCCTCAATTGAACATCGTTTAATTTTTTCCATGACACAACGTGAGTCCAAGAGTTTTATCCGACGGATAAAATCTCTAATAGATTCATGTGGTTGACGTTCAATTGAAGAGAGTGCTGTTGTTGAACTCCATCGATCACCTTGTCTGGAGAAAAACCATGTATAAAGGCTCATTTCAAAGTTTTGAAGTTGGTCTTGATCACCGGCATTAATGCGATGATTAGCTTTTCTCTCTAAGCATAAGTTCAAGCATAAGTTCAACGCATGTACCTTAGTGGGGCAGTTGGGATTTCCAAAGGCTTCACATCTCTATTCAAACTTTTGAATGAATTGAATAGGATCTGTTGTTCCATCATATTTGCCCATTATTTTAGAAATTTGTACGGCCATATTTCTATATGGCCGTACAAATATTTGCCCATTATTTTAGAAATTTGTACGGCCATATTTCTATATGAGTCATTGAGAGCGTATGTGAGTGCTCTTGTTGGAAGAGACTCACTGAGTCCTTGGGCCAACCCCCTTCCTAGACTAGTCAGTATGTCCAAGGTGTGGGCATCCTGGAAAGAGTTGGTACTTATAGGATTTGCAGGAAGGTCAAGCAAAGGACCAAAGCATGGTGGAATCGAAGTGATAGGGGGTGTAAAACCCGATGACACGCTTGTTATAGGCATGGTCAACGGCATGGAGAGGTGAATTGGCAACATGGATCTCAATGGCTCAAAGATGTCAGCCATTAGGTTAAGTCCTTGTGTAATTACAGGCAATCTCTCTATTGTGGCCATGTTAGAGTGCCTAAATGCTCCTTAATGAGCAATCACAGTTCTTTTGTTTTTTTTGTTTTTTTCTTTTTTCTTTTTTATACTTTCCCACAGCCCGCCGTTTACAGCCTCAAGAGGCTTGGCGTACTCTTCGCGTTGGATTAAACGAGTATCCATTTGCCCTAATTAGCTTAGGCGCTATATGCACATGGACATATTTTTCCTAAAAAAGCATATGCTAGGAACTTCCCAGATGGAAGAGGAGGTCCTAAAACCTATTTTCCATCACTATCTCAAGACAAAAGAATTTTTGAAAATTTTTTCCCTGTTTCACACCACGTTTTTTAGGGTGTTCCAAAAGGAATTTTCAAAAACTCTGCATGAGGGAGTTGTAGTATTTTTGGAGTAATACAACTTTGTTTTCCTAATTCATCTGTGATTTGGTCATTTAGACCCTCAAAAAGTAGCCCGAGTATGGCTCATCGTAGTTTTTGCGTTGTTTTATGCTATTTTTCATGGCTTTTGGACTTTTTTGCCTCGATTTTCGGGTCGAATTTTGAGGTTGCTAGTCGGATGCCAAAATGATAGATTTTGACTTCGGACGACCGGGTCCAAAGTCGAAGATCTCAATGTCAGCTTTCCAATGAACCCTAGAGCGCCTTGATCGGATATACGGTTTAGGAGATACGGACCTCCAAACAGGGGTGGTTTCCAGAGTCGCTTGAACTGCTGTTTCATGCCGTGAAACTACACGCGTGAACCAGACTTCACGTGGAAATTAAATTTCATTTTTTTTATTTTTGCTGCATGAACTGCTGTTTCACGCCGTGAAACACTCTTCATGCGTGAACTTGACTTTACATGGAAATTAAGTTTCGTTTTTTTTTTGTATCGCGTGAACTTCTATTTCAGGCCGTGAAAAACTCTTCACGCATGAACTCCGCAGACTTCATGTGGAAATTAAATTTTATTTATTTTATTTTTTATTTTTTGCATCGGATTTTTGTTCACGTGATTTTTTTGGTCGTCATTTTTTCCGTTCACGTGAGATTTTCGTTCATGTCACTTTTCCGTTCTCATGAGAATTCCATTCACGTGAGATTTTTGTTTACGTGGGATTTTTATTTATTTATTTACCACGTGAATTGCTATTTCACACCGTGAAAAACTCTTCACACGTGAACCGGACTTCACATAAAAATTAATTTTTGTTTTTTTATTTTTTTGCTGCATGAACTGCTATTTCATGCCGTGAAACACTCTTCATGCGTGAACCGGACTTCACGTCATGGAAATTAAATTTTGTTTTTTTAATTATTTTTTATCGCATAAACTTCTGTTTCACGCCGTGAAAAACTCTTCATGCATGAACCGGACTTCACCTGGAAATTAAATTTTAATTTTTTATTTTTTTATTTTTTGCATCGGATTTCCGTGTTCACATGATTTTTTCGTTCATGTCATTTTTTCGTTCATGTGAGATTTCCGTTCAAGTTATATTTCTGTTCATGTGAGATTTCCGTTCAAGTTATATTTCCGTTCACGTGAGATTTTTGTTCACGTATTTTTTTCATTCTCGTGAGAATTCCATTCACGTGAGATTTCCATTCACGTGGGATTTTTTTAATTTTTGTCACGTGAATTGTTGTTTCACGCCGTGAAAAACTCTTCACGCGTGAACTGGACTTCACGTGAAAATTAAATTTTGATTTTTTTTTATTTTTATTTTTTTGCCGCGTGATTTGCTGTTTCACGCCGTGAACTCTTCATGCGTGAACCGGACTTCACGTGAAATTTTTATTTATTTATTTTTTTGTCGCATAAACTTTTGTTTCACTACGTGAAAAACTCTTCACGCGTGAACCGGACTTCACATGGAAATTAAATTTTGATTTTTTTCCTTTTCTTTTTTTTTGCGTCGGATTTCCGTTCATGTCATTTTTCCGTTCACGTGAGTTTTTCGTTCACGTCATATTTTTGTTCACGTGAGATTTCCGTTCACTTCATTTTTTCATTCACGTGAGAATTCCGTGCACGTGAGATTTTTGTTCATGTGGAATTTTTTTAATTTTTTTAATTTTGCTTTTTTAAATTTTTTTCACGTGAACTGGTTTTTCATGCCGTAAAACACTCTTCACGCATGAACCGAACTTCACGTGGGATTAATTTTTTTTATTTTTATTTTTGGAGTCTAGTGAAAAATACGAATTTTCCTTTTTGGGGGAAATATTTTTTGAATTTAGAATGAAAGGGATATGGGCATTTTTCCAAAAAGGTGAGTGGAATCAAACAATTGTATAATTAATCTAAATTAGGAGATTAATTAGACTCTTAATTATAGTCTCCTTTTTAAGGCAAAATTAAGCAAAGAGAGTCAAATTTCTCCAATTGATCAAGAATTAATGTGATTAGGTGTTTTGATGCATCTAGATACTCTCAAAACACTCAAAAACTCCAATTTCGACTACTCAAATGATCAATTTAGACCCCAATTAACACATTTTCTAAATTTTTAGCCTCTTGATCAAGATTAATCACCCTTAATGACAAAAACCAGTCCATTAAGAGAAATTAGTCAAACTCAAGGGTTTTTTATTGTTTAAAGAATTTTTGTGAGAGATTAAGCTACTCCTACTGCTTGCTAACACTCTAATCCAAACAATTTCAACAAAAAACACACAATTAAACTAAAATTAATGATCTTAGATCTATGTTTAAACTAAAGAGAGCTAACATTTACTAAGAAATGCATTCTCTTGCATTGTTTGATACAATGGATGCAAACTAAGCCTAATACAAACTATGTGCAAGCTCTAAGAACATGAAAAACCAAAAAAACAACAACAAAAACAACAATGTTACACCGCCATGTTGCACTACGGGTCCTCGTCCCTCCTCTCACCTCACTTCACTCACACACACTCACTAGCATGCATTAGGGAGATAGATTAGCAAGAGGATTAGCACGAGCAAGACTCAATTGCACAATGTGCGAGTATGTTGTATTATGCGAGAAATTCACTTATATACATGTCCATAAGTGTTCACACTCACTTTAACTATGGTCCGCTGAGCACTTTAGGCTCATAAGAGGCCTAAAGCTATTATAATGACTACTCTCATAATATATCCATGAAGTACATCACTTAGGACTTCATCCTAACTTGCTACCACACGCTCTTGAGAGGGAACTGCCATAAATACTCTGTCACACCATTACAGGCACCCGTCCAAGTTGTAGCTTTGGATACTATTTCTTCATATCTTGAATGTATGACCCTTTGGAGTATCTATGATGACTCCTTGATGTAAGATAATGGTGGTAGCTCTTGTTAATCCTAGAATTGGATTAACAAAATCACTTATGAAAACTAAGTTATTTACAAAGGAAAGCAAATGCATATTTTTTACTAAGAAAATTCAATATTTGGATCATATTATATCCACTAGTGAGGGAATGAAGATAGACCTTGAGAAGGTAGAATCCATTTTCAAATGGCTAGAGCCAAAGAACCTAAAAGAATTGTCATTAGGAATTTTTTGGACCCAAAGAGGGCCTCTTGGATTAACTTTTGATTAGGAATGGACCAATAGAAAGAGGACTGGGTGCACATTTTTGACTTCTTTGACCCTAGGGGACCTAGGCTTTGGTTTGCTAATGGGGCCTAATTACTACTCTTGTCCCCCTACCTCCTGGGCCCAAACTAAGAGGTCCCCCTACCTAGAATCGCGCAGATTAAAAACCCTAAAAATTAAAAAAATTTATTTTTTTTCCAAAAGTGCGTTTTTCCTCTCAAATTTTCCCCCAACATACTATAGGTTTGGAAAGATCATTTTGAACCTCTTTCTTCCTCTTCTAAGCTCTCCATTGCTGCAGAAACTCTATACCTCTCAAGCTCTCCCTCCTTCTCGCAAGCTCCCTCAGTCTCAAGCTCCCTCTCCCTCTTTCTTCCTTTTTAAGCTCTCCATTACTGTAGAAACTCCATCCCTCTCAAGCTGTCCCTCCTTCTCAAGCTCCCTCCCTCTCAATCTCCCTTTCTCTCTCTCTCTCTCTCTCAAGCTCCCTCCCTCTCCATTGCTGCAGAAACTCTATCCCTCTTTAGTCTACTCTAGGTTTAGGAAGCTTATTCTCAAACTCTAGCCCTCTTTTAAGCTTTCCATTGCTGCACTGAAAACCTTGAACTTTCTCTCCTCTCCACTCCTCTATTGTAAAACAAGCTTTTCTTTTCCCTTCTTCTCTTTTCTTACCACCATGGCCTCTTCCAGTAATGTGAGAAGACCTAGGGAGAAGGTGGAAGAGCTTGTGCTGCATAACACAAGAGATGAGAATGGAGTTTGGGCTCCAACAAGATTCTAGGTTGGGGCTTGGGTCTACATGCAGCCAAGCTCTAAGGAACCACATCGAGTGCGTTAACTAGGGAATATGCTACATCATTGGAAGGGGCGGCTACAAGGCTTCAAGCATACTAAAAAGGAAGGACTGGTTGCCATAGTGCAACATGTGTATACCCTTGGAGACCTATACATTCAAGGCCAACGACCAAGGTTTCCTTCAAATTGTTAGTGTAACATAAACACGGCTTTAACAACATGCTAATATTAGATCTTTTGTTTTAAATTTTCTTATGATTCTCCATTTTCTTATATCTCTCTGCAAATATTTTTCCCTCTAATTATGTTGAGGAACAACCACTCCAAAGCCTCACTAGAGTTTTCTAGGCTATGCATGCATCCATTGGAGAGGCAATGTTTGTATCTCAATCTCAAAGCCCAAGTGATCTTGTACACAACAATATCTTTTTCTTTTCGCACTCATATTTTGTAGATAAAAAACCAGGTTTATTTGGCAAGCTAGAAGAGATCCCCAACCCCCCTCGTACCAATCCTGAATGGCCCAAACCTGATGCTTGGACCATCTTATGCTTAAATTTTAAGATGGTAAGTGATATCAAGACATCACTCAAGTTTTCAAAGGAATCTAGGTCAGTAGGGCTAAATTGGTTTTGTCCTTTACATGTTTTTGTGCACATGTTTAATTCCATGTTAATGCACCAAACAAATACAATGTATATTTGTAAGGAGATACGGTGTGATCTCATTCAAGGATTACTAGGAGAGGGTTGGAAGGTTAATGACGGGTCACATCAAGGTGATGTGTACAAGTGCAATGTAATAGATTCTACAGTGTCTTTCAGGTTCTTCAAAGGCACGCTCTATTTTGTACATGCGTCTGCACTACCAAAGATGGATGCAAAAGCACGGGACATGGATCCCACTTCAAGCCTCAGAAGAAGAAATTGTGCCTATTGAGGTAGCTGTGATGATGCAAAATGGATGGATTGAGTGAGTGGCAGCAAGCAAGCATTGGAGCCTAGCAGACCTGCGTTAACACTTTAGCATCACGGGCTTTGACGATGTGGAAGAGTCAAGTTTCAAGTTGATGAGAAGAAAGGTATATCTGATTCCACTACATGTCTAGAATTAACCCTTACACTTTCTATATTTTTACATATTGGGAAGCGTAAGGAGGGGACAACCATGGTCTTAGAATCATGGCAAATGGGGGACCTTGAATTTTCAGCAGAGCAAGGTGGATAGCCCTACCAACACATAGTAGGCATGTGGAAGAGCTTGAAGATGAACTGGGTATATGGGAAAATAGCCTCTATTGTGATGCACGTGAGGGGCAAGAGTTTCAAGATCGAGGTGAAGGCAATGACAAGCTTTCAAGTCAATAAGGAGATGGAGATTAACATGAAGTAAATGTCACAAGAGAGACAAAAAATGAAGACATTATAACAATTTTAGATTAGATGACATGCTTGTAATTTTGTAGCAGGCTCTTTTTTAACCCATCTTTATTTAATTGAAATCTTAATATTTTTACAAACTGTGTTTTTTTTGTCTGGTGGTCTAGTGTGAAAAGGCCAAACTTTAAATTTTAACTATAAATAGCCAAAGGTACCTTCTTTCTCATTTTCACACGATAGAAACCAAGCACGAGCTCACACTATCTCTTTGCATTCACATGGCTACCCACTTTGACAACTTCTATGAGTTCCTCTCCACCACCTCGTGGGTGGGCGCAAGAGCGAGCTCTTTGTCATGTTCGCTCGTGAAGTCGACTTTGAAAAGTCACTCACCCTTGCGTCCCAACATTATGAGATGCAGATTGCATACATGGAGCAATACTTGGCTCCCCTCTCCATCTCCTTTCCCCATTGCCCCAATGATCGATGGGTGCCTGTTGAGCTGCTTAAGTACATTCAACAATATGCCCGCCCCTACATCCAGTGCCTTGAATGCTTCATCGACATTTGCATCCCCGCAGGAGCTTACTATACCTTCAATAAGCAGGAGGTGAAGAGATTGGGGAAGGGAAATTTAGGAACTAGGTTCCTCTGGTGGCTCACCACTTTTGCATTCCTTCATCAATGAGGAGGTAGAGATGCCTGCATTGCAGTTGGCAGGGTATTTGAGGGATGATAAGGAAGTGAAGGAAGTAGGAACGAGTGCTGGTGTGGAAGAGCAGCTTGCATCAGAGCACTTTCCAGAGGGTGCATAATCTGCAGCAGAGCTGAACAGCCCACTGTAGTTAAAGATACGGGGCCATCTTCCCCACACACGAGGAGAGCAAGGTGTTGCCAGAGCTTGAGATCAATCTCTTGAGCACCATTGTCGTGGAAGGTGAAGAATACTTATTTTCTCATGACCTTGAAAAGGCAGGTAGCTTGAGAATGGATGAATACTTGGGCATTATATACATGCGATGTGAGGTGGACCTTGATACGTCCAACCTCGGTCCTCACCTAGATAGTGTTATATTACCCCTTGGAGAATCTATCACAGAGATAGTTGCTTTGGTCAAGGAAACTATGGTTGAGACCGCAGAGCAAGCCCTAGTTCCAAAGGAGGAATTCACAACCTTACAAGACAAGCTAGAGAGTGAAAAGGATACCCTTGCTATGCTGGAGTGATGGAGGAGACCAAAGCACCTAAAAAGGATGAGGCTAAGTCCTCGATTGACCTCTCCGGCCCCCCACCAGCACTTTGGCCAAAGAAGACATTGAGCAAGAGGTAATAATCGACCTTTTACAACTTAGAAACATTTGTAATTATGTATAGGAAAATATTTTGATTTTTGCTTTGATTGCAGAGGGTGGTTGAAATTGATTCATTTGCTGGGAGAGGTGGCGGCAGTGGACATGATGTTGCGTTGGCGCACATCTTGGTCGGCTTCCTGTGGATGGCATCGCCATTATATCCACAGGGACTACACCCCTCAATCTGCCTTCACTCTCTTCTTTTTGAAAGCCCTCTCTAAGGTGCTCTGTGTAGCCTCTATGGCATAGAGCACCAAATGTATAGTTCTGATTAAAAAATCCCTTGCCTTCTTGATGTTTTTGGTTCTCGATTTAGGGGTAAGCTTCTTGCTCGTATAGGTATAGCCAAAAGCATAGGCATAGAGGATCCTTAAGAAATAGCCCAATCACTCCTTGAGCACACTCTTTCCAATAACAAGAGAAGGAAGCTCAATATTGTAAGAAAGCTTTTGTAAAGATGATGTATCACTTCTTATTTTATGAATACAATATAGTTTTTGCAAATTTATTTTCATCAAGTATATCATTGTTTTTTATAGTTTGTACCATCAATGTTTTTGTAAATGCATCAGAAATGACCATGGGAGCCTGGGGGAGCAGTGCCAAAACAGTGCGAATTTTGAGCCTGCACCACTATAGAGCCCAAATTTGCACTATTTTGGCACAGCTTTCCTAGCCCTTCAGGAGCAATTCTGATGCATTAGATGACAAATAATGTATTTTTACACATGATTAAAGGTATTTTTATCTTGTAAATTACTGTTTTTCATAATCAATGTACTCAACTTCATTATAAATGCATCAGAAATGATTCTGAGTGGCTAGGGGAGCAATGCCAGAACAGTGTAAATTTTGAGCCTACATCGCTGCTATCGAGCCCAAATTCGCAGTGTTCTAGCATAGCTTCCCAGCCCTCAAGGAGCAATTCTGATATATTGGATGACAAATAATGTATTTTTACACATGATTAAAGGTATTTTTATCTTGTAAATTATTGTTTTTTATAATCAATGTACTAAACTTCATTATAAATGCTTCAGAAATGATCCTGAGTGGCTGGGAGAGCAGTGCCAGAATAGTGTGAATTTTGAGCTTGCACCACCGCTGCAGAGCCTAAATTCACATTGTTTTGGCATAGCTTCCCCAGTCCTCCAGGAGCAATTCTGATGCATTGGATGACAAACAATGTAATTTTACACATGATTAAAGGTGTTTTTACCTTATAAACTATTGTTTCTCATAATTAGTGTACTCAACTTTATTATAAATGCATTAGAAATGATCTTGAGTGGCTAGGGGGCAGTGCCAGAATAGTGTGAATTTTGAGCCTACATCGCCGCTGCTGCAGAGTCTAAATTCGCACTGTTCTGGCATAGCTTCCCCAGTCCTCTGGGAGCAATTCTGATGCATTGGATGATAAGCACTGTATTTTTACACGATTAACGTGTTTCTATCTTGTAAACTACTGTTTCTCATAATTAGTGTGCTCAACTTCATTATAAATGCATCAAAAATGATCCTAAGTGGCTAGCAGAGAAGTGATAGAACAGTGTAAATTTTTATCCTACATCGCCATTGCAGAGGCCAAATTTGCACTATTCTGGCACAGCTTCCTCAATCCTCCAGTAGCATTTCTGATGCCTTGGGTGACAAACTGGCACATGATAGACACTCCATGTTAAACAAACATGATGAAACCAAGACATTGTAAGAGAAACTTAAAATTTTAATTATCAAAAGGTTACAAATGAAAGCCAGATAGGCTTGTGACAAAGGGGGGTTTGAAACAAAAGAGTTGCTTCAAAAAGAATGTTAACATCTAAGATCTCTAGATCGTGTCTCGCTCGCCTCGAATGCGCCGAGCTAGTTGCATGTCCTTGGCAGATATGGTAATCCTCTTTGCATGTATTTCAAGGAGGTCGGTGTCTTAAAAAATCCCAACAAGGTAAGCCTCGGAGGCTTCTTGCAATGCTTCAAGAGTAATCCTCTGCACACGAAACTCTTATCGTTGGAGAATCTCCTTCACTGTGCAAGCAAAAGGGGCTCTTCTTATCCGCAACTCAGTGTTCCTCTGATAAAACTTGATTTCTTGTAGAGCCCTATGTCCTTGGCGCATCCTTCTCCTTGGAGCTCTATGTGTTGTGTTGGTGCATTAGGGTTGGGACTTCCTTGGCTTGAAGAGCTTGACCTTTCTATGCTTGCGTACACTTGCAAGAACCTCCTCTTGGTCTCTCTCATAGTCTGAATCCTCCTCCTCCTCTTGCTCTGGTACCTGTGTAGCAGCTGGTATCAGAGCTTTGTTGAAAGCTCAAGAATCAAAGATGAATTTTGTCTGAATTTTGTAATAAAATCCTAGAAAGATGCATTCACATGCTGTATTTTCATTCAAATTAAGCTTCATTGACGAAGACTTTTAATTGATGACATGGATTTTATAGATGGATGCCCCCAATTTATCTGGTATCCCCGATCTTACTAAAACTCAAGATATGATTGCTTTCTCTTTTGAGCATATCCTCTCTTCCGCTATGACTCGAACAAGCAGGGCAAGGCTCGCTAATCATTTCGAGGAGCTATATTTTCCAAACCCAGCTAAGAGACGACAACATAAGTGGTTTGTAGCATAATATGTCCACGCCTCTTGCAACCAGCGCTAGATGCTGACGCAGAATATCTCATTAGCCATGGTCTTGTTAAGGTTAAAGGTGGTTCGTGGGGTGGTGTTATCCTTTATCACCGCACACCTCGAGATTTTAGGGTTACTTATCATCTTTTCAGACGTCTTAGCCGTTTTATCCTTAGGAGTAAGATTGTAGCACCAATAGCGAGATAAGGGAACAATTGCATTGCCGTCATGTCCACAATGCACTATTGTCATTTCATGAGTATGCAATTGAGGCATTGATTTTCTTGAGCCATGTTGCTCTATGTATATATTGCAAACCTTATATAAATAAAGAATAATTTACAAAAATTCCAGTTGTTTAAGTCCAAATATCGAGTTTAAAGAAATATGTTTTCTCGGATGTATATTGTAGATCTTTAGTAAGAACGCGATTACCTTGTTTAAAGTAATTATTTCTGAACTTCTTAAGTCTTAGGATCTAAGTCAAATAGAAATTTAACGATGTATTGTTTTCGCAAAATCATGAGACATGCGAGATCTTCTCACGGATGAGGAAGATCTTGACCTTGATGTTCGCAAAGCTCTTCATAGATCTCAACCAAGTCCCTTCAAAGGTTAAGGGGAACACCTAGGCGAGACTGTGGAAAAGTGGATCGAAGCCATGGAAGAATGTTTTGATGTCACTGGATACAATGGAAAAAGTAAAGTGTCTCTTACCAAGCTGAAGATTGTAGAAATAACCAGAGTAGCATGGAGAAACCACTATGAGACAAACCATTTAGATCACAGCACCCAAACGTAGGATGATCTCAAAGCATACCTCAGGAAGAGATTTTTCCCTCCAGGCTTCGTGGAAACAAAGATGAATGAGTTCCTGGAACTAACCCAAGGAAGTCATACCACGGAGGAATATCACCAGGCATTCGCTCTTCTCCTCAAATACTCTCCACCACTGGATGAAGAATAGCTGATGGCTAGGTTCATTCGAGGAATGAACAAACCTTTAGATACCCTGGTAAAGAATGCTAAACTAATTTTAATGAATGAAGCAATGCGGATGGCAAAGGATTTTGCCAAGGCCTTTGTTGTTGTCAAGGTCTTGCCAAAGCCAACTCCCTCGTCCTTCAAAAGATTCCAAACTCTAGGGATCACTTCCAACTTTCCACCTCCTAAGAGACATCAAGGTCCCAATCAGAACTAGGAGACGGGAAGTTTCAGAATGGAAGGAAGGCCTTTTTCTCGGAGCACATTTTCTAGAACTCTGGCTCTTTCCAGGATGTAGAAGGATGAGCTTCGAAGTGAGAAGAGCCGTTTTGGATGTCAAGGTTTTGGACACCAACTCAAGGATTGCCCAACTCCTTCTATGACAATGGGCCAGGGAAGCCAAGGTCCTAGGATGCCGAGACCGACTCCTTCGTATCAACCTAGTCAGGGTCCCTCTCACCAAAATCAGGGCAACCCCAGAAGACTGCCAGCTCATCCTGCAGCCTCAATTCAAAGTAGTCCTAGAAATCCCTTCCAGAATTGGGGAAGCCAGAGAGAGAGAGAAATATCTCAAAATTGAATTATATCTCTCTAGAACATTTTCTCTCTCTAGGCAAAAAATAAAGCAAATCAATGTTTTCTTGTATTCTCAAAAGCATACCTGGGTATAAAGATTCTATACCACCTGGTTAATCCTAGGAATCCTCTGACTTCTTTCACTGTCTTGGGCTCTGGACAATCTACGATTGCTTGGATTTTAGCGGGGTCAGGAGAAATCTCATCCTTAGATACTATAAATCCCAAGTATTCGACATGGTCAGCAAAGAAAGTGCACTTGCTCTTTTTTGCAAAGAGTTGGTGTTTCCTTAGGATCTCCAGGACTTTGCACACATGATCTTCATGATCAGCTGCATTCTTGGAGTATACCTGGATGTCATCGAAGAAGACAAGAACAAATTCATCCAAGTATTCTCTAAGGATGTCTTGCATGAGGTAGTTAAATGTTGCTAGGGAATTTGTCAATCTGAATGGCATGACTATAAACTCATAATGCACATATCGAGTATTAATGGCTATCTTGGGGATAAATTGATCTTTAATTCTGATATGGTAATATCTAGATTTGAGATCTATCTTTGTGAACATTTGGGTTCCACTTAGCCGATCCAAAAGTTCATCAATCCTAGGAATAGGATATTTATTTTTGACTGTTAACTTATTTAATCCTCTGTAATCAATACAGAGTCTTAACGTTCCATCTTTCTTTTTCTGAAAGAGAACGGCCGCACCCCAAGGTGAAACACTGGGTCTTATGAATCCTTTCTCTATCAAGCTATCTTAATTGATCCTTTAGTTATATGGCTTTTGGAAATGGCATCTTGTATGCATGCTGGGCTATTGGCTGAGCTCGGGGAGTTAGCTCTATCTCATGATCTACTTCACTAGTTGGAGGCATCTCAGTGAGCTCTTCTGGGAATGCATCAGCATAGTCACTTAGCCATTATGGTTCCTTAGCCTTTCATTTTCTGTCTACTGGATTCATTTTAATGACATAGATAGTTTGCTTCTTTATGAGTCCCTTCAGCAATTTAGAAGCTTTTACTAACTGCAGAACTGGGGATCCGGAAATTCCAGTTCCTTGAACTTGATTCCTCTGAAGGTCGAGGAAAGAGATGGTTCCATTGTGACAGTGATAAATGTTAGCCTAATTTTTGTGGAGCCAATCTATTCCAAGGATTGCGTCATAGATTCCCAAGGGTAAGACTCTGAAATGGCTGGCTGTCGCATTCCCATCTAGAATAAACTGAATGGGGTCTGTCTCATGGTCTGTGAAAAGCATATTCCCATTGGCCAATTCTACTTGCATAGGCTTCCCTATTTTCTAATCTAGGACTAACTTACGCAAGCATCCAGGGGAAATAAAAGAATGTGTACTGCCTGAATCAATCCAAAGCTTAAAGTTCTTACCCTTGTACTCTGCTGGAGTTTGAAGGACTGAGAACTGACAATTTTGCCCTTGATGTTCAATGGCAGCATAAATATGTCCTCTTTCTTCCTCCACTGCATCAGCTATTGTGATTGCTCTGAACACTAAAATAGAAAATGACACTAGTTAGTAAGCATATCATGGAAAGCTAGAATCATATCTTTGCCATGGGAAAAATCTATGACATAAGATCAAACCTCCAATATTATGAGTCAAGATAATGAGACAACTATAACTTGGATCAAACCTCCAAGATGACATGATATGAAAGTAATCCTCATAAGGTGACAGGACGAGAAATCAAACCTCTGACGTCCATAGGTAGGATGACCAGACATGATGAAAAAGCAAACCTCTGACATGAAACAACAATTAGGATGTAGACACCTCTGACAGGATGAAAAAGCAAACCTCTGACATGACGTACTTGAAAGTAAACCTCATAAGATGATAGGCCAAGAAAGTAAACCTCATAAGATGATAGGCCGAGAAATCAAACGTGTGACATTCACAATCAGGATAGTAAACCTCATAAGATGACGGAACGAGAAATCAAACCTTTGAAAGTAAACCTCATAAGACATTTTGTTTAGCAATAAACAAAATGCCAGGACGAGTGTTCAAACCAACAACTTGAAGACATCCAACCAAATTAGCATATGGTTGATTTGTAACAAACTGGCCACCACCATTAGAAGTGTTTTTCATGGAACTCGCAAGACAAGGAGTAGTTGCTGAATGTGCAGATTCAAAACCAAACTTCTTAATAGTATCTTCAATAAACTTTGATTGTCGAAGTAATAAAATACCTCTGCTGCGATCCCTTTGAATTTTATTCAAATCTCCATTGAAGAAAGCTGTGTGCACATCCATCTTTGTGAACATGATGTGAACATAAACCTCATAAGCTGATAGGACGAGAAATCAAACCTCTGACGAGAAGAGAAATCAAACCTGTGACATGTAGTCAGGATGACATGACGTGAACGTAAACCAACCTCGTAAGATGACAGGATGAGAAATCAAACCTTTGACATCCGCAGGCAGCATGTAGCCAGGATGACATGATGTGAACATAAACCTCATAAGCTGATAGGACGAGAAATCAAACCTCTGACGAGAAGAGAAGTCAAACCTCTAACATGTAGTCAGGATGACATGACGTGAACATAAACCTCATAAGCTGACGGGACGAGAAATCAAACCTCTCGGGAAATATGTTCGACGGAATTTCTTGTTAGTTGCCATAGATTGATTTCCAAGACTTTACCACCATTGATCAATCACATAAGGATATAGACCATCATTTTGATCATGAAAAGAGCTGCTACTGACCCTGTCCTCTCTCATGGCAAGACAAGATCACCCATATAGCCATTTAGACCTGCACGGTTGCATTGTCGACCACAAAAGACATTGATAGACTTAAATAAACCTAGTCAATCTGATGAGCCAAAGCCAAGGCACGGTGCATCCAATGACCATGGCATCATGGTAACAATCCATGAAAACGTAGTCAACCATCATTCACGAAAATCATCACGGAACAACACCACGGCATCATGGATAAAATCCATGGAAACACAATCAACCAATATAGATTAGCCAAGTGAACCAACATCAATGAAACATGTAGCTTGGAATGACCAACATCAACAAAACATATAGCTTGGAATGAACAACATCAACGAAACATATAACCATCACCATGGAACAACGATCCATGGAAACATAGTCAATCATCATCGACGAAACATGTAACCATCATCACGGAACAACATTGCGACAACATAAAGTGGATACACAAAAATCATGAAAAACTTGCACCCTACATGCGCATACACACACACATGACTAACATATATATGAAGATGTGAGTGAATTACATCAATGCAATGAACACATATACATATATCGATAAAATGTGTAACCATCACCACCATGACATCATGGACATTTTGACGAAAAAGTATCCATTTGTATGCTTGAAAAATCATCATAAAACAGCACCATGGCATCATGGATCTTTTTCAACCATCATTCACGAAACATGTAACCAAGTCAATGGATGCACATTCCATCAATATGAAAGAAACAAGATGCATTTAAAAGCATCACAGTCAATATGGGAGAAACAATTGACATACCTTTTCTTGAGGATTTAATATGAGAATCATACCTATCAGCTCCTCATCTGAAAAGTGAGATTTGAGTATCCTCCACGCACTTGATGGATACCTACCCATATAGCAGTTTTCGTGATGGAGAACCAATGCTACCATTGTATGATGGAGATATGATGGAGATAAGGATTATGTCTCCACAAGATCTTCCTTAGGGTCACAAACTACTCCTGAATAGCTTCCATTCAAAGATGTCAAAATTAGCAGGTTACGATAGCCATATCAAACTCGACACCAAATGCAGGGTGAGAAAGGTAAAATTAGCGTGAACTTGTGTAAAATAGTAGTTATGCTCTGTCTAAGAGACGCTTGATCATGTATGAATTTCAATACAATTTCTCATAGTTAATGCAAAACAAACTATAAAATAGAGAACTTATCTCGCCATAATCCAAACTCTCCTGCTCTTGTTGGCACCTACTGCCTTCGCAAAATATCAAGGCCATGGTTAGCATAGTCATTCCTTGATCCGCATGAGGGATCCAAACATCATCCATAGTCTTGCAATAGCTTTCTATCTGAAGATTTTCACAAGTTGGTTGCAAAAGTTAATCCAGCCACAACAATTACGACGCCCTTGAGTAAGCCCACCGGTTGAACTCTGCGCTAATCCGCCATCCGCACGAAGAACGGTGTAGGTTCCCAATCCGTGAGACCCACACGCTCGCAACAAGCAGCTTGTGTGATGATATTGACTCCTCTCCGGTGTTTGCTTTTTCTTTCCTCAGCGTGACGATTCACCTCTCCGGTGTTTGCTTTTTATTTCTTCAAACCAGAAGCGCAGAGTTGACGGTGCTTTTTCTTTCCTCAGCGTGACGATTCATCCATTAGGGAAAAAGGGAGCTCATTTTGGGGCCTTTTATGGTTTGGAAAAATAAGCTCTCAACCAATGAACAGAGGGCCAACGTAACGTTGGAAATTCACAAAAATAAAAGAAAATAGATAAAAGAAACAATATTTTATGTAGGTACAAGCGTGCTACATTAATGTGGAGATTGGTTTTTTATTCTCACAAGATCTTTGGACATGAAGATAGAATCTAGTCTGACATTTTCTCTGACAAGGGCCTTCCCGCTTCCACCTCCCTTTGACCTTTGAATTGTTGTGCTGCCTTTCCTTCGAAAGGTCTACCATTCTACACCACTGCCTCATTGTGCAGCAACCTCTTCTTTTCCAAAACTGCTCCCTTGATCCTGTTTGGCTTAGAGTAAGATGTTTCTTGTCAACTATCTGTCTGCCCACTTTCTCTTTCTTGAAACTTCACTTTGTTATCTTGTTTACATTACTTTGCTGTGGTTACAAATTCACAAGGTATCCATGGTGAATAAAAACTATGGTCGTTCTTGTGGAAGACGCTCTGTGGATGATAATGCTATGAAGGCAGAATTATACCACACATCCTTACCCCATCGACCTGCTTCTTCTATTTCTTCGGTAGAGAATTCAAGTACAGTCAAAACGGAAGGAACTTGGGAAAGGTTTACTGTTTCGAAAGGAGCATGGGTGCTCATGCAACCTAGTAAAAGAAAGAGACCCCAGACAAAAAACATTTTCTTGGCATCATGGAAGGGAAGAGTACGAGATTTTAAAATCACCAGAGGAAAGATATCGGTGAAAGAAGTTTTGATTCAGCATGTGTACATGCATAAAGAACTTGTCTTGCGAGACTATCCAAATGATCTTCCACAACACAGGCCTAATTGTATATTTTTCTATTGTGGTTTTGTTCTTTATGAGGTGCATGGATTTTTAAGACAAAGCTTTCTTTCTTTGCTTATTGATATTCTTGTGTTATTTTATTTCAGATTTATACCCTTCATCGTATGAGACATGGCAAAACATCGATTGTATTCTGGGATTTATAGATGTTTTGCATGGATCGATAGGAGAACAACAATAGGAAGGTCGATGTGCAACAGAGCTAGCTCAATCCGGTATATTTTTTACTGATCATTTTTATCAGTTGCTGGACAATGCAAACACACATGGTGTGTTAAGAAAACAAGACCTTCCAGCATGGAATTCAGTGGATTGGCCTCTCCCACATTTTAGTGTTACAGAGGCATATAGAGCCAAGCTTTTCAAAGAAGTACAGAAAGCTCTGAGGCCCAATATTGCCACAAGGATAATAAAAATTTCTTTATGCATGCCTCTCACAGTTTTTGTAGACTTGTTTAATACCTTTCCAGTGAAGGTTTCAAAAACAATGTTCACAGTTAAAGCAACAAGTCTGGCATGCATGCCACAATTTTTGAATAAAAGTTGGGATAAGAAGACATGTAGTTCAGTGTTTTGTGAGGTTGTCCAACCTTCTATGCAACTGAAGTACATGGTTGCATCACAAAATTTCATTTTTTCTTTTTATTATAAGCGCAGTCGAATGCTAGGTACAAAACTAGTCCCAATGGATCAAGATGAAGATTCTTTTGGTGCAGAAAATAAACTTCTTGATATTGATGTTGTTGAGAATGGTGATGTGCTAGTCAATATCACATTAAGACAATGTTGCTCTCTAGCCCAATTGCGCAATGACATTCTATTTGAGACAGAAGGTTCTATTTCAAAGGACTTTTTATTTATCTACAATAATAAGAAGGTATACCATGTGACTTATCCTAGTCTCATTAAGCACTGCTATTAGTTTACTTTACCCTATTGTTTCATATTGCTTTTTTGCAGGTGCTCAAAAGAAGAGAGAGATCAATAAAATGCAAAGACATTGAAAATTTGAAAATTGAGATAACACAGACTCCATAAACAAAGGTATTATATTCAGAAATGTAAAATTCTGTACAGAAGTGTTTAATTATATATGTAGAACATATTCTTGACAACAATTTTCTATTTATCTACAGGCTGATCTAGAGGCTGCTCTACATGGTCCAAGCTCACCGTATCATCTTTATTTGGAGAATCTACTTTTTGCTGCTCCATCCTGTCGTGTACAGTCTCTTGGTGCTGCTCCATCCTGTCGTGTACAGTCTCTTGGTGCTGCTCCATTGTCTCCTCTACTGCCCCTGGAGCATCTGTTTGCTCTGCTGCTCCATCATTTCCTCAATAACATCAGCAGCAGCAGGTCCTTGTTCTTGTGGCTTCTCCTCATCAGCACTAGGTCCTTGTTCTTGTGGCACCACATCTGCATCATCTGTGTCATCAACGTGTATGACACCTTCTCGGACTTTAGAGCTCTCACCCAACTCGACAGTAGCTGGTACAATAGGTTTGGGGAAGGCATACTTCAAAAACTTCCAAATTATATCAGCTCTGAAACTATACACATAGCTCGAGTTGAAGCTATCTTCTCTCATCTGCAATGAGATATGATGATTTAGAACACTTTGTACCAATATCAAATTTTTTGAAGCTAAATGAAAATTATTTTTTCTTACAAGCTCTGGCTGTCCTATCTCAAAATAGCTTGAAAGTATATATTTGGCACTAATCAGCACTC
This sequence comes from Cibotium barometz, assembly GCF_041138505.1. NCBI lineage: Eukaryota > Viridiplantae > Streptophyta > Polypodiopsida > Cyatheales > Cibotiaceae > Cibotium > Cibotium barometz. The sequence goes on along the minus strand of NC_141086.1, from coordinate 48,139,602 downwards.
TCCAGCCACCACAGCTACTTGAATCATCTTGTTGTGGTGTCTGGATAGTTGGAAAGATATGTTAGAAACTGTTAATGTCTGAACAAAATAAAATTATTCAATAAGTTCAAAGGCATAGCATGAAATAGACATCAGTAGAGGGAACAACTTTCTACCTCTAAATCTATTGGCTCTATTGAATCCAAAAGATTGACATTAGGAGGACACTGATCCAATGCATCTAGAAGTCTTCTAATACAACTGCAATACATATAATTCAGTTAGTGTGCATTAAATCCAAATAATGAAGTTTAAAGTTAAAAATAGCACACAAACCACTTACAATTTAACCTCTCTGTGTGTGTTTCTAAGAGAGTTGAATAAAAAGCATTGCTTTTGCTGGATGTCAATAGAAGCAAAGCTCCAGTGGTCACTGCATAAGGAAAAAAGCATTAAGAAATCAAAGGCTACAAGAGTACTCAATCTCGAAGGAAAATCCCAAAAGAAGCAGCCACACACATACTTGTTATGGTATGGAAGTAGCAAAATATCAACATGATCAAAATCACAATGTCTGAACCAATTGGAAATATCCATGGGAGTTTCCTTTGGATCTCTTAACTTGAAGGAAATTGCAGGATCAATAATATAAACTGTATGCTGTACAACATGGTTCAGCCAGCTTCTCATCATGCTACATTGGACAAAACAATAATTAAGGTAAGGTATAAGGGAGGAGGTACAATAAGGATTGTTTTGCAAACAAATGTAAAATAAAAGACACTTACTAGAGCATTGCAAGAATGATAGTATCTGAGCAATACTCATTCTTATGAGCCAATGCTGCCAAGCATGCTTTTGTCAAGTCAAAATTATTCTCTGAAAAATCATCTTCAATATGGACAACTATGTTAGGGCCCAGCTCCTGCAACCTTCTCTGTATCTGTAGCTCCATCTGTACAGTCTCCACATCTATAGCAGATTTGGATTCTTCTATTTGCTGCTTCAGTGACTCCTCATAAGCAGCTTTCCCTCTTGAGTGGGTCACTTCAACAACCTTCACCTTGTCTGCCTTCAATTTCCTTGTAGGTGGAATTAATAATATGTCTCTCATTTTAATGTCATGCCATTCCACAAGATGGACCAGCTTGTCATACCTCCACCTCACTCTGGATAATGTGTTGAAGTCCTTGGCCATCAAAGTTACCCTGTGAGCATGGGCTGCTACAAGCATTGCATCTTCAAAGTACTTCTCCAAGTAATCCTCTACCATTTCCTATAAGGAAAGAATGGCAGTCCTGTTCCACCTGAAACCAAGGTACCAGCTATCACAAATTTCTCTCACTAGCCTCTGAAAAGGTGCCTTGGGGATTGCAAAGCCTATAGCTTTTTGTTGTTTCCTGATCTCCTTTAGCACACCTGCAGAATGTTTTAACCTCTTGGACTTTTGCGGCAGCATGCTCATTATGAAAGGTGAAAAGGTTTTTGTGCATTTAAATCATATTGTCTCCATTGACAGGCTGAGGTACCATGTGAATAGAAGGTTTGACAGCCTGCCTGAGGAATATAAATTCAGCTGTAACTTGCACACCAGAAAGTGTAGAGTGCTTGAGGAAAACATGGCATTCCTTATGTACATTGTCTTTCAATAGCAATCTCTCGAAGAGCAAGGGTAGGAGACTGAAGAAGAAGATATATCTGTATAGCGGAGGTAAAAGATAATATTCCTATGGCAACAGATATCGCAGAGCAGGAAGAAGATATCAACCTCGAGGATGAGGGGCTGCAAGTGGCTGCTCTTGACCTTGTTCAACTGAGGACTGAAACTCTTAGGGCAGCACAGCCAGTTGAAGATTTTGATGTTCAGAGCAGCAACTATGCAGTGCCCATGCTTCCAGGTGTCTTGATTGGTGGTAAAGATTATGTTTTCCTCCATGATATAGAGTGTATGTTCAATTTGAGGGAGGACTATGCCATTTCCCTTATTGCCTAGGCTTCAAGGCTTGACAAGGAGGTTGGCATAGAGGATGACCATTCACTGCTAGCTTTGGAAACAACTTTTGATCCTGCAAAGGCCCTTACTATTTGTTTCAAAGAGACTGAAAGTTTCCAAGAGCCAGATGAAGCTGCCTTCCAGCTCACCCAGGAAGCTATGAATCTCTCAGCACTTCATAAGGAAAAACTTAAAGAAGAGGCTGGACTGGAGGGGAGAGGAATAAATCTTTGGAAAGATGAACTTCTTGTTGCTGATGAAAATGAGAGGGTATGATATTATTACTTCAAATCAAATACTTTATCTTGTGTTTAAATGTTTTGTAGTTATGTATCATTGTCTCACTACAATCTTTTGATACATGGCAGCTACAAATTGAGGATGACACATTTCTCCAGAGATCAAGTGGAAGCAGGCCGACAGGGTTTGGCAAAATGTCAAGCCTAGCTCATTATATTCATGATCTAGGCAGTGCTAAGATCTTGATTTACCATAGGCAGTTGAGCAACAATGGAGAAGCCATTGTTTACTTCTTTAAATGTTTGTCTAGGGTTTTAGGTGGACATGATCTTCCATGGCAAAAGGAAAAGATCATTTTAATAGAGAGGTTGTCCGCCATAGATATATTTGGGGATTATGTGAATAAGCAAGCCTCTAGGGCCTCTTACTTTTTGTCTTACACTTCTTATGCATTAGCATGTGGTGTTAAGGAGCCCAAATGTCTAGAGGGCTATGGAAAACACAAGCTCATAAGGTTTCGAGAGCCACCCATGATTGCATCAGGCCACACAATCCAAGAAGAAGAACACGTGGAGATAGCTGAAGACAAGGATACCCCTCTCAGACAAGCAACAGAGGCAAGCATTGATAAACAGAAAGTCGACATCAAGCCAATAAGGAAGAAAAAGAGTCGAATCAAGTTCAAAAAGAGAGTTCCGACTCGCAAGCCTTGGGAGTAATAGGATTTAGTCATCAAATATAGCACAAACATTATGTTGAAGTTGAACTGATTTGTACAAAGTCTTTGATCCTCATCAGTTCCTTGTCCGTACGGACGATCAGTACCCTTTTGCATTTGTCCCATCACCGTACGACACTTCAGTACTCTTCCCACACTCAAAAGCTTCTAAAAGTGTTTGACACTCAGTACTTTATTGGTAAGGATCAACAGTATGTCTAGCATAATTAAGTAGTATTGATTGAATTTTTTGTGTGTTAATATATGGATCTTGTTAATATAGATCACATGTTTCACAAAAGAAGAACTTTTGATGGAGTCTCAAAACATATAGGCATAACACCAAGAGTCACTTGTTCCACAGAATAAAAATCTATTGATTGAGTTTGAAAACATGTGGACATAACACCAATAAGTTACAAACTGCTATTCATGTTTACTTGTCCATTTATGGTTTCTAAATATCTTCGAATCCCTCCACTGTCTATGTCTCTCTGCTGCCATTGAATTGTCCAAAGTTTGTCTTCGTCTTTGCTTTTGGGCTAGAATAAAAGCAAGCTTGACTTTGGAACTAGCAACTTTTCTTTTAGCATGCAGCCTTTGTAGAATGCCTCGGTAAAACCATTGGAAGACTTACTTCAGACTATTTGCCTTTTGACTCCCTCCATTTTGTTGTGTGTGTCTGAAAAATGCATTACGTGCCATGTAGTGAGACTTCTCCATGCCTTGGGTAGACCGAATTGCTGGGCATCCATACTTTTTGACAAAATAGGGAAGGTGGTTGTAGATGATATGCTGTTTTCACAAAGACATAAGAATGCATAGTAAGTTATAAAAGAAAAGAGGATCACACTTAAGTAAAAGAAGAAGACATCACTTTACCATGTAGTGAGTTATATTGTAGGCTGTCCATGCGTCTTTCATTGACTTCCCAAAATGTTTAATTGCCTCTTCAAAGTTCTTGTAATCACTCTTTGTCCATGTTACATTGTCACAGAACATGAAGAGTTGATCAAGAGACCTCCACACCTCTGCCTTCACATTTCGTGCTTCCCCATCTGCCTCATGATCTTTCACGGCATTATGGACTTGCTTCCACAATCCATAACTAATCCATGAAACTGTTCTACCTTGCCTTACTTGCTTACTATTGTGTTTGGGTCGAGACAAGAATCTTCTTGCCTTAACACCACCAATAGAGGGCTTGATTGGTACCTCCTTGCCATTGGTAGACTTTTTAAAATCCTTTGTGATATGAACATCACCTCCATGCAGACCTATATCGGATAACACTTTTTCCAATGCATGAAGAGCATCCTTTCTATTCCTTTCGGGACGGAGTTTCCAAGCAAATCCAATATACAAAAATACCAATTTCTCAATAATTCGACATAGAGCATGCAATGTGCATATGTGAACATTACATAGTGGAATGTCAAGAATGGCCTTGAAGTCAGGGTCAACTTTATCTCTATTAGGTGCTCTCTTCCACCATTTGGAATCCATTACTTGCGCTGATTCTCTGCAGTAAAGACAAGGAGACTTTGAGTTACCTCCTTTACTAACGTTATACATGCACTTAAGTGTTTTAAGATCCCCCGCCATATGCCACTCTACTTGAAAATCACCTTTTCCTGCAACATGGAGATTCTCTCCTTGCACTTGTCTTTTAATTATTCTTGGTATTTCCGTGTGGTGAAACACCCAATCTAGTGTTTCATGGTCTTTTGTCTTTACCTGTGATTATACAAAACAAAAGTCTTACTATAAAAGATTTGAAAACATTGACTAAAATCAAGTACGAAATAAAAAATGATCATACCTGGAATGAGCCCAACCACCATATGTGTTTCTCCGACTGCACACTAAAATACTTCGAACTCGCTTCATTCAATGATGTATCAAGTGCTCCATTCATCAATGTGATAGTAATCCTTTCCATTTTCTTTTCCTTTACAACCTCACACTCATCCAGTTTAATAACAAATTTCAAAATGCCTTTGCACTCTTCAAATGTTATTCCATAAAACTCGACCATTCTTCTTTGAAGTTGTTGTAGATCTACAAATATATTGTTCCAAGGGTCATACACAGTAGTTCCTTTAGCATCATGAAATATTTCTTCAATATGGATATATGGTCCAATAAACTCATCTATACTTTCATTCAAATGACCTCTTATCTTCCATACTGTTGCTAGATTTGGCAGTAAAACTCGTTTAATCCTTTGATCTCTCAAAGTTGAGGATATCGCATGGAAAATCGAACTATATCCCTTCCTGCTAACTCCACTAACATCAAGAGCCTCTTGGATTGTAGTACCATCAACTTGATTATTGGATATAAAGTCCTCTACAACATTGCGTTTGATTGTTTTGTATTTTTTTTCTTCAATCAATCAAAGCTACACCACAAGAAAGCAATCCTTTCATTTGTTTAACTGGAAGAAGGTTGGGATCCATATTTTCTTTTGCAGGCTCCAATAATTTCCTATAGTAACAATATAGTAACAACACAATATGCCTATATTATTCAACACTTCCAATCCTGTTTTGCATTAATGGACAAAATAGATATAGTCATTTGAGAGCATTTTTGAGTTTAAAAAATAAAAAATTACAAACTAACCTTGCTTCCTGAATTCTTCGCTTGCATCCACTAGTCCCAGCCTTCAAATTTGCAATGTTTTTAATCTTCCTGCTTCGTTGTCTATCTCCAAGCATGGTTCTCTTCCTTCTTGATCTTGTTAACTCTTTTTTACTCTTTGAATGCTCCTCAATTTCATTCTGCAACTGCTGCTCCAATTTTGCACGAATAGCTATCTCTTGAATCCTGGCTCCCTTTTCTTGTAGGTACATTGTTTTATATGTTTCTGCAAATGCAGACTGTGCTGAAATATAACCAAGAAGTCCATTTTGTCCATCGCCCGCAAACCTCAGTAGTGTGGTTGGATTGACAAATGGAGGTGTAGAGTTTTTTACTAGACATTTGGATATATACTTCCATCACACCATAAGTCAATATGTTGGAGCCCTTCTCTTCTCATATTTTCCCGTTGTTGAGCATTTAGCACCGTATCCTTTCGTCTTTTTTGTGCTGGAGCATATTGTTCTTCTAAGTCGATGTGAAGATGGTATAATCGCTTCTTCTGAGATTGTAACTCACTAGTATCAGCCATTTTTGTGCTTCTGAGGTTGCAAAGTTGGCTTGTCAATCTCATAGTCTTTTTGTAACATGAATTGTGGAAGTGTGGCGGTATCCATACAATCATTAAGTTCAGTGATGGATTTTTTATGAGAGGCCGGCACACGTCATCAAAAGAGATGCGAAATCTTCGAGAAACAAAAAAAATTAAGGAGATATTTAATGCAAAATCGTGTTAGTTAGACAAAAGATTATCTTATTCTTTTCTGAACTGACAGTTTTGAGCCACGTTTCCATATTTTATTATTTTTGAGATCTTTTAGGAGAGAAATAAATCGAAAAATAGTGAATTTCTTACAGGGCCCCAAAATGAGCTCCGTTTTTCCCTAATGTCTCCGGTGTTTGCTTTTTATTTCTTCAAACCAGAAGCGCAGAGTTGACGGTGCTTTTTCTTTCCTCAGCGTGACGATTCATCTTGTTGGATATCTCCGGGCTCGGCTGCTGTGCTGCTGTTGCGCAGGCTGACGTGACGACTCGGGCTCTGCTGCTGTTGCACAGGCTGACGATGCTGCTGTTGCGCAGGCTGACGTGACGTCTGTTGCTGTGCTGCTATTGCGCAGGCTGACATGATGACTCGGGCAAGATGATGTCCGCGTGACGATTCATCTTGTTGGACATCTCGGGCTCTGCTGCTGTGCTACTGTTGCGCAGGCTGACGTGACGACTCGGACGCTGCTGCTGTTGCGCAGGCTGACGATTCATCTTGTTGGATATCTCGGGCTCTGCTGCTGTGCTGCTGTTGCGCAGGCTGACGTGACGACTCGGGCTCTGCTTGCTGCTACGCAGGCTGACGATGCTGCTATTGCGCAGGCTGCTCTCTATCCCTACCTTGCTTTTTATTTCTTCAAACCAGAAATGGAGAGTTCCTTCGTATGGAGAGGAGAGTCACAGAAACCTCTCCGATAGACTTTGACCTGTAGAGATCTCTAGGCTCACGTAGAACCATAGCTCTGATACCATGTTGAACCAACGTGAGAGAGAGAGATAGACACGTCATATGCATCCCCAAAGGTGTGTGGAATACACATAATAGATGAGTATATATAGAGGAGATCCTAGGGCTATATATAGAGACATTCTATATATAGCCAACAGTTTCATCCTCACTTAGTAATGTACTAGAACTTGTTTCATTCTCAGACTTTCTTTGGTTTGTCAGTTTTTCATTATGTTTATGATGAGATCAAATTTTCTTTTGGGTTTTTGTGTCCTGTGTCTCATATATGGGTGTTGAGGTTTGTGTGGTGGTTTTTGAGGTGGATCCTTCTGCATCATGTATAGCTTTTGGCTCTTTTGTGTTTATGTCCCCTTTTGGGTTTATGTCCTCTACAGACTCCTTTTCCTTGTCTTTTAATTCAACCTTGGTTTCGACAGTTTGTTGTCGTTTGTTTTTCTTGGTTTTAGAAGGTTTTGCTTCTTCTTTTGGGTTCTCTTGAAGCATGTTCTTCTACCCATGTTGAGGTATTGTCTTTTTTGCATTCTTTTTTACTGTTTCTTGTGCTTTGGCTTACAAGCGTGTAAGCACATTCAAGGGTACCGTGGCCAATTGCCCATTTAGTACACTTAAGATGTTAAGAGTTGTATTTTGTGAGACAAGTTGCAGTGAAGCAACTCGTCTTGGGAAATCTTGGAACATGTGATCAATGCCACATCGTTCGCACATTGGTCGCAAGGTGTCAGTGACTATGGGCACATGGAAGTATTCCAAACTTTGGAGTCTACAACCTTGTGAGGTCCACACAATAGAAACATTGAAGTGTTTGATTAACTGGTTCCTAAGCAATTTCTACCCTTTGGACTATTTCTATTTGGCGCATTGAGATGGAAGTTTTGAGTCCATTGTGGCTGAAGCAGAACACCTTTTAGTATCATGGTCAAAGGTTTTAAAATATATGCAGTATAGAAAAATAGGTGCCTTGTATGCACAATGGGGATATGTATGGTCATAGTGATTGCATTCAACACAAGGCATTTCATTCCTCACTTTTAGAGGCATCAAGGATGTCTGGTTTTGAAGGTTTTCATCCTCTCTTAGAGATGTTGGCTGTAAGGTTTTAAGCAAAGCTGCATAAAATTCTGGGAATGTCAATTCCAAGATTGATCTTTCTTTTGCCATTGCTTCACTTAGTTTAGATGAGTAACACATCGTAGCATGATCATCTTCTAGTATGTTGTCATCTAAACGTATTGCTTCTTTGCAACATTGATCGAATGTTTCTGGATTAGATACAATGATCAAGTGGTGTAAGCTATTATTCTTCAAGCCCATCATGAAACATCTCTTCAATTGAACATCGTTTAATTTCTCCCATGACTCACAACGTGAGTCCAAGAGCTTTATCCTAAAGGATAAAATCTCTAATGGATTCATTTGGTTGACACTCAATTGAATAAAGTTCTATTACTGCACTCCACCAATCACCTTGTCTAGAAAAGCCATGTATAAAGGATGATCTCAAGGTTTTGAAGTTGGTCTTGATCACCGGCATCAATGTGATGAACCATTGACTAGCTTTTTCCTCTAAGCATAAGTTCAACGCATGTATCTTAGTGGGACAGTTAGGATTTCCAAAACACATCTCTGTTCAAACATTTGAATGAAAGGAAAGCATCTCGTAGGATCTCAAAAGTAATAAAATGATTGGGGCCATATTGAGCATGCCAGCAGTTGCTTGCCTCACCATCAAAAGTGCCGCTGAAAGCATTCCACTTAGTAACTGTGGAAACAGTGGGTGGCATACCATTAGTGCACCAAGTATTCTTGAAGTTGATGACATGAGTATTCGGATCCTCCTTTTTCTTGTCATAGAACTTTGGATACTTTAAGGAAACCCGATGAGCCTTTCCAATGGGTGGCAATGCTGCACTACCAAGGCCTAATGGAACCGAGGGTTGGGTGTTGGCACCAAGACCTGCAAGAAAGGGACAAAAAACTAACAAGTTTCACCATCGGACAAGCTCATCCAGACTTCTAGAGTCATTGCCAGATTTCCCATTAGTAAAGTTCTATATATCCCCGTGATCGAAATTGTACTGACTAGCATCCTCCATAGGATTTTCGTTAGCCAGCCTGGTAAGGTAAAAATGTTCTTGTTGAGTACCGCAACATTGCTCACCGGTGTCAGTCATGTGGTCCGTTGCTTTCAGGAATCATACTCCTTTTCATTCAAAAGAGTTTCATAGTAGATAATCGAGTTCTTGCTTAGTATCCAAATCAAAATGACACAGGCATGCCACTTAGTATCCAAATCGAGTTCTTGCTTAGTATCCAAATCAAATGACACAGGCATGCCACTTAGTAATGGAAAACATGGACGAAAATTATCAAACCACTCAACCAATGGAAAAAAATGAATGGTTTTAAATTCAATGTGATCAACAATGCCGCAATGACTGGTGTCGGAAATTCCGGACATGGAATCACCTTGCCTCTATAGCTGTCCACTCCAATAGCCTTGGAAACACACACACGAATGGGGGCACCACTAGCCACCGGTCGGCTGGAACACTTCTCTCTCAGTTCACCACACCACCCACGCCAAAAAGACTGTGCGCTTTTGCCGCACAGGTCGTAGCTGGGGACTTGCCGGACACCGTATGCGAGCCACGAATGGCTGCAAGCATACAACCACGGAAGGAAGCTCAAAACAGAATGCAAAAAGGTGTGTCACTCACCGCTTAACTGCCGCCTTGAAGGATTCCCGCGTCGCAGCCGTGAAGGAGGAGCCGCCGTCGCCGCTCTACCGCCTCTCCGCCGCCGTGCCGCTACACAGTGCTCGATCGCTCTCTCACTCTCTCTCTCTCTCTCACACACGCAGGAGAAGGAAACCAAAGAGATAAGGCAAGAGCACTCTTGTATTCACAACACATGAGAATGAGGATTTTAGGGTTACATTTGACTCATATAGGTGACTTGGCCGTTCACACTTGGGCGCCCATACATGGCCGGCCGACCCTAACCCTTATCCTACTGATATCCAAGGTGCGCCTCTCATCGGCGATCACCCAATCCCTTCATCCTTAACATATAGTGCCGACAAGCCCGGCCCATGACTCAGAATATTTAAATTAATGACGTAAAATATAGTACGTCGCCATGTCCGCCATGGGTTAACATGCCCCCCTTCCTGATGTAGATTCCGTCCTCGGAAGCTATGGTATGGTAAGCTCGAGAGGGTGTTGTGGTAGACCGTCTGCAAAACAGGGAAGTAGAGTGAAGGTATGTTGGAATTCAAAAGATATAAAGTGTATAAATTCAAGCATGTTAGACCACAATGGATGTTGCTAGGAGAACTTGTGAGCTAGTGTAGCAAATTAATAGGAGTTTAAAATTATTGAAAGGAATTCAAGAGTTAGCAAGGTGTCAAAGGTTAATCAAGGTTTATAACTGGCCTAAGTCAAGGAAAATAACCAAGCTTAATAAATAAACAGATGACCACACTGTGTCTACTCTAAGAACAAGTTAATACCACGCATCTAGGGACACAAGAAACATCAGAGTTACAGGAGCCTTTTGCCTCTTTTTTTTTTTTTTTTTAAATGCACGTGACAATTTTTACACACAATGGCGACCTTCCTAAGGCAAAACTAACATCGATCCTGGTACCATGTTTAACACAAGGCATTATCCAGGAATCTATTAGCTCACTTTAGGCAAGGCTACCCCCTACCAACCAAGGCATCGGTCTGGAGTAGAATACTCCTCGCCTACCAAGTATCAATAAGGCGATAGGCCAACATTAAAGCACATTAAGACTTGTATTGCCATTTATTGTAGGCTTTTTTTTAAAAAAAAAATCTATTTCTTTTGATCTTTGCTCCTGAACTATTATTTGTCTTGCATCCTTTCGACAAAGGGGTAATAGCTATGTCCTAGAGGTCAACACACACATGGCCAGGTGTCAAACATTAAGATGGTTTGACCCTAGACCTAAGACAATCGTATTCCAAGGTTAACTAAAGACATCATGCTGCCTAGGAATATTTCCAATAAAGTTAAGCTCATTAATGTTTTACACTAGCATGCAAGCAACTTCAAAAACTAAGTAGTACATTGACAATTTCCATGTGGTCATGCATTATAGTTTATGCAATTGATTGAACAGTAAAAACGAAAGAGAGTGGGTATGAAAGAATTACACCTGTAATTGGAGATCTCCTTGATTCGATGAGATAGCTTGCAATTTGATGTAGATATATTTTGATGAACGTTGCGGCAGTCTCAGGAGTTGAAAGCGAACCCACCTCAAACTTTTTAACCTGTACAATCAACTAACAAGCACTATACCTCGAGAGGCACATCAGTGTGAAAATTTCAAGACTTGTTTAAGGAATCTAAACTAGAAAAAACTTGAAAACACTAACCTACCTACCAGTCACCACACTACTACTGAGGATACGGTAAGAGGATGTTCTAGAGTCCTGGCTCTAGCCCTAAGGCTAAGCCTCTATCCGCATCATCCAAACAAATAAAGTCAACCTCAGTAGTGCCATGAGTTTCATCCGTCCATTCATCATTGTCAGATATTTCCTTTTCATTTTCCCATCCACATAAACTCATCAAAAATGTAACCATACGAGGATAGTCATCTTGTGGAAAAGGAAAGCATTGGGCTATCGGGGATATGTCCTCTACGGAGTAGGGGTCAGTCATGGTCAATAGGCGAATTAGCCATTCTAATTCCTCAATATTTTCCTCTCTGGCTAGTACATCTATATGATCCCATTCAGTTTCAATTACAGGATAGCACATGTGGAATATCTGAGAAAGGTACAGATGATACCTCTCACCAAAGGTAGGAGTGGATGAAGTGTATGATGATCGGGCATCTGCCATATCTGCAAACACAGATATAGCATCAGTAGGTTTATGACAGGACAATCTAGTTCTTGATTGTATACGGATATTTCTCTTGTTTTTGTGCTCTTGCTCTTTTTACTATTTTTTGTTTTTTTTTTCTTTGTTTTTTTTTTTAATGTATGAAGCTATATATATACATCCCCTTGAATTTGGCAATTACATGGTCAGGGGAGAAGGTTATAAGGAGGAAGCATTAGAATGTCGAGTGTGAGTACATGTTCCCCCTTTCCTTGGGTAGATCATATTATTTGCAATGATGTTGCAGCCTCTTGGAACCAATTTGTCCAGCGGGTCATAGGTTGTGATGTGGGCAGATAGCTTTTTATGACCCTTGTGGCTACATCCAATTGCAGAGATGGTAGTGTACGCTCCCATTGACGAATGGAGGAAATGGTTTGCGATGATACTATTACAAGGGGAGACGTAGACTCATCAGTTTTTTGTTGGGTGTTGGCAAGAGTAGGTGTAGAGCATGTAGAAACTTCTATATCAGCGTGTGCCTGGCATGAGGAGCTAGAAGCTTCATGTGGCTCCCCCCTTCCTGAGCTAGGTGGTAATGATCGATATCGTTTGGGAATCCAAACTAACTCTGGAAGAAGTGGTGTGGAGCACTCTGTTACCTTTCCCTTACCACGATCTTGAATTATCGTTGGGGTGGCAACAATTGGTTTGCAAGGTTTTACAGGTGATGTAGAGGGATTCACCTTATGTTTAGGGACCCAAATCTGGTCATTCCCCTCGTAGTACCCTTGGGCTACTAATAATTTTCTAGGGATCCATCGCGATGTTACATTGCCCTTTCTCGGGTGGGTAGCTACTTTCCTTTTACGAGGCTTCTTGGTGGCTGAACGAGATTGAGCAGGGGAAGTAGCTGTTAACGAAGCTTTGGGGACCCACTTGTATGTACTCTTTGGCATAGTAAGCGAAGCTTTAGGGACCACCTTGCCTGTTTCCACTCTTGGCTTTGAAGCGTTAGAGGGGTGGCCAACAATCGAAGATGGTTTTGCCACTGGACTTTGTGATTTTTCGTTATCTAATATTTGAGTGGATGACTTAGGTGCGGGATTTTGAGCGGTCAGACCTAGTGTTGGTTCTTGCGTTGTGACTTGTCTCGTTGCCCAATCGATATTGCACTTGGTGGCCATCATCCATTTGCGCCCTAAGATTACAGTCCCTTCCATGGTACCAACAGGCATAACCAAAAAGCTTTGAATTATGGTTCCCTTGTCATAAGCAACCGGAGTGTGCAGAATTCCTGAGACAGGGGTTTTCTTCTTGGTGATTCCTTGAACTTGGATAGAACTCTTGGATAAAGGTGGTTTTCCCAGTTGACACCACACGCCATATGATAGCAAATTGTGTTGAGCTCCTGTATCCAATAATGCATTATACAGCACCTCCCCGTAAGGACTCTGTAACTCAATTGGGTATCTTAGAGGTGGGTCGGATTCCAGTGAATCCTCCTCTACTTCCTCGAAAAATACTTGCGTAATTCCCAAGTTGGCTTCTCGTTGTCGCCTAGCACGCTGTTGACGTTCTTTGGCTTCGACTCTCGCTTGTATCTTTTTAAGCTCAGCTTGTTCTTTAGCTGCCTTCTTTTGATGGATTGCATGTAACTCCTCTTGGCTCAGGGGGTCATAGTATCTTTTGAATTTACTCCCATTAAGGAATCCAATGGTTTCAACTCCGTCGAGAGTCTCCACTCTAATGGTGCCTTGCGGGGTAATTTCACATACTCTATATGGTCCCTTACCAGCATATTTGAGCTTCTTCTTTTCGTTTCGCACTCCATACATCAGGACTTTATCCCCAACCTTGATGTCCTTGTCTTTTAGATGGCGATCAAACCATTTTTTCCTTCTATCCTTCTCCACAAGGGCATTGTATACAGCCAATTGTCTTTCTTCGTTTAGTCGCTCAAGGATATACAGACGCTCTGCTAAGGGATTACCATCCCAACCCTCTTGAGTAGCAACACGAAGACTAGGAATGACAAATTCCCACGGCATGACTGCTTCTTGGCCATATACCATTTTGAATGGTGTGCAATTAATAGCCACTTTGTACGCAGTACGATAGGCCCATAAAGCTGTCGTAAGCTTTAGATCCCAATCCGTGCGATGAGCTTCAACTGTCTTTGTCAAAATAGAGATTAAAGTCTTGTTGGTACTCTCGGCTTGGCCATTCGCTTGCGGATAGTAAGGAGTAGATTTATGATGGGATATCATGAAATTTGTTGTGAGCTCCTTAATCACTTCATTTATAAAATGCGTACCATTGTCGCTCACAAGTTCAAAAGGACAACCGAATCGTGTGATTATATTTTCAAAGAGGAACTTGGCTGTTGTCCTCGCATCTGCCTTACGTGTCGCTTTCGCTTCAGCCCATTTGGTCATATAGTCAGTGGCCACAATAATATAGCGAGATTGTGTGTTTCGGGCCGCTGGGCTAATCGGACCTACAAAGTCTAAACCCCACTTTTCAAATGGTTGGTTTACTTTGATTGGATGTAGGGGCATCTGATCTTTCCTCTGGGGTTTCTTATATCATTGGCATTCATCGCAACCCTTCACAAAGAGTGATGCATCTTGGAACATAGTGGGCCACCAATACCCTGATTGTAAGATCTTTCGCGCAGTTAAGTCTCCTGAGAAGTGACCACCGGCTACGCCCATATGTGCCTCTTGCAAAATGTATAGATACTCATCCTCTCGGGCACAACGCCTAAGAACGTCATCCTTTCCTCTTTTATAAAGAGTCCCGGCTATCAGGCAATAGGGTTCGCATTCTTTGATCAGCTTTCGAGCTAGATCTTTACGAAGCTCCTTGGGTGGAAAGCCATTAACCAAAAAGTTAACAATCTTCTCACTCCATTCAGGCATTGTCTCAACCATGAACAGGGGAGTGTCCGGTAAGTCATCATCAACTCCCGTAGGAGCCTCACCATTAGGTATGCGAGACAAATGATCAGCCATAACATGTTTTTTACCAGGTCTCACAACAACAGTGAAATCAAACTCAAGAAGAATCAATAGCCATCGTGTGATTCTTCCTGTGGAGCATGGTTTGTTTACCAGATACAACAATGCTTGATGATCTACATAGAAAACAAACTTGGTGGCAAGGAGGTAATAACGAAATTTCCTTACTGCATATATCATTGCCAACCCTTCTCGCTCCGTAGTGGTGTAGTTCATCTCAGCATCGTTCAACTGGCGACTGGCAAAGCTAATGGGGTAGTCTAGCTTGTGTTCTCCAGGTTGAGTTAAAACACACCCAATAGCAAAGTTTGATGCATCAATATGCACATGGAAGAGTAAATCCCAGTTAGGCATTCTCAAGATTGGAGCACTCGCCAAGGCCTTCTTTAATAGCTCATAGGCACGGTCACATTCTTCGGTCCAAATAAACTCGATGAGAAGCTTATACAATGGTCGAGCTATCTCGGTGAAGAATAGAATAAACCTTCGATAATAACCAACGTGGCCCATAAAGCGTTGGACTCCCTTGTAGTTGGTGGGTGGGGGTAATTCCAGAATGACCTTGATTTTACTCTCGTCAGTGGAAATCCCATTTTTGGACACTATATGCCCTAGGATAACTCCGTGTTTAACCCAGAATTGGCATTTGAAAGGATTCAAGGAGATGCGATATAATCTACACCTTTCAAATATTTTTCGTAAACACATCAAGTGCTCATCCCAAGAGGAATGAACACAAAGATCATCTAAGAAAGCTTCACAGAAGTCCCTTAGATATTCCTTAAAGGCCGTGTTTATCAATCGTTGGAATGTTGCAGGTGCATTGGTCAAGCCAAAGGCCATGACGCGAAAGGCAAACACTCCAAACTCTGTGATAAATGCTGTTTTAGCTTGGTCCTCGTCTGCAATTGTGATCTGATTGTAACCCGAGTACCCATCTAAAAAGCTATATGCCTCCTTGCCTGCCACTCTTTCAAGCACATGTTCAGAATATGGCAAGGGGTAATGATCCCTTCTGGTGGCTGCATTAACCTTTTTGAGATCAACGCACACTCTGAGTTTCCCATTCTTCTTTGGCACGATGACTATCGGAGAAACCCATTCTGAGTGCTCAATTGGGTATATGAATCCACATTTTACCAGCTTTTCAATTTCCTCTTGTACAATCTTTGCATACTTAGGATTCATTGGGTAGGGACGTTGCTGGACTGGTTTAGCAGTGCTAATCATTGGAATCGTGTGTTGCACCACCGAGGGTGGAACACCCTTCATATCATGATATGTCCAAGCAAATATGTCCTTGAATTCTTTAAGAAGCTTCGTAAGTGCAGCTTCTTCCGCCTTGGTGAGGTCTTGAGCAATAAAAACTGGTTTAGACTCCTCACCCGGATCTGCTAAGTATATCTCCTTGACTACCGCAGGGCCATCGTAGACACCGCTACTCCCATTGGTAGGCATTCGTTGGGCTTTTGTGTAGACTACTTTACGTTCCCCTGTGGTGAATGATTTGAAATGCTCGGGTGCGGGGTGTAAGTCTACTGGTTCTTGTGGTGCCAGGCTTTTTTCTTTCAATTCCTCTTCCTTTTGTTGTTGAGCCAACTCTTGGTTTTGCCGCCTTCTTGCAGTACGACTTAGTTTCGGCTTCTCTTCGATTTCTAATTGGGCGACGTCATGAGGTTGCGGAATACACCACATGACACTTTGGAGGTATTGTCCCCAATTATCCGCTATCTTCCGATGAGCATCAATGGCTCCTACATAACTAAGCCATTCTGCAGTAGATCTTTCCTTGTTTATTGCAGTGCGTACATTAGCTCGATAGCGTTGGCGCTTATGTCTCGTTTTCTTCTTACCAAGTTTTTGATTGTTGTTTCTATCAGATTCGGACTCACTTGGTCGATCTTCACTTTCGGATGAACTGCAGGAGGTCACTATCCTAGGCCTTGAGCACCTTGCTTCCACATTTGGGTGAATATTTGATTCATCCCTCCCATCAGGCTCAGGGTCAGTTTCTTCTTGAGATTCATACTCAGAGTCGCGTTGGTCAGAGTCTTCGCTACTTTCAGTGTTAGTGGAGTTGGCCACTTTCTCGCCATCAGGGGTCAAGTGCATAACACCTATCATGTTTATTGGCACTAACGGTGGCATATCTTGCCCCTCAGGTGTTACCCAACTTGTACCTCTATTTCCCCATGTGTCTATGGTTACTGCTAGGTGTACCCAATCCACGTTATCCGACTCAGTCATACCCGGTAGGACATCCATATAAGGAGAATCTTTCCCATCATCAGTCTCTTTTTTGCATGTATAGCAATACCTTAATGGGGCAGAGTGAATAGTGGTATCTGATCGATTATCAATGATAACCTTGCTTCCTAAAGGATGTGCACGACCATTCTCAAGATCAACTCGAATGACAGAGTCCTGGAATTGTAGGTAGACATGGTTTTTCGACCAGTCATGTACCATTTGTGCTTCCCTCATGAAAGGACGTCCTAAGATCATTTGATATGACATAGGATGCTTGGAGAAATCCATTACAATGAAGGTATGTTTTACCTTGTATCCCAGGACCTTGATCTTGAGGTCCCTTAACATTCCAATAGGTTTAGCTATGGTTCCGTTTGCCATCTTAACCACTATGTTTGTGACTTCGAGGTGAGGCCTTCCCATAGATTCCCAACAGTTTTTAGTCACAATGCTCACTCCAGCACCACCATCAAGGATTCCCTTTAGAGTTAATCCCTTGGTAGTAATGGGGAGGGTGGCATTAGATTCGTCACCTTCAAAGTACTGTCCTAACTTGTTCACAGGTATTTCCACGACCGAGTCTTCATCTAGGTTGGGTTGTAGATCCCAATGTTCCCCTTCATCTTGAAGCGTGTCCGGTCTATCCATATTTGCAAATTGTGGTAGCCCCGCCTTTAGTTCTCCATTGAGAAATGCTCGAAGAGCTAAGAATAGCTCAGGATCTCCATATAATTTGGATATGATCGTGGTTCTGATCTCAGAGGACATGAAATCCATTAGCTTAGACACATTCAACGGTACTTTTCGAGACATCGCCCCTTGACTAGGGACTGGTGAAGATGGAATCACTTCCTCTTCGATGGGGTCAGGCATTCCCTCACTAAACATTCTTTCCAGTAAGAAGGGTGTTTGCCCACTTCCGGATGTCCTATCCTCACTTTCTTCCCGAATGATACTCGGTATAGCTAACGGTTTATGGTTCCGGTGAGGCTGAACTTGCACAGGAAACACTGTGTCTGGAATTTTGATTTTTCTCGGGTTTGGCTCCAGGTCTCGTTGTGTTTCTTCCACCAAACCCCTTAAGTGTTGCACTTGTTCAATCTCCTCAACTGGGTTCGGGTAAGTTCCAATCTTTTTCTTGAGGGTTTTTGGCCCATGTGGCTTGTCTTGGGGAGTCTCAGTCAATTTGGGTGGTCGAGAGGGCATTAACTGACTTGGTTGTGGGGCCGAGGAAGTTTCCTTCTGTTTCCCCTTATTTATGTATTCGCTTGATTCGTTGAGCCCCCGAGTAGGTTCCTCTCTTAAGGTAGTGGCTTTGGTCCCCATGGTTTCTATTGAATCAGAATCATCTTCAGGATCATTCATATACACGGGGTCGTCTCCTGTCCCTATGTTAGTCTTTGAACTGGGTTTGGAGCTCGTGGCATTAAGCGATCTCTTTCGTCGTGTTTTCTTTTTCTTTGCCTGAGCGATTGATGCAGTATCCCTCTCTTCAAGAATGTAGTTTTGATTTTGAAGCATTGACCGTGTAACTACATTCGCGGGTACAACGGGTGTGGTTCCTCGTGCTTGGTTGGTGACCTCAACCAAATTCAATGGCGTAATCTTGGGTGCATTAGGATTATGTGGACATTGAGCAATCAAATGGTCTATGCCACAACAATTACATGTAAGTACCGGCATCCCCGATGTGCTCCCTTGATTTGGTTGCATATGAGTAGCGATCTTCTGTAACCTATTAGGGCACTCCGCTACACGATGCGGTCCACCACAATCATAGCATTGAAGAGGTGGTCTCCTTGCCATGGTATTAAGGTTTTGCCCTATTGTGGCAAGAGCAGCCGCTTGATATACAGGCTTGACTTGCCCGAAATGATCCTCCATGTAGTACTGGGGAATCATTTCAAACGTATCAATCCCGTATGGAGCAGTAGGGTCTATCTCCTCTTCATAATCCCCACATGCACTATGTGACTCACAACCCATCTGGTTTATTGGGGTAATCCTTGGATGTGGAGGTTGTGGTCCTAGCACTGGCGGTGGTAACGGCACAGACTGGACTACATTCGGATTCCTTGGAACTATGTGCTGTGACGGTTGCTCGATAGGTTGTGCAGGCATTAGCGCGGGTACTTGAGGTGTGTTTGACCAAGCTAGTGGTGCCTGGTTTGCCAACATTCGCTTAAGTGTTAGGCAATCTTTAGATTGATGGCCATACTTACCACATGCATTGCAATTCCCATTGAATTTGACTCTGAATGTGGGACATTCACTCGTGCTATGTGGTCCTAAGCACACCGAACACCATTGTTGCTCTCTCCTTGGGTACATATGGCTATTTTGAGGAACTCGATTACCCCTAAAGTATTCTTGGAGAGCCTTAGTAAGGTCGGTCACAGACATTTCAGATATCTTGGGCTCCTTTGCAATAGGTTTTACTGTCATTGGCTCGTGCCCAGATATTTGCGAACTAACGGATTTTGTCTCCGAAGACACCTTTTTACCTGCAATCATCAAGTTGTCTTCTAACTGGATTGCATTGGCAGTGAGACTGCTTCCCACGTTGTAAGACCTCTAATGACTAGGCCATTGTAAATGTCCTCGTGGCGCAATCCTCGGATGAATCTATCGAGGAGTTGGTTGTTATTGAAGCGTTCATCAGGAGTGCAGCGAGAATTTAGATGCTTCAATCGGCTTATAAAGTCTCTCACTGACTCCCCTTCCTCGCGTTCGGCTTTTTGAAGTTGAGATGCTACCCCCCAAAGCACACCCTCACGTATGTATTCCTTCAAGAACAGTCTCTTGAGAGTGGGGTAGTGAGTGCGCTCTTCAACCCTTAAGGTTCGATACCAATCTCCAGCCTTCCCACTCAAGGTTAAGCCTAAGGCTTTACACTTATGCAGCTCATTGTGCTCTTCCAAGGAATCACACACGTGTTCAAAGACTTCAATGTGCTTCCTAACATCCTCGTTACCACTGAAGTTTTGAGTGAGCTTAGCCACTTGTACTGCCTTGCTTCTAGGTTCTCTCTCAGGCATACCCCGCATGTTTTCCGCAATAGATCGTCCGATCGTCTGAGCAAACGCTGCGAGATCACCTAGGTGAGCAGGCATAGCTGGTGGAAGCACTTCTGGGATAGCCTGGCTGATAGGAGTTGGCGTTGGTCTAAGTAGGTTGGCAAATGACGTAGGATATGATATGTGGCTAGGTCTAGCTCCTCTTGGATAATGGTTATGATAAAGCGGTCGTGGAGCATACGCCATTGGCATACTAGGAGGCGTAGGAGCTACCTGAGCATGAGCAGCGATAGGTACATAGGGTCGATAGGCACTGGCACGCACTGTTGTAGGTACTGTTCCACTAGGTAGCGGTGTCATACTAACTACAGCGATAACAGGTGCACTTTCAGCTATGCTCATCATTGGGGTAGGCATTGCGGATTCCCTAATGGAAAGTTGAGCCAAGGTTGGAAAGCTAAAGTTACTACTCATGGGCTCAACCTGCATTGAGACTCCAGGCGAAACAACATATGAAGGGTCTATGGGACTCACCGAGGGAGTCTCCAATTGTGATAGGGTTGGTTGTTTGGCCTTGCCCGTATCCAAAAACCTCATAGGGCCAGTGGAAACTAGGTCCACTCCCCTATTTTGCCTCTCAATCTGGATAATTCTATGAATAACATCACATATCATGTGTTGTTGCTCCTCTAGATTAGTGGCGCTAGATGTAGATCGTAGGACTTCTAACCAACCTACATGGTATGTATAACCTGTGTATAGGTCAGTTAGAGTCTCTGTGTGTAGATCATATTCCCAATTTTCATTGAGAAATATCCCATCTAGACTTGGTGTGCCAAATGGTTCTCTTGAAGTGGACGCAATGTCACTTCTTATAGGTTGGCTTCTAGGGACCTCTACTTTAGGAAGAGCATCGGAATGTGGTAGCTCAGTAGGGCCCTCATTGAACGAAGTGGGTAGAATATCCACATGGACACTCTTTGGGAGGGTAGGGTCTACATAAGATGTGAATGGCGAATCCACTACCCCTCCTTCCTCATTTACTTCGCTTGTCGCATGTTCAGAGCGTGTAGCTCTACTAAAGGTCTCTATTAGACGACTAAACATGCTAGATCCGGGTTGTGGGGCCCACACTGGCATGTTTTGGCTTGTCTCCTCATGGTTCTTGGTAGGGTGCCCTTCCATGGCTTCTGAGTCAGAGGATGAGTCACTATCCACTATTCGTGGATCTTGGGTTGCACTCCCTTGGGTTCCAGCCGAAGGCCAAGATGCCAACGTGGAGAGATGGTGTGAGCCTGCGTAGACTGAAACGCTTTCTAGTGGTTCAGGCTCTAGCACCCGACCAGAGCGTAGATGCATGTGACGTGGATACCCTACGTGCGTTGGTAACTACCCTTGAAACTCACGCAAGTGGTTTCTTAGGTGTTTCGCACCCCGTTTTTACTTGTTTTTATGTTGTTTTTAACCCGTTTTTGACCCCCTTACTTACGGTCGAACTTGGACTAGGGCGTGTGATAGCTCAAAACGAGCGTATCGTTTAAAGGGTCCTAGTGTGCTTTACAGCACCGTGTTCGCCTATCTAGAGCTCCTGTAATCCTCAAAATAGTCCGTTTCCTTTGGGGGGAAAGGGCAAAAGCCTATTTGCTTGTGGAGGAAAGGGTGAGGGCTTTATCCCACATGCTCACTTTACTCCTTGGGGAGTGGGCTACATATAGGGCACAACTTCCCATAAGCTCTCACTTGAGAGAAAGCTATGGAGGCTCACTCTCCTATAAATATATATCAAAAGACCGAGACCGGGGCCGGGGCCGTGGGTCGTGGGTTGTGGGTCAATTGGGGTTCTTTCTTTTCAAAATTTTTTTCTCCAATTAGAAAATCTTTCCTCTCCACATGTTTGGTTCTTTCTTTGAAAATAAAATTTAATTTTTTCTTTTTTATTTTTTATAATTTTTTTTATTTTTTATTTTCTATTTTTTTTGTGAGATAAGTTTTCTACGGTTTCCTTAGGGTTCAGCCTTGGCCGTGGCGCAGTTCGCACACACAGCACAGATCTGGGGATTCAGAAATCCCTCTCGCGCACAGAAACCAGATAACAGATTGCACGCCCACACGCGGAGCGAAAATATAACAAAAGAAACTGAAATGCAACAGACAAATTGCAGAAACAGATTGCAAAACACAGAAACACCTTAACAACAACACACAGTCGCTTTCCTACAGTGTAGATTAAACTTCACGCAGTAGCCGAGCTGCAAAGTGGAGCTTGGTGCAGGGCAACTCCCCGGCAGCGGCGCCAAAAATGTGCGCTTTTGCCGCACAGGTCGTAGCTGGGGACTTGCCGGACACCGTATGCGAGCCACGAATGGCTGCAAGCATACAACCACGGAAGGAAGCTCAAAACAGAATGCAAAAAGGTGTGTCACTCACCGCTTAACTGCCGCCTTGAAGGATTCCCGCGTCGCAGCCGTGAAGGAGGAGCCGCCGTCGCCGCTCTACCGCCTCTCCGCCGCCGTGCCGCTACACAGTGCTCGATCGCTCTCTCATTCTCTCTCTCTCTCTCACACACGCAGGAGAAGGAAACCAAAGAGATAAGGCAAGAGCACTCTTGTATTCACAACACATGAGAATGAGGATTTTAGGGTTACATTTGACTCATATAGGTGACTTGGCCGTTCACACTTGGGCGCCCATACATGGCCGGCCGACCCTAACCCTTATCCTACTGATATCCAAGGTGCGCCTCTCATCGGCGATCACCCAATCCCTTCATCCTTAACAGATAGTGCCGACAAGCCCGGCCCATGACTCAGAATATTTAAATTAATGACGTAAAATATAGTACGTCGCCATGTCCGCCATGGGTTAACAAAGACAGCACAAAACAGGGGCACCATAGACCAAAGTTGATAAAGCCAAATCCACAACAAAAAAAAACTAACCTCTTGGTTCTCATCTGCTTCAAGCAAGGCGTCTTGCCATAAATTAGTGCTCGAACTAGGAACGGTTTCCGCTGACTTATTTGGCACATCCCTAAACCCTCCCATGTTGGTAATATTCAGTCTTTCCCTTGCTTCTTGTAGCTCTTCCTCTGTGGCATCTTTTCCTTCATATTTGAGGGCATCAGCATAGATCATCTTTAGTGTTGCTGCAGCAGCAGATAGGAACTCGGTGTCTTTCACATGGCTATCCACTAGTAAGTACTTATCTATCCCATCATCATCTATTGTAAGATTCCTCCCCCAACCCCTTTTTTGATGTCTAGTATCTTCCCCTGTAATCAACCCTCTTCAGAAATATAAAGACCTTGTTTTTATCTGTTTTAGCCTAGAGAGAGAAAAATATTCTAGAGAGAGAATATTCAGATTTTGAATATTTTTGGATAAAAAAATATCTCTTATAATTCAGATGAGTTCCCCTGAAATAGAAATTCAAAAAGAATTTTCCAATGTGCAATTGAAATTAATTGGAAATAGGTATAAAGAACCTTAGTCTAAGGGTCTAGATTTTCAGAAATCTTTAGACTATGGTCCAATTAAGGTTCCTATGGGCCAATAGCATCAATCCATGTGTAGGGAAGAGATAAATCCAAATTTGTAAAAAAGAAGATACCTAAAAATGAGTAAATGCTCACATAAGGTGAAGAGTTGAAAATGTACAAGGTTTATTAGTAAAAAACTATGAGCAATATTAAAAATATGAGATATTTTGGGTATCCAAAAATGAGTAAATGCTCACATAAGATGAAGAGTTGAAAATGTACAAGGTTTATTAGTAAAAAACTATGAGTAATATTAAAATGATGCCATTATGACACATATGTAAGGAAGGGGAATTCTTTAAAGGAGGTGCATATTTCACATAAGATGAAGAGTTGAAAATGTACAAGGTTTATTAGTAAAAAACTATGAGCAATTTTAAAATGATTCCATTATGACACATATGTAAGGAAGGGGAATTCTTTAAAGGAGGTGCATATTTCACATAAGATGAAGAGTTGAAAATGTACAAGGTTTATTAGTAAAAAAAAAACTATGAGCAATATTAAAATGATTCCATTATGACACATATGTAAGGAAGGGGAGTTCTTTAAAGGAGGTGCATATTTCACATGCTTGAATGAGTTTTAAACTCATAAAAATTGAGATATTTTATCTCTCCTCTCTCCTCATTCAAGTCTAGTTCCAAAAAGTTAGCTTAACTGACCTAAAAATGGTCAAATATTGACCAAACTGATTTAGAAAATTCTAGAATCAGTTTGTTTGGTTAGGAGCTCAATTTTTCCTATAAATAGAAGCCTCCCCCTTGTTGAAAAATAGTTAGTGTTTATGCATCGTTACTCTACTCCACCTAAGCCAAGAACTGTGAATTCATTTAATAATTCACTAGTTTTTGGAGCTTCCCTCTTTCTTCAATCCCCATTAGTGGCTCCATCAACATACTTAACCAATTGATTGGTTGGGGGCCTCTACCGTGAACAAAGAATCAAGCAAGTTGTAAGGTAATTAGTGAATATTGATCTTTCTATAATTTCTCAATGTTTCTCTCTTCTCAACCCCTCTCAAGCTTGAGAAGTTTAATTGGTATGGTTTTTTTTTAATACTATTGAAGTTTGAATAGTAGTGAAGAGTTACATAAGTTAATAAATGCTATTGAAGTTAATTTTCATTTATGTTTAAATTCTAATGATTTTTATGTAAACTCTCTCTCTCACTCAAGAAATGGTCATACTCATGACCCGTTCTCAATCCAAATCAAGCTTTTCATAAAGCTTTTCCTTAACCCAAGATTAAGCTATGCTTGAGGCCAATTTAATGGCTTTTTTCTATGCTTTTAGTTTATGCATATTGATGATTCAATCCACTATAGATTAATGATCCAATTAGAGATCATTTTAATTATTTCCTTAATGATAAGCTTTATCCCTTAGAAAAAATTGAGATTTATCAGTCATAGCAGCGGAGCTATGGCAAAATTTTTATAAAAATTATGCATAAAATAATTTCATTCAAAGCATAAAAAGAGGACTTCCTACCATATTCTAGGAATTATCATCCTAGATTAATTGAAAGAATTTCATTATAATCATGGAGAAATTGAATTTTAATATCATGCATAAAGGATAATTTTTTTTATATCAAAAGTGTTACTTTTATCATTTTTAATTTTCATGCATAGAAGTATGCATAAAGGAAAAATTTTTATATCAAAAGTGTTACTTTTATCATTTTTTTAATTTTTCATGCATAGAAGTATGCATAAAGGAAAATTTTTATATCAAAAGTGATACTTTTATCATTTTTAATTTTCATGCATAGAAGTATGCATAAAGGATAATTTTTTTATATTAAAAGTGTTATTTTTACTATTTTAATTTTCATGCATAGAAGGATGCATAAAGGAAAAATTTTTTATATCAAAAGTGTTACTTTTATCATTTTTAATTTTCATGCATAGAAGTATGCATAAAGGATAATTTTTTTATATCAAAAGTGTTACTTTTATCATATTGGATTTCATGCATAGAGGTATGCATAAAAGTTGAATATTTTATTATAAAAGTGTTACTTTTAGCATAATTGAATTTCATGCATAGAGGTTTTCATAAAAGATACGGGAAGTGATAAGATATGATAAGATGCATGTGGATGTGGATGTGGATGTATGAATGTGGATGTATGGATGTGAATGTGGATGTGGATGTGGATGTATGAATGTGGATGTATGGATGTGGATGTGGATGTATGAATGTGGATGTATGGATGTGAATGTGGATGTGGATGTGGATGTATGAATGTGGATGTATGGATGTATGAATGTGGATGTATGGATGTGAATGAGGATGTAGATGTGGATGCATGGATGTAAATGTGGATGTGGATGTATGGATGTATGCATGTAGATGTGGATGCATGAATGTGGATGTATGGATGTGAATGAGGATATAGATGTGGATGTATGGATGTGAATGTACATGTAGATAAAGATGTATATATGTGAATGGGAATGTGGATGTGGATGTATGTATGCATGTGGATGTGGATATGGATGTGTATGTATGAATGTGGATATGGGATGTGGATGTATAAATGAGGATGTGAAAATGGAGATAAGCATGTAGATGTGGATGCATGAATGTGGATGTATGGATGTGAATGAGGATATAGATGTGGATGTATGGATGTGAATGTGCATGTAGATATGGATGTATATATGTGAATGGGAATGTGGATGTGGATGTATGTATGCATGTGGATGTGGATATGGATGTGTATGTATGAATGTGGATATGGGATGTGGATGTATAAATGAGGACATGAAAATGGAGATAAGCATGTAGATGTGGATGTATGGATGTGAATGAGGATATAGATGTGGATGTATGGATGTGAATGTGCATGTAGATATGGATGTATATATGTGAATGGGAATGTGGATGTGGATGTATGTATGCATGTGGATGTGGATATGGATGTGTATGTATGAATGTGGATATGGGATGTGGATGTATAAATGAGGATGTGAAAATGGAGATAAGCATGTAGATGTGGATGTATGGATGTGAATGTGGGTGTGGATGTGGATGTATGAATGTGGATGTATGGATGTGAATGAGGATGTGGATGTGGATGCATGGATGTAAATGTGGATTTGTATGTATGGATGTAGGCATGTAGATGTGGATGCATGAATGTGGATGTATGGATGTGAATGAGGATATAGATGTGGATGTATGGATGTGAATGTGCATGTAGATATGGATGTATAGATGTGAATGAGAATGTGGATGTAGATGTGGATGTATGTATGTATGTATGTGGATGTGGATGTATGAATGAGGACGTGATAATGAATGTATGCATGTGGATGTGGATGTGGATGTGTATGTATGAATGCGGATATGGATGTGGATATGGATGTGTATGTATGAATGTGGATATGGGATGTGGATGTATAAATGAGGATGTGAAAATGGAGATAAGCATGTAGATGTGGATGTATGGATGTGAATGTGGATGTGGATGTGGATGTATGGATGTGGATATGGATGTGAATATATGATATGTGATGTGAAGGAATCTGAAGTGAAGAGATGGAAAATGATATGATTGGATGAGTACACATATAAATGAAATGTGGAATAAGTAATGTGGATTGCATGAGGGATAATGTGGAAAAATGAGAGTTAATATAGAAATTGTATTTGTAAACTGTTTGTAAATGCTGTTTGTAAATGGCTGTTTTATGTCAAGAATGCTGGGAAAGCATTTTGACCGTCTTGTGATTAAGGTCGTGGAGACCTAACTGATAAAGTTGCAACTGCTGACGGAGAGTCAATGGAGGACGTCTCGCGTAGCAAGGTCGGCCGAGGTCTTGACCAGCCTCGGTTCGATTAAAATGGTGAGCTTCCGGTACGGTGGATGAGGGACCAAGGAAGCGGCCTATGAGTGAAGCGCTAGGTCACCTGCGAAGGATCCTAGAGGGTGCTGACCATACGGTGCTCGGGCTCTGGGTCGCCCAGGATACCCACGCGTGCGTCGAGGAAGATATTGGAACAAGGAGTAAGAGTTGTTTTCTGGAACCGAGCATGGATCTGGTTGACTGACCTTGCTGGTCCTCAACGGATGAGTCCATGGCTCTTTTATATGGATCTGTTGGTTGATCTTGCTGATCTTCAACGAGAGTCCATCTTGATAAGTGATTATATTGTTGAGTATTATGGGCTAGGAACTATTGAAACGGCCCCTGTGTGGACAGGTGGTGAGCGTTCTAGTTGCCAATGATGCCATAGATACTCTGATGAAGGAATGATGGGAAATTATGAATCAACTGGATAATTTGGGAGATTGTGATCAGTGGTACTATGGTTTCATTAAAGGATTGTTTTAAAGTTAGCTGATGCTAAGAAAAAGGCAATTTTCATATTGGGTGTGTAAGTGGTGTGGCTAGTTTTATGTTTGCATGAAATTCCGGCTAGGGGGCCTTGGAACTCTTTTCCTTGGTACCCGGGACAAAACCTAACCAAATTCCAAATTGGATCCCATCACTACAGTGGTTGGGCGGTTGGCTAACCCATGGGATCGGATGGGGTTAGGTTGGACTGATGGATCCGTAAATCGAGACTCAATTTCTGTTATTACGATAGATAAAGTAAATCCCAGATAGTAATTGTTCTATGGATAGGAATCAACGGCTGTGCCTCCTTGGTGGGGAAAAAAGCGTTGATCCCAATGATCCAAGTGCAAGTTTCTTCCTTGATCTGACCAAGTATCTTTATAGATGCAGTCGGATCTGTTTGATCAGTAAGAGTTTTGACTACGTTAGAGTAAAAATTATCCTGGTGGAATCGCCCGTGCTTTCCGGATAAGGGAAGTTTTTCCGGGTCTGGTTTTGGAAAAACCGACGGATTAGTCTTTTGTCCGGATATCCGTGGACGAGGCCCCGAGTGTGGGACCCTGCCTCGCGCAAGAAGTGCTACTTCCGCTGCTAGTACCCCGAATCCGTTGCGCGGTGGGAACAGGGATCTCACAGTTGGTATCAGAGCATTTGGTTAATAAAGATCAACTGAGAAGACAAATATGTCAAAAATTTATCAAGAAGCACAAAAAGGTTGTAATTGTGTGATATAATTCATACAATTTGATATTCAAATTGAAATTCGTAATTTGGTAATTGGGTCTTCAGATGGAAGTACCGCAATTATATAGAATCCCTGACTTGCTTGAGGCCTAGACATGATGGTATTTACCTTATAATTCCAAGAGCCACGACTACCCGTATATACCGAGAGTATACTGCAGCTCTTTACTGACAGTATATACGAGTAAATCTAAGACTTGAAATTATAAGCGTTAATGCTATCCAGATGATGAATTCGAATGTGGTTGATATGATTTTTAATTCTGTTTGAGAATTGATGAATTGAATTGGATTCTGATTGAAAATTCTGATTGAAAAATGATGATTTCTGAAATTAGTTGAAATATAAAAATCTGAACAAAACCACAATGAGGATGAATGGGACGAGTCCCAGTGATGATATTCATAACTGGAATGATGATAATGAATTCAGCAAATCACTATGAGATTAGTGGGTTGTGCTGTCAAATTGTTACTGTTAACACTTGATCAGTAGATCAAGTTAAGGGATGACAAATTGAGAACTTGCTTGACTGAAATTCCCGTGGAGGAATGTTCAGAAGGAAATTTTTCGGTCTAATGGAGCATTATCATGTTAAAGATATGAATGATATGATCTGAATATTAATGATGAGTTCTATATAAGGGATATTTATCCCAGTGTTCTGCTGGGTTGACCAGAATATAAGGAACCCCAAAATAAAATTGGATGTTAAGAAAAAGAGTTGTCCTCTACCTTGCGAGATGAGGACATCTCGCACTTTTTAAGTGGGGTAGAATGTAAGATTCCTCCCCAGCCTTCGAGGTATACAGGAGTAAGAATCTCCCTTTCTGATCTTATAATTATTCCCTCTCTAAAATAAAAGAAAGTTCTGTTTAACAAAGGAAGACCCTTTTCCTAGAATACTTCTCAAGAGTCCCACCTGTTTTAAGGATTCAGAACAATGAGTTCAGAAGTGAGAATCGATGTTTTGGATATCAAGGTTTTGGTCTTCATTCGAGTACGGCCCAAAAGAAGTTCTTTATCTCTTGGGGAGTATATGAAGTTATCCCCCAGATATTGTGAGCCTTATATCTGAATTCAATGAAAGTAGGTGACTTAGCATACAAGCTTCTTTTATCTCTTCATCTCAAAATTCTTAATGCCTTCTATAGAAAAATGTGTCAAACCCAAATCATGGAAAGACGGTAAAACTTCAGTGGCAAGTTACCGTTGGCTTCTAAGTTACGCTAGCTCCTTCCTTTATATAAGTCGTAACTTTTACTTGTCGCTCACAGTAATCTTACTTCCATCGATCTCCTTTCTTTCTTAATCTCCTTCATGGCTTGGCAACAAGAACTAGTTTTATCCCTAATGATTTCTCACCTTCAAGACGCAAGGGAGTCTGTGAAGAAAGATTTTATAGAGCAGTATGAGCGCTCACTTTTCCCTCACTTGGGAACTTCTGTAGCGCAGACAAAATGGCGGACCTATCAAGACATAACTAGGGTAACACCCTGGGGTCAGCAGCACTTTCGTAACAATGTCCGCTTGGCCATGGTTATTGAAGCTTTGGGTTTGGGTCCCCGATACTACTGCGTCATGAGATCAAGGCATCTTGGGTTTTCTGAGCGGGTCTTCTTACTGGCGTGTTTTCTTCCTCATGAGAAGATATGCCTTTACCCCGTTTTTGGCTTGCCTCTCAGAGGTCCTTTTGTTAGAACACCTCATACCACTGAGATAGGCGCAGCAATAACCCACAGAATCATTCCCATAGATGAGTTACCTTATACTTGTGCAGCTTGTGAGGACTGCTTTTGTGATCATATGATGGACGGGCTTATGGAAGTGTAAAGAGTTCTTCTATCTTTACTGTATAAGTTCCGAGAATGAATAAAGTTTAAATCTTGTTCTTATTTTGAATCTTGCTCTCTTTAAGACGTTTCTTGGTGGTTAATCTTGATTAAAATTTTTCTCTAAGTCTCATATTCGTGAATCTTGCGAAATTATCACAAGTTGCGAGATGAGGACATCTCGCGTTTTTTAAGTGGGGTAGAATGTAAGATTCCTCCCCCAACCCCTTTTTTGATGTCTAGTATCTTCCCCTGTAATCAACCCTCTTCAGAAATATAAAGACCTTGTTTCTATCTGTTTTAGCCTAGAGAGAGAAAAATATTCTAGAGAGAGAATATTCAGATTTTGAATATTTTTGGATAGAAAAATATCTCTTATAATTCAGATGAGTTCCCCTGAAATAGAAATTCAAAAAGAATTTTCCAATGTGCAATTGGAATTAATTGGAAATAGGTATAAAGAACCTTAGTCTAAGGGTCTAGATTTTCAGAAATCTTTAGACTATGGTCCAATTAAGGTTCCTATGGGCCAATAGCATCAATCCATGTGTAGGGAAGAGATAAATCCAAATTTGTAAAAAAGAAGATACCCAAAAATGAGTAAATGCTCACATAAGGTGAAGAGTTGAAAATGTACAAGGTTTATTAGTAAAAAACTATGAGCAATATTAAAAATATGAGATATTTTGGGTATCCAAAAATGAGTAAATGCTCACATAAGATGAAGAGTTGAAAATGTACAAGGTTTATTAGTAAAAAACTATGAGTAATATTAAAATGATGCCATTATGACACATATGTAAGGAAGGGGAATTCTTTAAAGGAGGTGCATATTTCACATAAGATGAAGAGTTGAAAATGTACAAGGTTTATTAGTAAAAAACTATGAGCAATTTTAAAATGATTCCATTATGACACATATGTAAGGAAGGGGAATTCTTTAAAGGAGGTGCATATTTCACATAAGATGAAGAGTTGAAAATGTACAAGGTTTATTAGTAAAAAAAAAACTATGAGCAATATTAAAATGATTCCATTATGACACATATGTAAGGAAGGGGAGTTCTTTAAAGGAGGTGCATATTTCACATGCTTGAATGAGTTTTAAACTCATAAAAATTGAGATATTTTATCTCTCCTCTCTCCTCATTCAAGTCTAGTTCCAAAAAGTTAGCTTAACTGACCTAAAAATGGTCAAATATTGACCAAACTGATTTAGAAAATTCTAGAATCAGTTTGTTTGGTTAGGAGCTCAATTTTTTCTATAAATAGAAGCCTCCCCCTTGTTGAAAAATAGTTAGTGTTTATGCATCGTTACTCTACTCCACCTAAGCCAAGAACTGTGAATTCATTTAATAATTCACTAGTTTTTGGAGCTTCCCTCTTTCTTCAATCCCCATTAGTGGCTCCATCAACATACTTAACCAATTGATTGGTTGGGGGCCTCTACCGTGAACAAAGAATCAAGCAAGTTGTAAGGTAATTAGTGAATATTGATCTTTCTATAATTTCTCAATGTTTCTCTCTTCTCAACCCCTCTCAAGCTTGAGAAGTTTAATTGGTATGGTTTTTTTTTAATACTATTGAAGTTTGAATAGTAGTGAAGAGTTACATAAGTTAATAAATGCTATTGAAGTTAATTTTCATTTATGTTTAAATTCTAATGATTTTTATGTAAACTCTCTCTCTCACTCAAGAAATGGTCATACTCATGACCCGTTCTCAATCCAAATCAAGCTTTTCATAAAGCTTTTCCTTAACCCAAGATTAAGCTATGCTTGAGGCCAATTTAATGGCTTTTTTCTATGCTTTTAGTTTATGCATATTGATGATTCAATCCACTATAGATTAATGATCCAATTAGAGATCATTTTAATTATTTCCTTAATGATAAGCTTTATCCCTTAGAAAAAATTGAGATTTATCAGTCATAGCAGCGGAGCTATGGCAAAATTTTTATAAAAATTATGCATAAAATAATTTCATTCAAAGCATAAAAAGAGGACTTCCTACCATATTCTAGGAATTATCATCCTAGATTAATTGAAAGAATTTCATTATAATCATGGAGAAATTGAATTTTAATATCATGCATAAAGGATAATTTTTTTTATATCAAAAGTGTTACTTTTATCATTTTTAATTTTCATGCATAGAAGTATGCATAAAGGAAAAATTTTTATATCAAAAGTGTTACTTTTATCATTTTTTTAATTTTTCATGCATAGAAGTATGCATAAAGGAAAATTTTTATATCAAAAGTGATACTTTTATCTTTTTTAATTTTCATGCATAGAAGTATGCATAAAGGATAATTTTTTTATATTAAAAGTGTTATTTTTATCATTTTTAATTTTCATGCATAGAAGGATGCATAAAGGAAAAATTTTTTATATCAAAAGTGTTACTTTTATCATTTTTAATTTTCATGCATAGAAGTATGCATAAAGGATAATTTTTTTATATCAAAAGTGTTACTTTTATCATATTGGATTTCATGCATAGAGGTATGCATAAAAGTTGAATATTTTATTATAAAAGTGTTACTTTTAGCATAATTGAATTTCATGCATAGAGGTATGCATAAAAGATACGGGAAGTGATAAGATATGATAAGATGCATGTGGATGTGGATGTGGATGTATGAATGTGGATGTATGGATGTGAATGTGGATGTGGATGTGGATGTATGAATGTGGATGTATGGATGTGGATGTGGATGTATGAATGTGGATGTATGGATGTGAATGTGGATGTGGATGTGGATGTATGAATGTGGATGTATGGATGTATGAATGTGGATGTATGGATGTGAATGAGGATGTAGATGTGGATGCATGGATGTAAATGTGGATGTGGATGTATGGATGTATGCATGTAGATGTGGATGCATGAATGTGGATGTATGGATGTGAATGAGGATATAGATGTGGATGTATGGATGTGAATGTACATGTAGATAAAGATGTATATATGTGAATGGGAATGTGGATGTGGATGTATGTATGCATGTGGATGTGGATATGGATGTGTATGTATGAATGTGGATATGGGATGTGGATGTATAAATGAGGATGTGAAAATGGAGATAAGCATGTAGATGTGGATGCATGAATGTGGATGTATGGATGTGAATGAGGATATAGATGTGGATGTATGGATGTGAATGTGCATGTAGATATGGATGTATATATGTGAATGGGAATGTGGATGTGGATGTATGTATGCATGTGGATGTGGATATGGATGTGTATGTATGAATGTGGATATGGGATGTGGATGTATAAATGAGGACGTGAAAATGGAGATAAGCATGTAGATGTGGATGCATGAATGTGGATGTATGGATGTGAATGAGGATATAGATGTGGATGTATGGATGTGAATGTGCATGTAGATATGGATGTATATATGTGAATGGGAATGTGGATGTGGATGTATGTATGCATGTGGATGTGGATATGGATGTGTATGTATGAATGTGGATATGGGATGTGGATGTATAAATGAGGATGTGAAAATGGAGATAAGCATGTAGATGTGGATGTATGGATGTGAATGTGGGTGTGGATGTGGATGTATGAATGTGGATGTATGGATGTGAATGAGGATGTGGATGTGGATGCATGGATGTAAATGTGGATTTGTATGTATGGATGTAGGCATGTAGATGTGGATGCATGAATGTGGATGTATGGATATGAATGAGGATATAGATGTGGATGTATGGATGTGAATGTGCATGTAGATATGGATGTATAGATGTGAATGAGAATGTGGATGTAGATGTGGATGTATGTATGTATGTATGTGGATGTGGATGTATGAATGAGGACGTGATAATGAATGTATGCATGTGGATGTGGATATGGATGTGTATGTATGAATGCGGATATGGATGTGGATATGGATGTGTATGTATGAATGTGGATATGGGATGTGGATGTATAAATGAGGATGTGAAAATGGAGATAAGCATGTAGATGTGGATGTATGGATGTGAATGTGGATGTGGATGTGGATGTGGATGTATGGATGTGGATATGGATGTGAATATATGATATGTGATGTGAAGGAATCTGAAGTGAAGAGATGGAAAATGATATGATTGGATGAGTACACATATAAATGAAATGTGGAATAAGTAATGTGGATTGCATGAGGGATAATGTGGAAAAATGAGAGTTAATATAGAAATTGTATTTGTAAACTGTTTGTAAATGCTGTTTGTAAATGGCTGTTTTATGTCAAGAATGCTGGGAAAGCATTTTGACCGTCTTGTGATTAAGGTCGTGGAGACCTAACTGATAAAGTTGCAACTGCTGACGGAGAGTCAATGGAGGACGTCTCGCGTAGCAAGGTCGGCCGAGGTCTTGACCAGCCTCGGTTCGATTAAAATGGTGAGCTTCCGGTACGGTGGATGAGGGACCAAGGAAGCGGCCTATGAGTGAAGCGCTAGGTCACCTGCGAAGGATCCTAGAGGGTGCTGACCATACGGTGCTCGGGCTCTGGGTCGCCCAGGATACCCACGCGTGCGTCGAGGAAGATATTGGAACAAGGAGTAAGAGTTGTTTTCTGGAACCGGGCATGGATCTGGTTGACTGACCTTGCTGGTCCTCAACGGATGAGTCCATGGCTCTTTTATATGGATCTGTTGGTTGATCTTGCTGATCTTCAACAAGAGTCCATCTTGATAAGTGATTATATTGTTGAGTATTATGGGCTAGGAACTATTGAAACGGCCCCTGTGTGGATAGGTGGTGAGCGTTCTAGTTGCCAATGATGCCATAGATACTCTGATGAAGGAATGATGGGAAATTATGAATCAACTGGATAATTTGGGAGATTGTGATCAGTGGTACTATGGTTTCATTAAAGGATTGTTTTAAAGTTAGCTGATGCTAAGAAAAAGGCAATTTTCATATTGGGTGTGTAAGTGGTGTGGCTAGTTTTATGTTTGCATGAAATTCCGGCTAGGGGGCCTTGGAACTCTTTTCCTTGGTACCCGAGACAAAACCTAACCAAATTCCAAATTGGATCCCATCACTACAGTGGTTGGGTGGTTGGCTAACCCATGGGATCGGATGGGGTTAGGTTGGACTGATGGATCCGTAAATCGAGACTCAATTTCTGTTATTACGATAGATAAAGTAAATCCCGGATAGTAATTGTTCTATGGATAGGAATCAACGGCTGTGCCTCCTTGGTGGGGAAAAAAGCGTTGATCCCAATGATCCAAGTGCAAGTTTCTTCCTTGATCTGACCAAGTATCTTTATAGATGCAGTCGGATCTTTTTGATCAGTAAGAGTTTTGACTACGTTAGAGTAAAAATTATCCTGGTGGAATCGCCCGTGCTTTTCGGATAAGGGAAGTTTTTCCGGGTCTGGTTTTGGAAAAACCGACGGATTAGTCTTTTGTCCGGATATCCGTGGACGAGGCCCCGAGTGTGGGACCCTGCCTCGCGCAAGAAGTGCTACTTCCGCTGCTAGTACCCCGAATCCGTTGCGCGGTGGGAACAGGGATCTCACATCTATAAAATTGTCATCGACCTCCAGATTTTGGGCTATGAAAGCTATGCAATGGTCCTCCCTTAAGTTAAATACATGTTGTATGTCTGTCAGCAATATATACTCTGAATCTCCTACTTGGTAGGAGGGGAGTAATGGCGTTGGAATGGGGGAGGAGTCATCTGATTCAATCACAAGCTGACCTATATCACTGTTTTGTTCTCTAACTGCCTCAATATCAACCGCCGAACTGAGCTTCCTCTCTTCTTCAACATTGAACTCCTCAATCACATGAGGAGCAACATCCTCAACGGTGGGACTAGCCTGACGAGAAATCGTGTCTTCACTTTCATTTGTTGCATGCGGCTCTGTACATTCTTCATCTGTTAATTGCACGTTCATGTGCAAGAAGCATAAGAAGGCATAAGAGTATTCCATCAAGCAGCATTTTCTTTTGTGAAAAGGGCATAGCAAAGCTCTCTTCTTATCACATGGTACCTTGTGCCAATCCCTGTTTAACCTCTGCTTCTTCTCCGGCGACACCTTGAGATTAAAATGAATGTGATTTTTTCCATCAATCATCATTGGTTCATTTGTGAGCTCGTCAAACTCTTGCTTTGCCTCTTCAAAGTATCCATGAGTGATGGCTAGAAAATATATCCTCCAGAGAAAAATCGCAATTGAACATCAACGAAATTGCAGGGTGCAAATCATGATGTCGACATTTGTAAAGGAAGTCATACAACAGAGTTGCAGGTATTTCTTTAATCTCTTCGTCCACATCAAACTTGACTTGAACTTGCGCCATGGCTGAATTCAAGGGTGTAGATAAGACATGGAAAATATTAGTTCAAGCAATGAATCAAGAGACAGTCGATCTTAAACAACAAATCTCTGTGTGGTGTGAATGGATTCAACATAACGCGAGAGGAGATGCCAGAGGAATCCAGGTATTCCTCCTCGCGTTGTAGTGAATCTATTTTCCCTAACGCAAATAAAATTGCTTGCTTAGTCAAGGACCTCTTCTCGCGTTATGGTGAATCGATTCACCATAATGCGAGAAGGAATATTGTGCTTCCTATGGGACCTTCGCTCGCGTTATGGTGAATTGATTCACCGCAACATGATGACTTTATCATCCTTTGGCAACGCCTCTTACGTTATGGTGAATTACAAATAAAGATAGTTCTCAAGTACCCATACTAAGAGAGGAGGTGTCAAACGAATTAAAATACTCTTCTTCGCAGTCAATTCACCATAAGGCGAGGAGTCATAGGTTTTCAATTCACCTTAACGCGATGAAAAGACAAAGCAAGGAGTTCTCCACGACTGAAACCAAAAGAACGAAATAACAAAAGAAGAAGGAAGCACAAAAGAGATAAAAATACCAGGAAAACGAATTGTATACAAACGTCGCAGGAGATGGAGATGAAGGAGGTTGGAGGTTTGTCTTTGACGTTGGATACAGGAGGATGATTGATGAAGGAGGGTTGGAGGAGATAGTCAGTCGTTGATGGAGATGAAGGCCGTTGGTGGGGAGATAAATGAGAATACGAACTCCAAGAGAGGCAATAAATGAGATGAGTATCCTAGAAAATCCGTTTTTAATGCTACGCGACACGTCAGCGCTGCGTTTTCACCCGCCATTCCATGAATGCCACATGGCAGTCCGCCGTGTACCTAGCACGTGTACAAGCTATAAAGTTTAATCAAAGCCCTTTTTAATGCTATGCGACACGTCAGCGCCGCCTAGTCGCCCTGGCAGCCCGCCAGCACGTGTGTTCGCTCTAAAGACTAATCAAAACCGTTAATCACGCCACCTTTTCGTCCTCTTATCGATTTTGCCTTGTCCGTCCTCCTGCTTGTCTCCAGGTGACTTCCGACTACCGCCACAGTACTGAACCGATATTCCACCTCCTGCACGACAGTCTCCATCCATTCTCACGCAAGAAATGTAAGTTTTTGTATATTACTTGATTGTTTTGTAAGTTTCTTGTATATTGCTTGTTTGTTTTGTTTTTTCTTCGACTGTTTGTCTTTTGCCATGGTGATTCGATTCACCTTAAAGCACACGACGGGCCATTAGAATCTCAATACGCTCCATGTCTTATGGTGAATCGAATCACCATGGCAGAAGGCAAACGTAAGAGATTCGCGATAATCCTCCTCCCGTTGTAGAAAATCGATTCACTATAACGCGAGGAGGATTGTTTTGCTTTGACTGGCCCTTAGTCTCGCGTTATGGTGAATCGATTCACCATAACGCAAGACCAAAGGGCAAAGGATTCAAGATAATCCACCTCTTATTGGTGTCAATTAATTCACCTCCTACACGACAGTCTCCATCCATTCCCACTCATAGAATGTGATGAAAGTGTATTACTTGATTGTTTTGTGAGTTTCTTGTATAATCCTTGATTGTTTTGTTTTTCCTTCGACTGTTTGCCCTCTGCCATTGTTTTCTCTTCGACTGTTTGCCCTCTGTCATGGTGATTCGATTCACCGTAAAGCAGACGACGAGTCATTAGAATTTCAATACTGCTCTATGTGTTATGGTGAATCGAATCACTAAAATGCAAGACGGAATGGTAAGAGATTCGGGAGAACCCTCCTCCCGTTGTAGTAAATCGATTCACTATAACGCGAGGAGGATTGTTTTGCTTTGACTGGCTCTTAGTCTCGCGTTATGGTGAATCAAATCACTATAACGCAAGATCAAAGCTCAAAGGATGCACGATAATCTGCCTCTTATTGGTGTCAATGAATTCACCATAATGCGAGGAGGATTATTGTGTTTCTGTGGGCCTTCATCTCGCGTTATGGTGAATGGATTCACCACAACGCGAGGAAGTGCATATTGCTTTCTTGGCCACCCTCTCTCGCTTTATGGTGAATTGTTAATCGTGTACTACTGAATAGCTAAGTTTTTTGCTTTTTCTTGCGTTTTCAGATGGCTCGTGTAAGGCATACAGCTAGACCCATTGACAATGCAGCTCCCTCATCTACTGGGAAGAAGATGGGCGTTCTGAAAGCCTCAAGATCCACGAAATCAAGCAGTCCTTCCCGATTGTCCAAAACGCAGCCTCGACTAAGGCGTTTCGCAGAGCATTCGGCAGCTCTGCGAGAAATCACAAAGTTTATGAAGCACCCGACAGCTGCTATTCCCAGATTGCCTTTCCAGAGGCTTGCCAGGAGAATTTGTGAGCAGAATGGAATTTTGTTTAGGTGGAAGGCATCGGCCCTGTTTTGCTTGCAAAGAGGCCACAGAAGATTGGATGATCGAATTTTTTTTGGATAGTTATGTTCTTGCTGCCCATGCAAACAGGGTGACAGTAATGAACAAAGATTTTTTCAGCCTAGTAGCCCTTCGTTTCAGATACGATAAGTTACTTAGACCAGTTACGTTTACTGATGAACGAATGTTACAAATTTTGGATGTCCGTCCTGTACAAAAAGTGAGAATTGAAGAGGTGACGGAGGGAGGTCCAGATCATGAACATCAGACTCGGGCAAATTTAATGACAAGCGCTCAAAGGGAACATCAAACTGCAATGCTTGCATTGCAAACAAAAAGGGAAAATGTTCGCGCACTCCACGCCACGAATCGGGAGGCACTGCAATTTTTGTTGTCGGAGTTCTATGTACCCTTTAATATTAGAGGGCATAGATGTTATTTCCCGATTCATGCTGAAGAAATCAACATTTTGTTTGATCCTAAAACTGAAGTCAACGACAAAGTGCTCAGATGTGTTTTAAGGTATACTCTTTTCTCTGTCCTCCCACAATTTTTCATTCTTGGCTCTTAAAGTTTATGCCTCACTCTTGATATGTTTCCTTGTGAAGTTTTGTTATTTCGCAATTGCTCGAGGATGTACAGCAACGAGTGTTCCAGATTGATTCACTGGTCTCAACACTGTTGCTAGTAGAGTTAGTTCCGTACCTCGATGTGCTGAACTGGTTTCGGGAGGTCCAGCTGGACGATGCCCGAGTATTTTTTTTGGCATATCATGAAAAGTGAGTTTGTCTCTCTATCTCTCTTGCATGATGTTTATAGGAATCACCGTACACGAGTTATATAGTGCTTCCTTTGGATTGAAACTAATAGAAATCTATTGTGCAGTTCCCATTGGAGTCTTCTACTAGTCGACGTGCAAGAAAATGTCATTTACCTTGCAAATTCGACATCTGGTGTCCATGGAAATGTTTTGCTGTAAGTAAAAATCATTAAGATACATATTATTGTTTGAGTTAGAAGTTCGGATTGATCAGGATAATGATTGGTCTTTGTTTATAGTGGTGTCAGGAAACTAATGGCAGCTTACGAGAGCCTCAGCATGGACATCGACACCCTGGATCGATCGACCATCCGAACGTTAGTGTCCCCAAACAAGAAGATGGCTACAGCTATGGGTGGAGGGTTGCACTTAATGCAATGTTGCTGCTACGAAGCATTTTTCAGCTCCCTTCAGAGGATGTAAGCATTTTTCAGCTCCCATATGCATGCCTACTCTTGTTTATCTTCTTATATATTGTCATGTTGATCTTATTTATGCCTTGATGAATTGTGATGGCAGTTTCCATCAATGTCTCGCTACGTGGACCTAGACGTCCAAACGTTTAGGGAGGAAACGATTGCGAAATTGATCGAGGTCGCTGAAGTTATGCCTCCAGACGGGCCAGTGGACTTCATCCCGCCCAATCCACGAGGGGGGATAGGCCCCCCTGAGCCTCTTACATGGGCTCCATACTTGGGAGAAGAGCCATGGCTCCATCCTGAAGCCGATACCTATGGGTTCCAGTAATAAATAGTTTTTCCTTCTTCCAACAAATGTACGTTTGTAAATATGCAGATATACATGTACATTTATATTTTTTGCACATATCTAGTGTTATTGGAGAGAGAACATCAATTGTAAATGCACTTTTAATTTGAAAATCAGAGGATCAAATTTGCTACTGTGTTCCTTCACTGCTTGTTTTCTTACTTTAACCCTTTTTTGTGTACATAAATTTTCAATTGGGAAATTTTTACCTTCATTACATTGTTTTAAACAATAAAGCATTACAAAAGCAATGTTCTGAATAGATAAGTTTATTGCATATGGAAAATACCTTGTCACCGTATACATGGTCACATCATATATCTTCTAGTGCCTCCAATTCATGTGGGGCTACAACATCTTTACAAATGATCTGATGCTCTCTTCTTTTACTTAGCTTCCGACCATCGAGCTTGAAGCAAAATTGATCTGGAGGATTCTGAATAGCTACTTCTAATTCCTTCCTAACATATTCGAGAGTCCAATTCGCTTCCACTTCAAATGTCAAAGATGGGTGACCCTGTCGAATCATAACTATATCTATCAAGCAAGAGTGGCTGCCATCTCTTGTATCTTGGTCCATGCTTTCCCAGTTGTTGTTGATCCATCGCCACCTTCTATAAGTAAATGACATGCACAGATGTTGCGTGGCCATATAGTATCTGATTCCAAAATATCATTAGGATAATTTTTCGAGTATAATCAAATAAACGTTGTAACTGTTTCACAAAAATACATTATAATGTCATAACACTCACCGAAATGCAATGTCGGAGGTGTTCAATCGACATTCGATCAAATCATCTCCCTTCTTTGATGATTTCACTCTCCAACCTTTGTCAAACAAATGATCAAGCCAGGCTTCATCTATATCTTTGCACACAAAAGTTGTTCTAGTTTTTCTCAATTGTTTACAATCAGAAAATAAATGAACAAAGCATGCAATTGGAACAAACAAACTTAAGTGGACATTTCTTGCACCAATGCTAGGCTTCATAGCACATTTAATATCATTAAACATTTTGGTCCTATATGACTCTATCACTTCTGTGTCAAGCAATGGCCACTCAGGACTATCAAGTGCGGGCAACGGAATACGTTCCAACTTTCCATGTCGACTCGATTGAGTGGGCAAGGTATAAAATGAGTCATAGAAATATGTTCTACTTCTTGCGAGATCACTTGGTGCACGACCTTCATATTGAAGTTCCCCCACCTCACCATGTACGACATTCAAGAATCCCGTCAAGCATTGTGCAGGCTCCCACTCCTGAAGATTGGATGGGTACAAATCTGTGCAAGGCAGAAAAATGTATATCAATCACCTTATTTGCAACATTGAAATACAAAACACAAGCACTTACAATGTGGTCTGTGTCTTGGAAGTCCTTCCAATGGTCCCATGTTGATCTCTTTTTGCATGAATACATGCTGGATCAACACTTCTTTGACAGTTTTCCCTCCTGGTGCCATCTTAAAGTCAAGGATCCTTCCTTTCCAATGTTTGGCCAAGTCTTCAGATGCCTTTCCCTTCACTTGGTAGTGGCCTTGTTTTCCTGGCTGCAAAGTGACCCAAGAGTACTTCCTGTATACTTGGGGAATCCATTCTTTGTTCTCGTCTTTTATGTTATACAACACAACAAATGAGATACTGCTCCTTGCTCGTTTCAGTCCACTTTCGGGTGCCATGATAGATTAACAGACGTATGAGAAAGAAGAAGTAGCAGAAAGTGGATGACTGAGCTAACCGCTTTTTTGGATCAAGGAGGGAAGAAGAAATGAGGGACGGTGTGTTCTTTTGGGCGCCAAAGATGTTTTGAGATTCAAAAGTGGAACCAAGTTGAGGGAATAACCAGGAGAATGTGTATCTATCTATTCCAAGCATTCAAGCTTCATTAGTTCTAGGGGTGGTGGAAAGAATTTTTTAGTGCTCCACGTCTAACACAGGAATGTGGAAAACATTCTTTTATTGTGTTAGTTTCTGACAAAAAAACGGTTTTAAATATTTTAAGACAAGGTGATGGTTTTTCTTAATATTTCATGAAGATAAGAGTTTCTCCACGTTTTGGGTAGGTTTGTACAGAGGTCCCACCACCGGTGAATCTCGTTCGTAGATTACATGTCACTCAATCTATGTGTCTATTATTATATTATTGTTGAAACAGCCCTCTTTTGAGTCCAGAATTTTCCTAATGAGATGCCAGGGAAGTGAAATTTGGGGTGAGGAGACATCAAGCATCTCCAACATAGCAAATTCATCGTGAGCGACCTATTGAGATAAGGGTGATCTTGATGAAGAAGCTACATGTGAAGCCTCTATTATTAATATAGTTGAGGTAGAGTGCGATCTTTGAAGATTTTTGAGAATCCAAAATTTTTGAGGGAGGGATGGCAAAGATTCCATCATGACTTGCTTTCCCTTGTCTACATTTGAACTACTGAAGGTGGCCTAGCTCTTGGCGAGGCTTGTACATTAGTGTCTCTTGGAATGATTAGATTGCGCTTCAGAACCCAAATCCACACCTTGAAGTAGCCTTAGGTTTGGCTTGATTGTAGAAACAAATTCACATGGGCCTTCAGGCTTTTGGTTGTTGAGATAAAGCAAGATGAGTAACTTTGGGGACCCATTTAAAGATAGGTTGTGGCTTTCTTGTGCTTGGGTCTTTATTGGCCGTTGGTGTTTGTTTTGCAAAAGATGTGGATGAAAAGTTGGAAGTAGATGTTGTGTGGAAGTAGCCTTGGGTTGCATTGATGGTGGTGAGGCTTCGTCCTTGTAGCACTCAAGTGCTAGGTGTGGTAGTGTATTGGGTGTGGATGGATTTTTACCATGGAAACACTCCCTATGGCCTAGTCAATTTTTCCATTGAGCTGCATTCATCCATATCCATCCAATAATGACATGTCCTCTCAAGGTTCTAAGAGGCATTACCAAAAAGTTACCGACCAAGTGTTTGTTAATATGATAGTTTCAAGCAAGCCAAGCACTTCACTATTTTGGGTGCTGATACCTTCTACTATCGAGTTTCTTTTTTCAACTTGAGGTTTACTCGACTCATTCTATGGAGCAAAAGAGAGTAAATTATGACTAGCACTTGTGTGAAGTAGTGCATTGTAGAAAACCTTACCATAAGTATACATGTGTATATATATGCGCGCGCGCGTGTGTGTGTATTCATGAAGATGTCTCCTTTTTTTCCAAAGGAAAGCAACCGAGATGAGGTGTACCCTCGAGCTAGCATGAAGTTCAAGCACGGCTAGGTCAATGGAGCCCAAGCCTATAAGGTTTTTCTTAGGTGGAATAACAACCTCTCAGGTGCTTTCAATTTTACTACAACTGGATTATCAAAGCTGCGGGTGCTTGTGATGAGCTACAACAAGCTAAGCGGAGAGATCCCCGGGTGGGTGTGGAAGCTCCCCCTATTGCAGGCGCTCGATCTTTCCAACAACCGCTTCAGTGGCAGCATGCCAAACACCGTCACCCATCTCAGTTACTTCAAGCTAAACCAGAACTCCACTCAAAACCAGTCGACGCTCTACGAGGAGCTCCCCGTGACGCTCAAGTTCAGCTCTCAGGTCCTTCACTACATAGTGAGCAATAGGATCTTCTTCGATGTTTCGATGAATCTCTTGGAAGGTGAGATTGACGAAAGCTTCGGGGAGCTCCTGGGCCTCACAGGCCTCAACCTATCACATAACCTCATTCAAGGCAAGATTCCGCCCAGCCTTGGCAACCTCATCTATCTGGAAGTGCTAGACGTCTCCTATAACAACCTCACTGGTGGCATTCCTCCAGAGCTGGGCTTGTTGGGCAGCCTATCCGTGGTTGACGTCTCGCACAACCACCTGCAAGGCCCCATTCCCAATGCCAACAACTTCAACACCAGGTACAACTACACCAGCTTTGAGGACAATCCGGGCTTGTGCGGGAATCCCT
This sequence comes from Cibotium barometz, assembly GCF_041138505.1. Taxonomy (NCBI): domain Eukaryota; kingdom Viridiplantae; phylum Streptophyta; class Polypodiopsida; order Cyatheales; family Cibotiaceae; genus Cibotium; species Cibotium barometz. The sequence continues at coordinate 48,094,628 of NC_141086.1, read as the reverse complement.
TGCCCACACTTTGCTCGGCCAGTGGCGGTGCTAAACCTAGCAATACAAGTACGGGGTCAAAACCGCATGATCGTAAGGCAAAACTTGTGCAATGGATAAGTGGCTTTGCATCCCCCTGGGGCGTGCTTATAGGGTACCCCATTGGGCTTTTGGGGGGCCTGTACTGCTGCCGCCTCCTCCGTCGTCTGAGGTGAAGCGGCCTTCAGAATCTGTCTACATGAATAATGCAAGAATTGAACTTACACTTTTATCATTTTGTACAAACCCAGCTAATGATAATATATTTCGGGCCTTTGGTGCATGTGGCCGTGTACGTTTGAAGATTTACATTCTATCCTCTCCTTTTCATAGAATCTGTACATGATGAGATCAATGTTGAGATAACATAATCTTCCTAATAGGGGCCCACAATGAGGTAAAAAAGAAAACCAATTAATTAACGAAAGACTAGCAATTTTATTGAACCTTTAACTATTCTAATGCTCCACCACATTACGTTAAGATTATGAGGTTTTTTAAACACGATGTATCGGCGCGAAAGGAGTTGGTGGCGGTTGAAACAGATTGCAAGGATGGTACCTAGAGGCCAACACACGTGCGAGGCTCTGTGTGATCGTGCATGTGTGTTGGCGTAATCTGTTTCTTCAGCTGAATAGCAATACCTATAGGCTAGCACACGTGCGAGGCTCTGTGCGAGCGTGCATGTTTGTTGGCGTGTGTGTGCCCGCGTGCGGGCGTACGTGTTGGCGTCTGTGTGTGAGAGAGAGAGTGCCGAGGGAGAAGGAGGGTCTTCTTGCTTTTTCGAAATGAAATCGTTAATAATAAGGGGCTTGCCCGAGAAAACTCGCTTCACATGACACTTCATAGCTCGACTAGCAGTGTTTTGCATCGTGTGCGCCAGTGTAATCACTTGAAAGATCAAGAAATGTCATTGTTAGAATGTTTCTACCAAATGTGAATCCATAGGATTTTTTGTCATGAAAAATTAAAAATATCTTTGGTTTTATTATGGTTGTCGTCTTTCTAAAAGGTGAGTGAATAATTTTTCCTGAATAGTTGAGTGAATAGGGCCCTACAATGAGTAATATAATTATAACTAATAAATAATCAACTTAATTAACATAATTAATAGTTAAGTAATATAACTAGCCATCTATCATCACGGGCCCAAAATGTGGCTCTCGGACATCGGGACGCAAGAAGGTGACCCATCTCCTTGTCTCACCATTAGCCATGGGCAAATGTAGTGTCCAACGCATTACAACTATGCATAATTTTATATGTTTTTTATCTATATTAGCTTGGACTAGAAACCCCTTTCCCTCGATTCCCAATGTGCGAGGTACTCGACTGATGTGTTGGTCCTTGCCACCATGACTTCTTCTGCGTGAGCCTGATATATATGTCCTCTTGACAATGCAACACTTGCCTTGTTAATTTGAAGTACCATGCCACTATGCTAGCTTTCATGAATGCCTTATGTCAGAGGCTGATTGTTGATGTAGTTTAGCGATAATGTAGCGCCTTGGCTCTCCTGAGTCCTATATATTCTATCTTTCTTGGTGTTGTAAATCAGAGAGTTCTTAATGATTTTCTATTTGTGGAGGAGATTGTCCTTATTCATTGTAAATCCGAGAGTTCTTAATGATTTTCTAGTTGTTGAGGAACTTTATCTTCTTGGCCCATCATCGCACCATTCTAATCATCTACCATTCCAATCTTTGTTGTCAATGTTGTTAAGGACAAGGTTTTCCTGGTCAAGTCAAGCCCTAGATATCTTGACACCAAGATAAGCTTTACGTGTTCTTTGCCATTGATTCCTTGAGTCCTTGGGTTCGTGTTGGGGAGTTGTTGCCATGTGAATTGTTAGCCTTTAGCCTCTTGGAAGTCTTGGTGAACAATTACTTACACACGCACACTTTTGACCAAGTGCTAGCTTTCTGGGCATCGTCAATCCAAGATTTCCTAGTGATTTTCAAGCTGTTACAAGCTCTTGGCAATCTGTGAAACCACGGGGCAGACCTCCGAAGAGGCTGTTTTGCTGCACTGTGAACGTCTGGATCTTCTGCATCTTGGAAAGATCAAACTGCTCTATCGTCCCCGTGAGGTTGTTTTGGAAGAGGCGTAGTGTCAGAAGATTGGTGCAGTTCTCCAGAGCCTTGGGAATAGGCCCGCTCAGCGCGTTGTTGGAAAGATCAAGCACTTGAAGCTGTGCCAACCTGCCAAGCTCCTTGGGTATCCTTCCAGAAAGCTTATTGTTTCCAATCAACAAGTTGTTTCTCAATGCACTCAGCTGGCCCAGAGTTACCGGAATTTCTCCCTCCAGCCTGTTGTTGTCGATGGTGAGATCTTGCAGGGCTGTGCAATTTCCCAAGGTAGAGGGAATGTTCCCTTGAAGGCGGTTTTTTCCTAAGTACAAGACTTGAAGCGTCTGTATTCTTCCAATGGAGCTAGGGATAACGCCTTCCAGCTGATTAGTATCAATAAAGAGACTTGTTATGGAGCCGCCAACGGCCAAGCCATGAAGGAACTGATCTGGGATGATGCCCGACAGATTGTTTGTGCTGAGCTCTATCTTTTGTATGTTTGGAAGCTGACCAAGTTCAGGCGGTATGGATCCTTTCAAGCTGTTCCATTCCAAGTGTAAGGTCTGCAGGGCTGTGCAATTTCCCAAGGTAGAGGGAATGTTCCCTTGAAGGAGGTTGTTTTGTAAGTACAAGCCCTGAAGCGTCTGTATTCTTCCAAGTTCAGGCGGTATGGATCCTTTCAAGCTGTTCCATTCCAAGTGTAAGTCCTGCAGTTGTGAGAGGTTGCCTATTTGAGGAGGAATTCTACCCACTAGACTGGTGGATATCAACTGCAGGTTCTGAAGCTGGGTGAGATTCGTAAGCATTTGGATAGGGATCTCCCCATTAATAGAGTTCTTACTCCAGGCAAGCATCTGCAACACTGTCAACTTCCCGAAGGAATCTGGTATTTTGCCCACACCTCCTGAGTACCCCAAGTCAATCCCCAGGTTTTGATACCCCAAGTCAATCCATTCTAATTGAGTGCAGTTGCCGAGCTCCTCCGGCACTGGGCCCAGAAGGTAGGCGGTATACAAAGATAGCTCTCGTAGCTTCGTGAGCTCGCCTAGCTCCCTAGGAATGGACCCATACAGCGGATTATCCGCCAATCTCAAATCTACTAGCTGTGAGCATTGAGAGAGTGATGCCGGTATCCCACCGGTGAGATTGTTACTTAGGAGATACAGCGTTTCTAGGCTAGTGAGGTTTTGTAACGTTGCAGGGATAGGACCTTGGAGGCTACTGTGAGACAAATCCAAATAGTTTAAAGATGTGCAACGTCCTAAGGAAGGAGGAATCTCACCTGTGAGGTTTACCCCATCAACAGCCAGTTGTGTTATGGTTGGACAGAACTCGAAATCTTCCGGCAAGGATCCATGAAGCTTAAATGGCCTTTGGCCCATGCTGTCGATGGTTTTTGCAGTCTGAGCATCCTCCACCACCAAGGTCTGTAGCAAAGGGAGCCGCCAGATTTCCGTTGGAATAAGGCCTTGTAGTCCGATGACAATCAAGACCAGAACTTCCAACTGCTGGCAATCACCCAATGAGGGAGGATGACAATCAAGACCAGAACTTCCAACTGCTGGCAATCACCCAATGAGGGAGGAATGGCTGACCCTGTGGCGTTGAAGCCCTCCAGAGCTAGCTCAGTTATGGTGTGACAAAAGGAAAAGCTCTCCGGCAGATACCCATTGAGAAGCCCAGATTCGTCGACAATAAAGAGCACGCTTAGAGCCGGAAGCTGCCAAATCTCTGGCGGGATAAATCCCTTCAGGCCAGTTGCTTCTAAAACGAGCGTTTGTAGCTGCTTGCATTGACCCAGTGATGGCGGTATTCCACCCACAAACACGTTACTGCTCAAGTCAAGGGTGAGGAGGGCGGAAAGATTTCCGAGGGACTCCGGCAATTCGCCGTTGAGCAGGTTGAAGGAGAGGTTGAGGTGTTGAAGGGCACTGTGGGGGAGGAAGAGGCCGCTGGGTAGACTGCCGGAGAGGTTGTTGTCGGAGAGGTCGAGTGTGGAAAGAGCAGGAAGGAGTGCGAGAGAGGGGGACACGGAGCCAGACAGATTGAAGCCCGCGAGGTTCACACCGACTACGTGCAGGTTCTGGGCGTCGCAGACGATGCCCGCCCACGCAGCTCGTCCGCCAGCGCCCCCCTTGCATGGGTTCTCTGCTGCGGATGAATGAGAGTTGCTTGTGCCGTGCCAGGATGCAAGCCGTGAAAAAGGATCACGGGTGATGCCCGCCTTGAACACCAGCAGAGCTTGGGCTTCATTACTGGAGGGTGAGGTTTTGGCTGGCGTACACATTACAGCCCTTCCTAATAATAACATCATGATGCTACCTAGAATGCCTAGAAGCTGCACGGTGTGGATCGTTAATGCCATCGCCAGACTGCCAAACCAGCTTTCAAAAATAGATGTTCTGCTGCATGAATCCTTCTGCCCAAGAACATTATTTTATAACCCAAAAAGGCCAATAATGATCACGACTCGAGAGTCGAGAGTCAATAGTGGAGGAGACGACCCACTGGCGGATGGTGGATGCCGGCAATAGTATAAATTTGAGATTTTCATAAAATTACCATTGGTAACATATACCAAATTTTGAGTTACAATTCTGTAATTTTCTAGATCTTAAAGTTTCCAAAGATCTCTTCATTTCTTTCATACATGCTAGATGTTGTATGAGTTTCAAAAAATTAAAGCTATTTCTATCAGTTATTGAGAGAACTTAGAGAACTTGGAAAAAATAGCAAGATATTATAGTGATTTCTACTTGGTGAACCTCAAGTTATCAATTTGAGCCTTGTTAAGCATGCATCATATAGGCTTATAGAAAAACCCTAATGGTAATTTTTCTTAAAAGGTGAGTTATCATTTGGTAATTTTTTATTAGTGTAAAGTTACCAAATGATAATCATCAATCTAAATTAGATTACAATTTGTAACTTTTTAGCTGTTTGGTTCCAAGGTGGTTACCAAATTTATACTGTGATGCCGACCTCGGATGGGAGGACTATACTCACTAGACTCATGATCAGAAGGACTAGACTCACTCAATAGTGGAGACTGACCCACTGGCGGATGGTTTGAACTTTAAATGAGTGCTAGGAGAAAAGAAATTTCAATTAGCTCCCCATGCTTAAGATTCTCATCTTGCTTCGATATGTAAAGTTCCCCTTGTGACAAACCCTTATAATCTTCTCCCCATGCTATGGAGACAAGTGAACACACCACTCCCGTCACTTTCTACATCTCTATCTCTCTCTCTCTATATTATCTTCTTAATCTTAGGGAAGAGTTTCACAAAGCTACCACATGGCAAGAATTTGGAGGTTCTGGAAGGGCAAGAGGAGGTTTGGGTAAAATTTGAATTTGGAGTCTCAAAAGACGTGCGAAGCATAGGTTGCCCACTAGCAAGAATTATCACAACACACGTGTCTTCACCATTCTTGATGATTTTCTATTGCACGTCACCATTATTAATGACTTTCTATTGCATGTCACCATTATTAATGACTTTCTATTGCACTAGTCACCAACATCACCATTAGTGATCACTATTATTTATTGACTTTCTCATTTCTTATGGTACTAGTCGCCAACTACTACTATCACCATTATTGATGATTCCTATTGCACACAACATTTATTTTTGCAAGTTGTGGTACCCTTCTAAGGGGCATTTGGACTTCAAGAGAATTGAAGAAAAATTTTGAACCCTCAATAGAAGGATAGGATTAAAAAATAGCCCTTCTCAAAAAAAGGTTTAAAATGGCCTTGGTAGCATTTTTGAGGTTTTTAAAAAGTAATTTATATTAATAAATATAAAATCATGCTTCGTATAGCTTCTTTACTCCCTTTTTAATGTTATTTCAATTTGCCTTTTTAATCTTTGGGATCTTACTTACACCTTACAACCTTGGACCAATGAGCTTATCAATTTGATACCTCTAGTTGGTTAAGGCTACATGAAAGTAGGTGGAGGGGGTGGTGGATTAATCTTGGGTTCACCAGGAGAGAGACTAGCAGGAGCACCGCCAGTGCTAGGCATAGTTAATTAGAATGTAGTGTGCCATCGCCAACTTTCAAAAATGAATGTTTAGTTGAATCTTGACCATCGCTTCAACCCAACAAGATACTTTATTTGATAACCCAAAAGAAATAATGATCAAGACGACTCAATTGTCCAGAGAGGGCAACTCGTCATTGGGGGATGGTGGATGCCGAATCAATTTCACTAGAGTCACTAGAATGTGGTGGATGGGTTCCAGGCCTCGAGAGGATGATGGTGCATTGAGAAATGTAACGCATTTGGTCTAGTCTCAGTAGTGGCAATACGAAATTACGACCATAAGAACACTGACATGAGCTTAAAAGTAGGGAATCTGGACTCTGAGACTGGAGCCAACACCTTGTGCACTTAAAAAATGCATGCCCAGTGTTTCTTTTTGAAATATTTTATGCCTTTTTCCGTAGATGTTGTTCCATGCCTTTCTTTCAACCAATCAAAATATGTCAGCTTCTCTCTCTCTCTCTCTCTTGAATCAAACATATACTATGGCAAGCCAAGAAATGTATAAAGGTCCATTTGTTATGAAGACTTGGTGATGAATACATTTTGAGTGGGATTTAATCGTGCTCAATGCATAGTCTTCCTTGAAAAAAAAGTCACGTCTTCCGTGAAAAAAAGTCATTATTATGTTTATGTGCCAAGAAATGCTTACATAAGAAACCTCAAAGCTCTAAGCTCACTTAAGGGGAGATAACTTCAAAGCCTAAACAAGAGCTAGCAAACATGAAATGGAAGGTGGGTTGGACTAGCGTGTAAAAGTAATCACACAAACAAAAGCTAGCGAGCGTGAAACTAGGGAGGGTAGGTTGATGGGTGTGTGTAAAGTTAATCATACAGTCGCAACGTAGGCGGGCGTTTAAAGCTAATCACAACGGTCGCTATTTAGCTCTTCAATCGTCTTTTACGTAAAAGGCGTAGATCTTGGAAATTGTGTTTACTGACAAACCAGCTTTCAAAAATAGATGTTCTGCTGCATGAATCCTGAGCATCGCTTCTATTATTAATTTATTTCATAACCCAAAAAGGCAATAACGATCACAACTCGAGAGTCAATAGAGACGACCCACTGGCTATTATTAATGACTCGAGAGTCAATCGTGGAGACAACCCACTGCACCATTATTAATGACTTTCTATTGCACGTCAGCATTATTAATAATAGCCAGTGGGTTGTCAATAGAGACAACCCACTGGCTATTATTAATGACTTTCTATTGCACTAGTCACCAACATCACCATTACCATTAGTACAAGGGCGCGACAGCGAGTGGCTGTGACCATTTCAACTGCCTCTTGTGGCCTCTTATTATTACTAACATACAAAACTGACGGGACCTGTTATAAAGGCCTATCTAACCCCGATTTGTAAGTCTCTTCTCCTATAATTCAAATCACGCCTTTTTTGAAAAAAAAAACATCACCATTAGTGATCACTATTATTTATTGACTTTCTTATTTCTTATGGTACTAGTCACCAACTAGTACCATCACCATTATTAATGACTTTCTATTGCATGTCACCATTATTAATGACTTTCTATTGCACTAGTCACCAACATCACCATTAGTGATCACTATTATTTATTGACTTTCTTTTTTCTTATGGTACTAGTCACCAACTAGTACCATCACCATTCTTGATGATTCTCTATTGCACACAACGTTTATTTTGCAAGTTGTGGTACCCTTCTAAGGGGCATTTGCCCTTCAAGAGAATTGAAGAAAAATTTTGAATCCTCAATAGAAGGATAGGGTTAAAAAATAGCCCTTCTCAAAAAAAGGTTTAAAATGGCCTTTTGTATCGTTTTTGAGGTTTTTAAAAAGTAATTTATATTAATAAATATAAAATCATGCTTCGTATAGCTTCTTTACTCCCTGTGTCTTGTTATTTCAATTTGCCTTTTTAATCTTTGGCATCTTACTACTTAGACCTTACAACCTTGGACCAATGAGCTTATCAATTTGACACCTCTAGTTGGTTAAGGCTACATGAAAGTAGGTGGAGGGGGTGGTGGATTAACCTTGGGTTCACAAGGAGAGAGACTAGTCAGGAGCACCGCCAGTGCTAGGCATAGTTACTTAGAATGTAGTGTGCCATCGCCAACTTTCAAAAATGAATGTTTAGTTGAATCTTGACCATCGCTTCAACCCAACAAGATACTTTATTTTATAACCCAAAAGAAATAATGATCAGGACTCGAGTGTCAAGAGAGGACAACTCGTCATTGGGGGATGGTGGATGCCGAATCGGTCTCACTAGAGTCACTAGAATGTGGTGGATGGGGGCCAGGCCTCAAGAGGATGATGGTGCATTGAGAAATGCAATGCATTTGGTCTAGTCTCACGAGTGGCAATACGAAATTACGATCATAAGAACGCTGACATGAGCTTAAAAGTAGGGAATTGGGACTCTAAGACTGGAGCCAACACCTTGTGCACTTAAAAATATGCACGCCCAGTGTTTCTTTTTTAAATATTTTATGTCTTTTCCCATAGATGTTGTTCAATGCGATTTAAAAAAACCTTTCTCTCAACCAATCAAAATACGGCAGCTTCTCTCTCTCTCTCTCTCTCTCTCTCTCTCTCTCTCTCTCTCTCTCTCTCTATATATATATATATATATATATATATATATATATATATATGGAGGAAGAGTTTTACAAAGCTTCCAAGTGGCAAGATTTTGGAGGTTTGGGAAGAGGAAGAGGAGGTTCAAAGAGGTTGGGGTAGAACTTGAATTACTGAGCCTAAGCATTACCTATTTATACAAGTTGTTTTAGGGTGGTTACAAGATCAGGGTGCCCAGTTTTGTCCACTCAGGCACCCTGTAAACAATAAAAAAATAGGCATTTGTTTACCTTTAGTGGCTAATCTCTCCTAGAAAATGAAGAAATTTCCTTTCAAGTTCTTTTGTTAGAACATCACATTCAAAGTTGGGAATATAGTTTCAGAATCTGATACACAAAAGCCCAATGAATGCCTACCAATGGGAGTAGCGGTGTCTACGATGGCCCAACGGTAGTTAAAGAGATAGAACTAGTAGATCCAAGTGAGGAGTCTAAACGAGTTTTTATTGCTCAAGACCTCACCAAGACGGAAGAAGCTACACTTAAGATGCTTCTTAAAGAATTCAAGGACATATTTTGTTGGATATACCATGATATGAAGGGTGTTCCACCCAATGTGGTGCAACACACAATTCCAATGATTAGCACTGCTAAACCAGTCCAGCAACGTCCCTACCCAATGAATCCTAAGTATTCAAAGATTGTACAAGAGGAAATTGAAAAGCTTATAAAATGTGGATTCATATACCCTATTGAGCACTCAGAATGGGTTTCTCCGATAGTCATTGTACCAAAGAAGAATGGGAAACTCAGAGTGTGCGTTTATCTCAAAAAGACTAATGCAGCCACCAGGAGAGGTCATTACCTCTTGCCGTATTCGGAACATGTGCTTGAAAGAGTTGCAGGCAAGGAGGCTTATAGCTTTTTAGACGGGTACTCTGGTTATAATCAGATCACAATTGTAGTAGAGGACCAAGCTAAAATAGCTTTTATAATAACAGATTTTAGAGTGTTTTCCTTTCGCGTCATGGCCTTTGGCTTAACCAATGCACCTGCAACACTCCAACGATTGATAAACACAGCCTTTAAGGAATATCTAAGGGACTTTTGTGAAGCCTTCTTAGATGATCTTTGTGTTCATTCCTCTTGGGACGAGCACTTGATGTGTTTACGAAAAATATTTGAAAAGTGTAGATTATATCGCATCTCATTGAATCCTTTCAAATGCCAATTCTGGGTTAAACATAGAGTTATTCTAGGGCATATAGTGTCCAAAAATAGGATTTCCACCGACGAAAGTAAAATCAAGGTCATTCTGGAATTGCCCCCACCCACCAACTATAAGGGAGTCCAGTGCTTTATGGGCCATGTTGGCTATTATCAAAGGTTTGTTTTATTCATCATTGAGATAGCTTGACCATTGTACAAGCTTCTCATTGAGTTTATTTGAACCGAAGATTGTGACTGTGCATATGAGTTATTAAAGAAGGCCCTCGCAAGTGCTCCAATCTTGCGAATGCCTAACTAGGATTTAATCTTCCATGTACATATTAATGCATCCAACTTTGCTATTGGGTGTGTACTAACTCAACCTAGAGAACATAAACTAGACTACCCCATTAGCTTTGCCAGTCCAGTTGAACGATGCTGAAATGAACTACACCACTACTACGGAGCGAGAAGGGTTGGCAATGATATATGCAGTAAAGAAATTTTGTTACTACCTTCTTGCCACCAAGTTTGTTTTCTATGTGGATCATCAAGCATTGTTGTATCCGGTGAACAAACCATGCTCCACAGGAAGAATCACACGATGGTTGTTGATTCTTCTTGAGTTTGATTTCACTGTTGTTGTGAGACCTAGCAAAAAACATGTCATGGCTGATCATTTGTCTCGCATACCTAATGGTGAAGCTCCTACGGGGTTGATGATGACTTACCTGACACTTCCTTGTTCATGGTGGAGACAATGCCTGAATGGAGTGAGAAGATTGTTAACTTCTTGGTTAATGGTTTTCCACCCAAAGAGCTTCGTAAAGATCTAGCTCGAAAGCTGATCAAAGAATGCGAACCCTATTGCTAATGGCTGGGACTCTTTGTAAAAAAGGAAAGGATGACATTCTTAGGCGTTGTGCCTGAGAGGATGAGTATCTATATATTTTGCAAGAGGCACATATGGGCATAGCCGGTGGTCACTTTTTAGGAGACTTAACTGCGAGAAAGATATTGCAATCAGGGTATTGGTGGCCCACTATGTTCCAAGATGCATCACTTTTTGTGAAGGGTTGTGATGATGAATGCCAACGCTACAAGAAACCCCAGTGGAAAGATAAGATGCCCCTACATCCAATTAAAGTAAACCAACCGTTTGAAAAGTGGGGTTTAGACTTTGTAGGTCCAATTAGCCCAGCGGCCCATAACACACAATCTCGCTATATTATTGTGGTGGCCACTGACTATGTGACCAAATGGGCTGAAGCGAAAGCGACATGTAAGGCAGATGCGAGGACAACAACCAAGTTCCTCTTTGAAAATATAATCACACGCTTCGGTTGTTCTTTTGAACTTGTGAGCGACAATGGTATGCATTTTATAAATGAAGTGATTAAGGAGCTCACAACAAATTTCACGATATCCCATTATAAATCTACTCATTATCCGCAAGCGAATGGCCAAGCGGAGAGTACCAACAAGGCCTTAATCTCTGTTCTGACAAAGACAGTTGAGGCTCATTGCACGGATTGGGATTACGTCAGCTTTATGGCCCTATCGTATTGCGTACAAAGTGGCTATTGATTGCACACCATTCAAGATGGTATATGGCCAAGAAGCAGTCATATCGTGGGAATTTGTCATTCCTAGTCTTCGTGTTGCTACTCAAGAGGGCTGGGATGGTAATCCCTTAGTAGAGCATTTGTATATCCTTGAGCAGTTAGACGAAGAAAGACAATTGGCGGTGTACAATGCCCTTGTAAAGAAGGATAGAAGGAAGAAATGGTTTGAACGCCACATCTGAGCGGTGAGTGACACACCATTGCTCCTTGTTTGAGCTTGCTAGTTTCCTGGTTGTGTGCTTGCAGCCATTCGTGGCTCACACACACGATGCTTGGAAGTCCCTAGCTCGGACACACGTGCGGCAAAAGCGCACCGAGGTGAGTCAGTTGGTCATGTCTCTTCCCTTCCTTTTCTTTATGCAAATGTCCCTTTTCTTTATGCAAGTGTCTCTGTCCTTTCTTCTCTTTCGTGCAAGTGTCCCTTTTCTTTATGCAAGTGTCCTTTTCTTTATGCGAAAGTGACGTTGGTCAAAAGGCGGCCTTTTTTTGGCACTTTTTTTTGTAGAGCCCCATGTATAATGGCGTGTATGCCTATGTGTACTCTGCTCGATAGTTTTTTCACGCGGATATACACGCGATCTTGGACGGGATTTTACATGCGAATAGAGATGATGCATGATACACTTCATGATACATGTAACATGATGCATACAAATGGATTCTTTTTGCAGATTCTTCATGGATCTAGGTTCTTCATTCGATCCATTTGTGTACGGCACTTGGATGATGGAGATGCTAAATCATTTTGGGCGCCACCCTGGGCTAGTTGAGCTTACAGAGTATATGTATACCTATCCTCCTCCTAGATTCCCTGGTATAGTCACCTGCTCTCGATTGCCCATGTCACTCCACAACCTTCTGTGCCTGCGAGTCCAGTGACGAGGAGACATACCGCTTCCCAGACACACTCACGCACCCCCTCCCAGCACAGCAAGCACCATCACGTCAAGGCTCACAGCCACCATCACGTACTCCCTCTCACAGCCACCATCACGCTCAGTGTCACGTCCACAGTCACGTACACAATCCCCCAGTCGTGACTCCACCCGCAATACAAAGGAGAGCAGACGCCGCCGCAGAAGGGAGAGCAAACGCCACAGTAGGGAGAGTGGGAGTGGAGGATGGGGAGGATGCGGCAGATGCTTTGGTGGGGGAGATGGTAGGGCACGCGATGAGAGAGGAGATAGAGGGAGAAGAGTTAGAGGAGATAGTAAGTTTGAGGAGGTGGTGAGAGAGGTAGAGGGAGAGATATACTATGATGTGATGGATAGGGGCAGGATAGTGATGGATGCGAGGGGGAAAGAGGTAATGGAATACATGCGTGGGGTAGTATCAAACTTGTATAGAAATTGTTTTATTAAATTTAAAGATCAAAATAGCCGATTAGTTGGGGAGGTGATAGATGCTGTACATAGTCGATACCCCAATCCCCCACATGCAACATTCTCGGATGTATGGGGAAGAACGCGAATAAGGGAGATCTTAAGTAATAAAAGATCTCACCTTAAGAAACTCGCGTATGATGATCGGGTAAATCAAGCTGTGGGTGGCTATCCTGCCCCGACGAGAAACCTGCCACCACTGCCCACAAACGCGAGTGGAAGGAGGCAAAGAAATGAGCAGAGGGTGGCGTGAAGAGCAAGCAGCATGTGGAGGCATGACGGATCCAGATAGAGACCATTGGATCTTCACATTTCGGATCTAGAGGTGTCAAGTTGTGGGACACAGAGTTCGTATCTTGCCACCTTATTTGATTTTTTACTTAATTCATTGATGAGCTTATTGTTGTAATCTTACAAATTGTGTTGATTATGTTACAGCGACGGGTTATGGGGAGGAAGCCCACAGCCCATGAGACTGCGTATGCTCGCTGGCATAGCAGAAGTGACACGTGGGCCCTCTTCAGAACCGAGGGATGTATTACGGATGCGCAGTTTGAGATGGCCAACAGACCGTACGGTCGACAGGTACTTGTTGAGAAAACTCTAAATGAATGATTTTGGTTTATTAAATTTTGAATTACATATATATATACTTATATATGATATATTACTTGAACATAAACAAGTTGCTGCTGTACCTGTTGATGCTCTTGCCGGTCGCTGATGATCCACCCGCCGCCCCACTGCTCCTGGTCTTGCTCCTGCTGGACGTGAACGATAGGGTGAGAACTTCTCTTGGACATGTATACCAATGTGAGCTCATCTGATCCTGCAGGGAGCAGCTCGTCATCATCTGAGTCTGAGTAGTACTCAGACTTATAGTATCACACTATGGTTGTAAATATATTTTTGTAACTGAAGCCATGGGCTTTTTTAGACAAACCAATTTGATTTTGTATATATTTGTTTATAATTGAAGCCATGGGCTACTTTGACATATGGACTCCCTTGTATATATGTTTTTACATAATGAAAGCCATGGGCTTATTTCAGCACACATAAAATTTTGATAGTATTGCATTCATGTCTTTCTTGAATCGTGTATTGATAATGTCGTTCTTGAATTGTGTATTGGCAATGCACAAAATGTTCTCTGTGGATGGTGCAATGCACCCAAAAAAAAATCCAAAGAGTGCTATTGGGTGCTGGAATGCTGGAATAGATTTCAGGCACCAAATACCACTCTCTGGATTTTTTATTTTGGCTCTTTATTCGCGTGTATCTGTGCATAAACTCTGCCAAAGTCATGTTTATATGCACGGAAAATCTATTATTAAACACTCGTGTATCGGCAAAGTAAAACTGGTAGGATGCCTGTATAAGCCCATGTATCGACACATCTGACGGGCATCATACACACGCTTTTACACGCATGTCTGTGGCTGCGATTATACACGGGCCTGCTACTTTTTTTCATAAGTCATTTTTCACGGCTAGCAGCACAGGTATGACCCCGATCCCTTGTAGTGTTGTAATATTAACCAGGATTTCACCCACCATGGTCCCCCCATCCAAGGATATACCTGGAAGTTGTCAATGGTGAGGCTTTGGTGCAAATGTTCTCCAATGTATGAGTATGGATATGTACTCATGGAGAAGTTGCTACATTAATTTAGCCAAAAGAATAGTAAGCAATAAGCTTAACAAATATATAATGGCTATTATGTGATATGGCTTAATTCGTGATAAGGCTTAAATCGTGCACCTGAACTCGTGAGTTGCAAGATTTTTGGCCTGTGAAGGGTTATTTCGTGAGATGGCCTAATTCAGTGAAGTTGCAAGTTTTGACCTCGAGGGTTTTTTTTTTAAATGGGTCATCTAGGTCATGAATTGCAAGCAACTGCTTCTTATGCACTTATTTCTCACATCCAGAGGGGTGACAAGAGCATTGTTATTTTATCCTTGATGTGCTCATAAGTCTCCATTTGCAAATGTGGGTATAGATTCTGGAATTTGTTACTCAGATGTTGTTGAGGCACCAGGGAGGAAGACTGCTGATTGTTTGGTTGAACACACAAGCTCTTGTGTTGGTGCTGAATGCACGAGAGTTGTTGAGTGATTTTCTTGTCATTGCTTGGGCCTCCATTCTTGTTGCACTTTAGGTGAAGTTGTTGGGGTTGAATTCGGTGGTGAGGTTTTCTTCACATTGTTTGATTTTGGCAACCATATGATGGAATTACCATCATAGTATCCTTGTTATTGAAGTATATGCACAGGCACTCATCTTTGATTAACACTGTAAATTGGTGGCCGATGTGCTTGGTATTGAGGCCTTCTTCTTTGTGTAAGCTTAGGGGACTTTGTGATACGCTCAGGAATCCAAGCTTTGGTATTTCTTTGGTAGTACCCTTCTGCGTGCAACAATGTTTTTGGTATTCACACTTGTTGCATTGGTGGAGTTCTTTGAGAAACTCGCAAAGGCTTTCGTGGACTGTGTTTTGGAGTACTTTTCTTTTTCCTTGGCCTCCGAGTGCTACTTTGAGGAAGAGGTTTTGACTGTTGAGGCACCCAAATTTGATTGGCACCTTCATAGTAGCCTTGAGCTACAAGTAACTGCTTCTCCACCCACATTTTGATACAAGTAAGATATCATGATAAATAGGTGTTCTCTTCCGTATGGCTCACATCTACTTTTGAGGTGGATGTAATGACAGCATGGCACAAGTTGGATGCATCAAAGTCTCAAAAATCTTGAAGATTACAATAAGAAGTTTTGGGAAGCTTTTCTCCCAGTTACTTCTTATCGTGTAGTGCCTTTGTCTGAGTAGGTAGAGAAGTATTGTTGTGGGCTGCCCAAGGAAGTATGTCATGGCCCTATGAAAATGGAACAGCACAAGTGTGGGCATGGTGGTTGCTGAGTCAAAATATTAAATGATTCACATTTGGGGTGCCCGGATAGAGATAATGATGTGTGGACATTTCCAAGTGTGAAGGGGGGAACTAAAACATTAATATTTTAATGTTTTATTGAAGGTTGCCCCTAGGCCTTAGTGGCCCCTAGGGAACTTTAATAATTATTAAAGTTGGGGCCCTAGGACAAGTATGGAGAGGGGGCAACTCCACTTTTGGAGTGCATGCCTCTCTCATAACTCTCTCTCTCTCTTGCTTTTGGGGATAGAACGCACCTTCTTCTTCTTCTTTTCGGGCTCTGTACGGGATTTCATAAATTTAGCAAACTTCTCACCACTAAAAGAGACGGAATAACCATCACTTTAGTGGCATTTTACGGGAGAGAGAGAGAGAGAGAGAAATCTATGTGTGATTCTGTGAGAAAAGAGTAATTTCTGTGTGTGTGTGTGTGTGTGTGTGTGTGATGAAAATCACACTTTTAATATAAAAGAATTTCTTTTATGCATCCATTTATGCATAAAAATCATTTAAGATGAAAATCACTCTTTTAATAAAAAATATCTTTTATGCATAAAAATCATTTATGATGAAAATCACACTTTTAATATAAAAAAATATCTTTTATGCATATGTTTATGCATAAAAATCATTTATGATGAAAATCACACTATTAATATTAAAAAATATCTTTTATGCATAAAAATCAGCCGTTTTGAAGCTTCAAATTAGAAAACGTTTCTTCTTAAGAGAAAAGGTTTGACTCCCTTAAACTGCCAAATAAAAGGGCCCAAGAAGACTCCATTGAGGTCCTAATGTCTTCTCTTTGACCCTGGTCTCTTGCTCTAGTAGAGCTCCTATCTCGTGCAGCTTGAATTCAGGTACATTCTTTAAGGTTGCTATAATGTTTTCATATTCACCTTTGTCCACACTCTTCAGAAGCACTCCTAGCATCTTCTACCTTCTTGCCAATGGTGGCTACCAGATGGTGGCTACCAGTTGTTGCTTAATGCTTTTATATTTGTTCAAGTGTCTGATTAAAGATTCACCTTTCTTCATATCTAGAATGTAGAATGGCATTAACAGATTTATCTTTGATTTTTTGCTTGAGTGCCAAATAATTTATTTTCATCCCATCATCTTTTGCCCATCGTATCCCTGTGATGTGATGAATGATTTCATCATTTAAACTGAGTACGATAAGTCCTAATGCTTTCTCATTCCTGCTCTTCCACTCATTTTTCCCACTCACCTCTAGGCATTCATCTCTTCCTTCAACTAGCCCCCACAGATTTTTCCTCATGAGCAAATACATGGTTTTTGTTTTCCATGTATAAAACTACTCCCCATTAAATTTGGCTATTCATGAGGATGTGAAGGGGGTCTTACCTCTTGATCCAATTTCAAGATTCAAGGGTAGTGTCTACCCTTTTACAACTCATTCTGGTGTTTAGGTGATGATTACAACAGATTTATCAGCATAAATTCACTAGAAATTACATTAAACCAAGGGTAACAAATCTGTACTGAATGGTTGGAGTATCAAACCATCTCCGAATTGCAATCTAAAGTTATATGGATCTGTATCAGATACCAATGGTTAATTTGAACCCTAAATTGCACCAAAATATAATGATTAGTGTAAATTAATCACTGATTAGCAAAATAATCCTCTTTTTTTGTGTGCAAAAAAATAGAGTATGCGGGGAGTCCAGATCTGGGGCCTTAGAGTTCAAATGAGCTCAACCCCTTTCAAGGCCATCAATAGAAATTACTCTAGTAGAGGATTAAGCCAAGAAACACAAGATTTGACCAAAATGCTTAATCTCTGCTTTACCAAAGTCACCTGTAGATTTGATTGGAGAGCTTGGATCTCACTGTAGACTTGATGAAATCAAAAACTGTCTTCACTAACTTGTAGAGCACCCTTGAAAACCCCTAGGTCTAAGAGGAATTAGAGCAATGTCTTCTGTGTGAGTGTAGATCTCCAGTTCTCTTTAGAAAAAAGGTGCCTGAAAAAACACGAAATTCTATATTTTTGCTCGGCAGTTTGATGTGTTGAATAGATGGGCTAGAGCGTAGGGCTTGTGGCTATGTGTGGCTAAAGGCTTGAATCCTATTGTTAAGCCTGGAGGGAAATCAAGCCCCTCCACCAGCTGGGGATACAAAAGCTCTAAAGAAAAGAGGTAAAAACTTGATTATTTACTAATCTTGATTAACTAGATGATTAGCAAGGTAATGGGCTCATAAATTTGATGGATTCTAAGCTAGCTCTGATACCATGTTAAATTTGCAGTAATGTGATGAGCTATGGTGGATCAAATGCTAGAATCAACATCATTAGAAAAGAGATTAGATGATAATTAAGATGTGATTAGTGAGTAATTAATAACTGATAGCTTAATGTAGGCATGGATAATCAAAAACCAGCAAATTCTCATTAGGCCAATGCCTCAATTTATAGAGTTTACATCCAAGCATCTAACCCCACTGATCTCTCCTTGATTCACTCCACCTCTTTTTCTTAATTCTCTCCACCTCTTCCAGAATATCTCCACACCTCCTAAATATTCTCATGCTACCCTTTATTCTCTCCCAGTAGATACTTCTAACCTTCTCACAGCTTCTTACTCTTTTATAGCCTCTTGCTAAGGGCTTGTTCCCACACACACTCTATTCACTTGTATATTTCAACACCTTCTCTCAAGTGAATACTCCTAGCACACCTGGACCCTATACCAAGTTTCCCTCTTACTTGGTAGTCCACGACCAGTGCCTCAAGTCCCTAAACTCATAGTCCTTAACACACTCTCTCTCTATGTGTCCAAGGTTACTACAAGTTCCCGTGACCTTGACTAAAGTACTCACACATACATCTAGCACATGGCCTACATCATCCGTGGCTCAGAGGTGGTTTTACTCTGTTGTGGGGAAGGTTACATTGGGTTGTGGGTTTCTCTCCCTCTAAAAGATGATCTGACTCCACTTCCTTTTAGAAGCCTCCATGAAGTTTACCAATGTCGTTTTCCTTCTCCACTGGGTTTGCTATAGCAATCTCTTGCCATGTGTCTTGGCTTTCCATAGTTGTGGCAAGTGAAGGTCCTTCCTCCTCCTCTGCCTCTTCCTCGTCCTCGTCCGCGAGAGAATCCTCCTTGGGTGAAGAATGCTTTTTCTTCACCAGTTGTTGAGTCCAGGCATTTCTTCTCTTTGACCATGGTCTCTTGCTCTAGTAGAGCTCCTTCTATCTCGTGTAGCTTGAATTCAGGTACATTCTTTACGGTTGTCTCTTGCTCTGGTACATTCTTTACGGTTGCTACAATGTTTTCATATTCACCTTTGTCCACACTCTTCGGAAGCACTGCTATTGCCTCATCATCTTCTACCTTCTTGCCAATGGCTACCAGTTGTTGCTTAATGCTTTTATATTTGTTCAAGTGTGTGATTAAAGGTTCACTTTCCTTCATATCCAGTTTGTAGAATTGCATCAAGAGATTTTTCTTTGAATTTTTTGCTTGAGTGCCAAATAATTTATTGAGTTCATCCCATCATCTTTTGGCCATTGTATCCCTGTGATGTGATGAATGATTTCATCATTTAAACTGAGTGCGATAAGTCCTAATGCTATCTCATTCCTACTCTTCCACTCATTTTTCCCACTCACCTCTAGGCATTCATCCCTTCCTTTAACTAGCCCCCACATATTTTTCCTCATGAGCAAATACATGGTTTTTGTTTGCCATGTATAAAATTGCTTCCCATTAAATTCGGCTATCTCTTATGCCGTGCTCATGATGATGATGTGAAGGGGGTCTTACCTCTTGATCCAATTTCAAGATTCAAGGGTAGTGTCTACCCTTTTACAACTCATTCTGGTGTTTAGGTGATGATTACAACAGATTCCTAGAAATTACATTAAACCAAGGGTAACAAATCTGTATTGAATGGTTGGAGTATCAAACCATCTCCGAATTGCAATTTGAATTTATAGGGATCTGTATCACATACCCAATGGTTAATTTGAACCCTCAATTGTACCAAAATATAGTGATTAGTGCTGATAAATCACTTAATAGCAAAATAATCCTCTGTTTTGTGTCCAGAAAATAAAGTATGTGGGGAGTCCAGATCTGGGGCCTTAGAGTTCAAATGAGCTCAACCCCTTTCAAGGCCGTCAATAGAAATTACTCTAGTAGAGGATTAAGCCAAGAAACACAAGATTTGACCAAACACGGAATGCTTAATCTCTGTTTTACCAAAGTCACCTGCAGATTTGATGGAGAGCTTGGATCTCACACTAGACTTGATGAAATCAAAAACTATCTTCACCAGCTTGTAGAGCACCCTTGAAAACCCCTAGGGTCAATAGGAATTAGAGCAATGTCTTATGTGAGAGTGTAGATCTCTAGTTCTCTTCAGAAAAAAGGTGCCTGAAAAAACACAGAAATCTACAGCTCTGCGTGGCAGTTTGACGTGTTGAATAGATGGGCTAGAGCATAGGGCTTGTGGTTATGTGTGTGTAAAGGCTTGAAGCCTATTGTTAAGCCTGGAGGGAGATCAAGCCCCTCCACCAGCTGGGGGTACAGAAGCTCTTGAAGAAAAGAGGTAAAAACTTGATTATCTACTAATCTTGATTAACTAGGTGATTAACAAGATAATGGGCTCATAAATTTGATGGATTCTAAGCTAGGCTCTGATACCATGTTAAATTTGCAACAATGTGATGAGCTATGGTGGATCAAATGCTAGAATCAACATCATTAGAAAAGAGATTAGATGATAATTAAGACGTGATTAGTGAGCAATTAATTGATAGCTTAATGTAGGCATGGATAATCAAAAACTAGTAAATTCTCATTAGGCCAATGCCTCAATTTATAGAGTTTACATCCAAGCATCTAATCCCACTGATCTCTCCTTGATTCACTCCACCTCTTTTGCTTGATTCTCTCCACCTCTTCCAGAATATCTCCACACCTCCTAAATATTCTCATGCTACCCTTTATGCTCTCCCAGTAGATACTTCTCACCTTTTCACAGCTTCTTACTCTTTTAGAGCCTCTTGCTAAGGGCTTGTTCCCTTACACATCCTATTCACTTGTATATTTCAACACCTCCCCTCAAGTGAGTACTCCTAGCACACCTGGACCCTATACCAAGT
The DNA here is from genome assembly GCF_041138505.1 of Cibotium barometz. NCBI lineage: Eukaryota > Viridiplantae > Streptophyta > Polypodiopsida > Cyatheales > Cibotiaceae > Cibotium > Cibotium barometz. The sequence continues at coordinate 48,073,638 of NC_141086.1, read as the reverse complement.
TTCTATCTTACTTGGTAGTCTGCGACTAGTGCCTCAAGTGCCTAAACTCATAGTCCTTGACACTCCCTCTCTTTATGTGTCCAAGGCTACTACAAGTCCCCGTGACCTTGACTAAAGTGCTTACACATACATCTACCACATGGCCTACATCATCGGTGGTGGCTCAGAGGTGGTTTTACTCTGTTGGGGCAGGTTACATGGGGTTGTGGGGTTTCTCTCTCTCTAAAAGATGATCTGACTCCACTTTCTTAGGAGCCTCCACTGGGTTTGCCAATGTCGTTCCTTCTCCTTTAGCAGTCTCTTGCCATGTGTCCTAGCTTTCCACACAGTTGTTTGCCAAGTCAAGGTCCTTCCTCCTCCTCTGCCTCTTTCTCGTCCTCGTCTTCGTCCTCGAGAGAATCCTCCTCAGGTGAAGAATGCTTTTTCTTCTCTAGTTGTTGAGTCCAGCCATTTCTTCTCTTTGACCCTAGTCTCTTGCTCTAGTAGAGCTCCTTCTATCTTGTGCACCTTGAATTCAGGTACATTCTTTAAGGTTGCTACAATGTTTTCATATTCATCTTTGTCCACATCTTCAGAAGCACTGCTATTGCCTCATCATGTTCTACCTTCTTGCCAATGGCTACCAGTTGTTGCTTAATGCTTTTATATTTGTTCAAGTGTGTGATTAAAGGTTCACTTTCCTTCATATCCAGTTTGTAGAATTGCATTAACAAATTTATCTTTGAATTTTTCGCTTAGTGCCAAATAATTTATTTTCATCCCATGCATCTTTTGGCCATTGTATCCCTGTGATGTGATGCCAATGATTTCATCATTTAAACTGAGTGCGATAAGTCCTAATGCTTTCTCATTCCTGCTCTTCCACTCATTTCTCCCACTCACTTCTAGGCATTCATCCCTTCCTTCAACTAGCCCCCACAGATTTTTCCTCATGAGCAAATACATGGTTTTTGTTTGCCATGTATAAAACTGCTCCCCATTAAATTCTGCTATCTCTTATGCCGTGCTCATGATGATGATGTGAAGGGGGTCTTACCTCTTGATCCAATTTCAAGATTCAAGGGTAGTGTTCTTCCTTTTACAACTCAATCTCGTGTTTAGGTGATGATTACAACAGATTTATCAGCATAAATTCACCAAAAATTACATTAAACCAAGGGTAACAAATCTGTACTGAATTACTGAATGGTTGGAGTATCAAACCACCTCCAAATTGCAATATGAAGTTATAGGGATTTGTATCAAATACCCAATGGTTAATTTGAATCCTCAATTGCACCAAAATATAGTGAATAGTGTTGATTAATCACTGATTAGCAAAATAATCCTCTATTTTGTGTGCAGAAAATAGAGTATGCGGGGAGTCCAGATCTGGGGCCTTAGAGTTCAAATGAGCTCAACCCCTTTCAAGGCCATCAATAGCAATTAGTCTAGTAGAGGATTAACCTAAGAAACATAAGATTTGACCAAACATTGAATGCTTAATCTCTGTTTTACCAAAGTCACCTGCAGATTTGATGGAGAGCTTGGATCTCACAGTAGACTTGATGAAATCAAAAACTGTCTTCACCAGCTTGTAGAGCATCCTTGAAAACCCCTAGGGCCAATAGGAATTAGAGAAATTTCTATATAATAGCAAGGTAGAAGCTGAAAGAAAGGATCAACCAGCATATGAATGCCCTGAGAGAGATAAAGAGTGCAAGATTGATACCCTATATTTCTCTTCATGCTCAAACACTCAACCATTCATTCAAAGATTGGATGAAGTATATGATACCCATTTTCACCTTGTATCCAATTTTGAATAATGGATACCTTTATCTTTTTATGGCCATGGAAGCCAAGTTGGAACTTTGGCACTTCTGGGCAGGTGTTGTTGCAGTTGTTTTAACTAAAGAGTGCTTGGTCCTTCCCTCCACCCAACTAAAGAGTGTTTCTATTGAGTCCTGTAGATTGGAGTTTGTATCAGTGTGTCTACTTGTTGCACCTTTTTTTTCTTCTTTTTAAATGACCTTGTCCAGCTCCTTGATCATGGTGGTTATAGGTATTGGTTTTATTATATTTAGCCCATCCTGTTGGATTGGTTTCTTCCTCCATACCAGTGTTTGCGCATTTGTTTTAGTTGCGAATTGGTTTTGAATGCCTTTACTACCCTTTTCTGTATTTGTAGGTATTTGCAACAGTGGCCATTGGGTGGAGTTTGGGCACCCATATTGCTGTATTGCCTGTATTGGGTGGAGTTTGGGCACCCATACTGCTGTATTGGGTGGAGTTTGGGCAGCAATACTGCTATATTGCCTTGATGTGATAACCTTGTGCCATTAACAAGTCCTTTCAAACCCATTGCTTACAAGGGCTTTGTGGAGTCTTGTTTTGTTTGGAATACTACCAGTTTACATGTGAAGACCATATCTATTCCTTGTCTACTCTTTGAACCTTTTTCCTTGACTCCTTATTGATGCCCTTCTCATCTTTGTATAGCTGGTTTCCAAGTCGACCCTTAGGCACCCACCAGTGTGCTGAGTACATTGTAACTTTGGTTGTTTTTTGCATATGGATTACGGGATTGATGCCTTCTCTGCTACATGAGCTGATGTCATCATGATTGGTGTTTCCATACATCATGGCCTGCTTCCTTGTGTTTATCGGGCTCTATAAGGGCATGGAAATTACTTTGTTTCTCTCATTCAACAGTGTCGTCGTCTTCTCCCATTGGATATTACAGTTACTAGTGCTACAAATCCAAGATTATCCCATGATCATTTTCTCCTCCATCGATCTTGTAGGCATGACAAACACCTTTCCAACCAAGAAATTATTTTTGACGGAAACATTAACACTTACAAATCCCTCAGCTTGTAGTTGTCAAGTGCACACTTCGTACTTGTGCATTGGTGGCCTCAAAGTGCAGATAATCTAAAGCTACCCATGTTTCATATGTGTATACATGCCTCTAAAAGGTTCTGTACAAGACATTAACAAACAATACTCACTCAACACCATTCAGAGCATAGACTCTGATTTATCACAACAGCATAATGATTGCACAAACATCAAGAAAGACACGATAAACGCTGAGCAAAGACATAGCAGAACTTCTCTTTCATTCATTAGCGATCGGAATCATCACCATTCCCTAGATGCAACTGTCAGGGAATAACCACTCGGTTCAGATTCCATAAGGTACATCCACACATAACTAACCACACCAAACCCTTTGACTAAGGTCTAAGAATTACATAAGAAAGCCCTAACACTTGGCACAGCCTAGTGGCTAAATTTTTCCCAAAAATTTGACCTGAACCCATCAATCCCTGATCACCAAAATCTGATTTCTGCAGTAGACCTCTGATCATATAAAGAGAGTGTCTAGAACAAAAAGAAATTTCCCTAAAAAGAAAATGCCTAGTGTTTGTCTGTTTTTTTTTAAAACTAGTGTTGAAAAACACTGTGGTGGTAAACATTCTGAGCATCACTATGCCTGACCCTGTTGGTCAGTCTGAATCTCTAAGACTTGCTCCTGCTGAGCTTCCACGTCCACTTGAACCTCCTTTGCAATGTTGATCACCGCCTCAGGGTCCTCATCATCTGGTAAAGCTTTATCCATACCCATCAGCAAGCTCACGTGCTCATCAGAGCTCTTTTTCTGAACAGCTCTAGATGTTTGTCCTTCAGCAGCACCTGCTCCTTCTTCTTGTGTCTGAAAAAGGGCTCTAATCTTCTTCAGCTTCCCTGCAGACGATTTCAACTTAACAAGCTTAAAAGGATTAGAACTAGGACTTTCTATCCCCATCATATGGGACTCCTCTGGTCTGATTGTGCCTTTCAGAGCAAAACCACTCGGCGTCTTATATTCTAGCATATCCTCTGTTTCATGTACCTTGCTCTGCTATTGAATCATTTCTGATTTGATTCTCCCCACATCTGCTTCAGAGACCAGAACACCTCCTATATAGACAGTTCTTCATGCTCACTTAATACTTGCTCCTTCATCTGTTCTAAGGGTTCCAATCTATTTAAAAGCATCCTATTCTCTGTTTCAAGCTCTACTTGTCTTTCAAGAAATCTTTGCATCTCTGACTCTACACTAGCCTTCAAAGATGTTATCCATTCTTCAAACAACTTCAGAGACAATCTATTCTTAACCAACTGACTAGTCTATTCGGAGATCTCCTTGGTTGAAGAAACTTTCAACTCAGCCATGTCAGCATTCAGAGCTTTGATCTGATTCTACAACATTTCCACTTCTTGAGCTTTTCCTCCAAGCATTAGTCTAGCTTGATCATTAGCCTTTTGCAACTGCTCTTTCGCATAGGCTCTATTTTGATATTCCCTAATCTTTCAACTTGTTGCATACAAAACTTCCTCAAAAATACAAGAGTATCTCCCACAAGACTGCTCTGAACCGGATTTTGCTACCAACGGAGTTACCTTCGAAGGCATCCCTTGCATCTTCAATAGGTCATATCTTTTGCTGCCTACTGCCACATGTTCCTTTTCAATCAACTGTATCTTCTTCCCCAACTTGGTTTGAGAAGGAGTCGGAGATTGCCCTATCCCAGAGACTTTTGCCCATAAAAGTGGTTCATCATCTTCATCTATCCCAGACTGCAACACAGAAGTTGTAGCCTCTTCCAAACTATAACCTGCCTCCAAGAGACACCCTACTGTTTTCTGCTCCTCCTATGTCAACTGTCTATCCCTAAGTCTCCTCTTCAGAGTCAGAGCCAATGTATGTCAAGAAAGTCTAGGGTCCACAGGCTTTGCACAGGTATAGCTGTTTGAAAAGAGTCATAATCAAATAAGGCCTTGAGGAAAGGGCCAAGCCTGCTCTTACTAACTGCTCTCCTTTTATCCTTCTCTCCCACTTCAATCATAATCCTCTGATGTACCACAGTGGCCCAACCCACATCCACTCGTGCCTCTGCTGTAGCTAAAGGGGTATAAGATTCCTTTGACATGTAGTCAACCTTCTGAAGTAAAAGAGCACGCTCCATAAACCGTCACAATTGCTGCTTCCTGCGGCCTCTACTATCTTCAAATGATAATAATGTCTGGAGCCCATAGGGTTCCCAAATTCTCTCTCCATATCCTCATCAGATACTAAATTCAAAGCTTCCAAACCTGGGTTAAAATGTAAGTCAAATACCTAAGAAATCAGAGCTGGGGTTACCCTTGTACCTCCTTTGAGTACTCCCTCTGTCTTTCTCACCAGAGCTAGCTGTGTGGGAGCATAGATATTGTCTTGCCACTCAGCCCAGGACAATTTTGCATATCCGATCAACCCAATTGAAGTAAGCCACTGAACATTTGCATTATTCTCCAAATCCATGCTATACTTGAAGGGTGCAAAGTTCTCCATCAGGCTACCCACAACAGTAGAAATATCCTTCGTAGAAATCTCCTCCTGTTGTCCCGTCTCTTTCAGAATCCGAGCTAAAACACTGCTCCACTTCTTTGCTTGGTGCTGAATGCTCTCGCAGCAGGGACCATCGAACTGATGTGGTCTCCACCTTAGGTTGCCCTTACTGCATAGCCTACTTACCCTTCACCATTGTGAGATCCCTGTTCCCACCGCGCAACGGATTCGGGGTACTAGCAGCGGAAGTAGCACTTCTTGCGCGAGGCAGGGTCCCACACTCGGGGCCTCGTCCACGGATATCCGGACAAAAGACTAATCCGTCGATTTTTCCAAAACCAGACCCGGAAAAACTTCCCTTATCCGGAAAGCACGGGCGATTCCACCAGGATAATTTTTACTCTAACGTAGTCAAAACTCTTACTGATCAAACAGATCCGACTGCATCTATAAAGATACTTGGTCAGATCAAGGAAGAAACTTGCACTTGGATCATTGGGATCAACGCTTTTTTCCCCACCAAGGAGGCACAGCCGTTGATTCCTATCCATAGAACAATTACTATCCGGGATTTACTTTATCTATCGTAATAACAGAAATTGAGTCTCGATTTACGGATCCATCAGTCCAGCCTAACCCCATCCGATCCCATGGGTTAGCCAACCGCCCAACCACTGTAGTGATGGGATCCAATTTGGAATTTGGTTAGGTTTTGTCCCGGGTACCAAGGAAAAGAGTTCCAAGGCCCCCTAGCCGGAATTTCATGCAAACATAAAACTAGCCACACCACTTACACACCCAATATGAAAATTGCCTTTTTCTTAGCATCAGCTAACTTTAAAACAATCCTTTAATGAAACCATAGTACCACTGGTCACAATCTCCCAAATTATCCAGTTGATTCATAATTTCCCATCATTCCTTCATCAGAGTATCTATGGCATCATTGGCAACTAGAACGCTCACCACCTGTCCACACAGGGGCCGTTTCAATAGTTCCTAGCCCATAATACTCAACAATATAATCACTTATCAAGATGGACTCTCGTTGAAGATCAGCAAGATCAACCAACAGATCCATATAAAAGAGCCATGGACTCATCCGTTGAGGACCAGCAAGGTCAGTCAACCAGATCCATGCCCGGTTCCAGAAAACAACTCTTACTCCTTGTTCCAATATCTTCCTCGACGCACGCGTGGGTATCCTGGGCGACCCAGAGCCCGAGCACCGTATGGTCAGCACCCTCTAGGATCCTTCGCAGGTGACCTAGCGCTTCACTCATAGGCCGCTTCCTTGGTCCCTCATCCACCGTACCGGAAGCTCACCATTTTAATCGAACCGAGGCTGGTCAAGACCTCGGCCGACCTTGCTACGCGAGACGTCCTCCATTGACTCTCCGTCAGCAGTTGCAACTTTATCAGTTAGGTCTCCACGACCTTAATCACAAGACGGTCAAAATGCTTTCCCAGCATTCTTGACATAAAACAGCCATTTACAAACAGCATTTACAAACAGTTTACAAATACAATTTCTATATTAACTCTCATTTTTCCACATTATCCCTCATGCAATCCACATTACTTATTCCACATTTCATTTATATGTGTACTCATCCAATCATATCATTTTCCATCTCTTCACTTCAGATTCCTTCACATCACATATCATATATTCACATCCATATCCACATCCATACATCCACATCCACATCCACATTCACATCCATACATCCACATCTACATGCTTATCTCCCTTTTCACATCCTCATTTATACATCCACATCCCATATCCACATTCATACATACACATCCATATCCACATCCATATCCGCATTCATACATACACATCCATATCCACATCCACATGCATACATTCATTATCACGTCCTCATTCATACATCCACATCCACATACATACATACATACATCCACATCCACATCCACATTCTCATTCACATCTATACATCCATATCTACATGCACATTCACATCCATACATCCACATCTATATCCTCATTCACATCCATACATCCACATTCATGCATCCACATCTACATGCCTACATCCATACATACACATCCACATTTACATCCATGCATCCACATCCACATCCTCATTCACATCCATACATCCACATTCATACATCCACATTCACATCCATACATCCACATCCACATTCACATCCATACATCCACATCTACATGCTTATCTCCATTTTCACATCCACATCTACATGCTTATCTCCATTTTCACATCCTCATTTATACATCCACATCCCATATCCACATTCATACATACACATCCATATCCACATCCACATGCATACATACATCCACATCCACATTCTCATTCACATATATACATCCATATCTACATGCACATTCACATCCATACATCCACATCTATATCCTCATTCACATCCATACATCCACATTCATGCATCCACATCTACATGCATACATCCATACATCCACATCCACATTTACATCCATGCATCCACATCTACATCCTCATTCACATCCATACATCCACATTCATACATCCATACATCCACATCCATACATCCACATCCACATCCACATTCATACATCCACATCCACATCCACATTCACATCCATACATCCACATTCATACATCCACATCCACATCCATACATCCACATTCATACATCCACATCCACATCCACATTCACATCCATACATCCACATTCATACATCCACATCCACATCCACATGCATCTTATCATATCTTATCACTTCCCATATCTTTTATGCATACCTCTATGCATGAAATTCAATTATGCTAAAAGTAACACTTTTATAATAAAATATTCAACTTTTATGCATACCTCTATGCATGAAATCCAATATGATAAAAGTAACACTTTTGATATAAAAAAATTATCCTTTATGCATACTTCTATGCATGAAAATTAAAAATGATAAAAGTAACATTTTTGATATAAAAAAATTATCCTTTATTCTCCATGATTATAATGAAATTCTTTCAATTAATCTAGGATGATAATCCCTAGAATATGGTAGGAAGTCCTCTTTTTATGCTTTGAATGAAATTATTTTATGCATAATTTTTATAAAAATTTTGCCATAGCTCCGCTGCTATGACTGATAAATCTCAATTTTTTCTAAGGGATAAAGCTTATCATTAAGGAAATAATTAAAATGATCTCTAATTGGATCATTAATCTATAGTGGATTGAATCATCAATATGCATAAACTAAAAGCATAGAAGAAAGCCATTAAATTGGCCTCAAGCATAGCTTAATCTTGGGTTAAGGAAAAGCTTTATGAAAAGCTTGATTTGGATTGAGAACGGGTCATGAGTATGACCATTTCTTGAGTGAGAGAGAGAATTTACATAAAAATCATTAGAATTTAAACATAAATGAAAATTAACTTCAATAGCATTTATTAACTTATGTAACTCTTCACTACTATTCAAACTTCAATAGTATTTAAAAAAAAACCATACCAATTAAACTTCTCAAGCTTGAGAGGGGTTGAGAAGAGAGAAACATTGAGAAATTATAGAAAGATCAATATTCACTAATTACCTTACAACTTGCTTGATTCTTTGTTCACGGTAGAGGCCCCCAACCAATCAATTGGTTAAGTATGTTGATGGAGCCACTAATGAGGATTGAAGAAAGAGGGAAGCTCCAAAAACTAGTGAATTATTAAATGAATTCACAGTTCTTGGCTTAGGTGGAGTAGAGTAACGATGCATAAACACTAACTATTTTTCAACAAGGGGGAGGCTTCTATTTATAGGAAAAATTGAGCTCCTAACCAAACAAACTGATTCTAGAATTTTCTAAATCAGTTTGGTCAATATTTGACCATTTTTAGGTCAGTTAAGCTAACTTTTTGGAACTAGACTTGAATGAGGAGAGAGGAGAGATGAAATATCTCAATTTTTATGAGTTTAAAACTCATTCAAGCATGTGAAATATGCACCTCCTTTAAAGAACTCCTCTTCCTTACATATGTGTCATAATGGAATCATTTTAATATTGCTCATAGTTTTTTTACTAATAATCCTTGTACATTTTCAACTCTTCATCTTATGTGAAATATGCACCTCCTTTAAAGAATTCCCCTTCCTTACATATGTCATATTTTTAATATTGCTCATAGTTTTTTACTAATAATCCTTGTACATTTTCAACTCTTCATCTTATGTGAAATATGCACCTCCTTTAAAGAATTCCCCTTCCTTACATATGTCATATTTTTAATATTGCTCATAGTTTTTTACTAATAATCCTTGTACATTTTCAACTCTTCATCTTATGTGAAATATGCACCTCCTTTAAAGAATTCCCCTTTCTTACATATGTCATATTTTTAATATTGCTCATAGTTTTTTACTAATAATCCTTGTACATTTTCAACTCTTCACCTCATGTGAGCATTTACTCATTTTTGGGTATTTTCTTTTTACAAGTTGGATTTATCTCCTCCCTACACATGGATTGATGCTATTGGTCCATAGGAACCTTAATTGGACCATAGTCTAAAGATTTCTGAAAATCTAGACGCTTAGACTAAGGTTCTTTATACCTATTTCCAATTAATTCCAATTGCACATTGGAAAATTCTTTTTGAATTTTTGTTTCAGGGGAACTCATCTGAATTATAAGAGATATTTTTCTATCCAAAAATATTCAAAATCTGAATATTCTCTCTCTAGAATAAATTTTCTCTCTCTAGGCTAAAATAGTTAGCAACAGGGTCTTTATATTCCTGAAGAGGGTTGATTACAGGGGAAGATACTAGACATCAAAAAGGGTTTGGGGGAGGAATCTTACATTCTACCCCACTTAAAAAACGCGAGATGTCCTCATCTCGCAACTTGTGATAATTTCGCAAGATTCACGAATATGAGACTTAGAAAAAAAATTTAATCAAGATTAACCACCAAGATAAGTCTTAAAGAGAGCAAGATTCAAAATACGAACAAGATTTAAACTTTATTCATTCTCGGAACTTATACAGTAAAGATAGAGGAACTCTTTACACTTCCATAAGCCCGTCCATCATATGGTCACAAAAGCAATCCTCACAAGCTGCACAAGTATAAGGTAACTCATCTATGGGAATGATTCTGTGGGTTATTGCTGCGCCTATCTCAGTGGTATGAGGTGTTCTAACAAAAGGACCTCTGAGAGGCAAGCCAAAAACGGGGTAAAGGCATATCTTCTCATGAGGAAGAAAACACGCCAGTAAGAAGACCCGCTCAGAAAACCCAGGATGCCTTGATCTCATGACGCAGTAGTATCGGGGACCCAAACCCAAAGCTTCAATAACCATGGCCAAGCGGACATTGTTACGAAAGTGCTGCTGGCCCCAGGGTGTTACCCTAGTTATGTTTTGATAGGTCCGCCATTTGGTTTGCGCTACAGAAGTTCCCAAGTGAGGGAAAAGTGAGCGCTCATACTGCTCTATAAAATCCTTCTTCAAAGATTCACTTGCGTCTTGAAGGTGAGGAATCATTATGGATAAAACTAGTTCTTGTTGCCAAGCCATGAAGGAGATTAAGAAAGAAAGGAGATCGATGGAAGTAAGATTACTGTGAGCGACAAGTAAAAGTTACGACTTATATAAAGGAAGGAGCTAGCGTAACTTAGAAGCCAACGGTAACTTGCCACTGAAGTTTTACCGTCTTTCCATGATTTGGGTTTGGCACATTTTTCTATAGAAGGCATTCAGAACTTTGAGATGAGGAGATAAAAGAAGTTCGTAAGTTAAATCACCTACTTTCTTTGGTCCACAATATCTGGGAGATAACTTCTTATACTTCCCAAGAGATAAAGAATTTCTTTTGGGCCGTACTCGAATGAAGACCAAAACCTTGATATCCAAAACATCGATTCTCACTTTTGAACTCATTGTTCTGAATCCTTAAAACAGGTGGGACTCTTGAGAAGTATTCTAGGAAAAGGGTCTTCCTTTGTTAAACAGAACTTTCTTTTATTTTAGAGAGGGAATAATTATAAGATCAGAAAGGGAGATTCTTACTCCTATATACCTTGAAGGCTGGGGAGGAATCTTACATTCTACCCCACTTAAAAAGTGCGAGATGTCCTCATCTCGCAAGGTAGAGGACAACTCTTTTTCTTAACATCCAATTTTATTTTGGGGTTCCTTATATTCTGGTCAACCCAGCAGAACACTGGGATAAATATCCCTTATATAGAACTCATCATTAATATTCAGATCATATCATTCATATCTTTAACATGATAATGGTCCATTAGACCGAAAAATTTCCTTCTGAACATTCCCCCACGGGAATTTCAGTCAAGCAAGTTCTCAATTTGTCATCCCTTAACTTGATCTACTGATCAAGTGTTAACAGTAACAATTTGACAGCACAACCCACTAATCTCATAGTGATTTGCTGAATTCATTATCATCATTCCAGTTATGAATATCATCACTGGGACTCGTCCCATTCATCCTCATTGTGGATTTGTTCAGATTTTTATATTTCAACTAATTTCAGAAATCATCATTTTTCAATCAGAATTTTCAATCAGAATCCAATTCAATTCATCAATTCTCAAACAGAATTAAAAATCATATCAACCACATTCGAATTCATCATCTGGATAGCATTAACGCTTATAATTTCAAGTCTTAGATTTACTCGTATATACTGTCAGTAAAGAGCTGCAGTATACTCTCGGTATATACGGGTAGTCACGGCCCTTGGAATTATAAGGTAAATACCATCATGTCTAGGCCTCAAGCAAGTCAGGGCTTCTATATAATTGCGGTACTTCCATCTGAAGACCCAATTACCAATTTACGAATTTTAGTTTGAATATCAAATTGTATGACTTATATCACACAATTACAACCTTTTTGTGTTTCTTGATAAATTTTTGACATATTTGTCTTCTCAGTTGATCTTTATTAACCAAATGCTCTGATACCAACTGTGAGATCCCTGTTCCCACCGCGCAACGGATTCGGGGTACTAGCAGCGGAAGTAGCACTTCTTGCGCGAGGCAGGGTCCCACACTCGGGGCCTCGTCCACGGATATCCGGACAAAAGACTAATCCGTCGATTTTTCCAAAACCAGACCCGGAAAAACTTCCCTTATCCGGAAAGCACGGGCGATTCCACCAGGATAATTTTTACTCTAACGTAGTCAAAACTCTTACTGATCAAACAGATCCGACTGCATCTATAAAGATACTTGGTCAGATCAAGGAAGAAACTTGCACTTGGATCATTGGGATCAACGCTTTTTTCCCCACCAAGGAGGCACAGCCGTTGATTCCTATCCATAGAACAATTACTATCCGGGATTTACTTTATCTATCGTAATAACAGAAATTGAGTCTCGATTTACGGATCCATCAGTCCAGCCTAACCCCATCCGATCCCATGGGTTAGCCAACCGCCCAACCACTGTAGTGATGGGATCCAATTTGGAATTTGGTTAGGTTTTGTCCCGGGTACCAAGGAAAAGAGTTCCAAGGCCCCCTAGCCGGAATTTCATGCAAACATAAAACTAGCCACACCACTTACACACCCAATATGAAAATTGCCTTTTTCTTAGCATCAGCTAACTTTAAAACAATCCTTTAATGAAACCATAGTACCACTGGTCACAATCTCCCAAATTATCCAGTTGATTCATAATTTCCCATCATTCCTTCATCAGAGTATCTATGGCATCATTGGCAACTAGAACGCTCACCACCTGTCCACACAGGGGCCGTTTCAATAGTTCCTAGCCCATAATACTCAACAATATAATCACTTATCAAGATGGACTCTCGTTGAAGATCAGCAAGATCAACCAACAGATCCATATAAAAGAGCCATGGACTCATCCGTTGAGGACCAGCAAGGTCAGTCAACCAGATCCATGCCCGGTTCCAGAAAACAACTCTTACTCCTTGTTCCAATATCTTCCTCGACGCACGCGTGGGTATCCTGGGCGACCCAGAGCCCGAACACCGTATGGTCAGCACCCTCTAGGATCCTTCGCAGGTGACCTAGCGCTTCACTCATAGGCCGCTTCCTTGGTCCCTCATCCACCGTACCGGAAGCTCACCATTTTAATCGAACCGAGGCTGGTCAAGACCTCGGCCGACCTTGCTACGCGAGACGTCCTCCATTGACTCTCCGTCAGCAGTTGCAACTTTATCAGTTAGGTCTCCACGACCTTAATCACAAGACGGTCAAAATGCTTTCCCAGCATTCTTGACATAAAACAGCCATTTACAAACAGCATTTACAAACAGTTTACAAATACAATTTCTATATTAACTCTCATTTTTCCACATTATCCCTCATGCAATCCACATTACTTATTCCACATTTCATTTATATGTGTACTCATCCAATCATATCATTTTCCATCTCTTCACTTCAGATTCCTTCACATCACATATCATATATTCACATCCATATCCACATCCATACATCCACATCCACATCCACATTCACATCCATACATCCACATCTACATGCTTATCTCCCTTTTCACATCCTCATTTATACATCCACATCCCATATCCACATTCATACATACACATCCATATCCACATCCATATCCGCATTCATACATACACATCCATATCCACATCCACATGCATACATTCATTATCACGTCCTCATTCATACATCCACATCCACATACATACATACATACATCCACATCCACATCCACATTCTCATTCACATCTATACATCCATATCTACATGCACATTCACATCCATACATCCACATCTATATCCTCATTCACATCCATACATCCACATTCATGCATCCACATCTACATGCCTACATCCATACATACACATCCACATTTACATCCATGCATCCACATCCACATCCTCATTCACATCCATACATCCACATTCATACATCCACATTCACATCCATACATCCACATCCACATTCACATCCATACATCCACATCTACATGCTTATCTCCATTTTCACATCCACATCTACATGCTTATCTCCATTTTCACATCCTCATTTATACATCCACATCCCATATCCACATTCATACATACACATCCATATCCACATCCACATGCATACATACATCCACATCCACATTCTCATTCACATATATACATCCATATCTACATGCACATTCACATCCATACATCCACATCTATATCCTCATTCACATCCATACATCCACATTCATGCATCCACATCTACATGCATACATCCATACATCCACATCCACATTTACATCCATGCATCCACATCTACATCCTCATTCACATCCATACATCCACATTCATACATCCATACATCCACATCCATACATCCACATCCACATCCACATTCATACATCCACATCCACATCCACATTCACATCCATACATCCACATTCATACATCCACATCCACATCCATACATCCACATTCATACATCCACATCCACATCCACATTCACATCCATACATCCACATTCATACATCCACATCCACATCCACATGCATCTTATCATATCTTATCACTTCCCATATCTTTTATGCATACCTCTATGCATGAAATTCAATTATGCTAAAAGTAACACTTTTATAATAAAATATTCAACTTTTATGCATACCTCTATGCATGAAATCCAATATGATAAAAGTAACACTTTTGATATAAAAAAATTATCCTTTATGCATACTTCTATGCATGAAAATTAAAAATGATAAAAGTAACATTTTTGATATAAAAAAATTATCCTTTATGCATGATATTAAAATTCAATTTCTCCATGATTATAATGAAATTCTTTCAATTAATCTAGGATGATAATTCCTAGAATATGGTAGGAAGTCCTCTTTTTATGCTTTGAATGAAATTATTTTATGCATAATTTTTATAAAAATTTTGCCATAGCTCCGCTGCTATGACTGATAAATCTCAATTTTTTCTAAGGGATAAAGCTTATCATTAAGGAAATAATTAAAATGATCTCTAATTGGATCATTAATCTATAGTGGATTGAATCATCAATATGCATAAACTAAAAGCATAGAAGAAAGCCATTAAATTGGCCTCAAGCATAGCTTAATCTTGGGTTAAGGAAAAGCTTTATGAAAAGCTTGATTTGGATTGAGAACGGGTCATGAGTATGACCATTTCTTGAGTGAGAGAGAGAATTTACATAAAAATCATTAGAATTTAAACATAAATGAAAATTAACTTCAATAGCATTTATTAACTTATGTAACTCTTCACTACTATTCAAACTTCAATAGTATTTAAAAAAAAACCATACCAATTAAACTTCTCAAGCTTGAGAGGGGTTGAGAAGAGAGAAACATTGAGAAATTATAGAAAGATCAATATTCACTAATTACCTTACAACTTGCTTGATTCTTTGTTCACGGTAGAGGCCCCCAACCAATCAATTGGTTAAGTATGTTGATGGAGCCACTAATGAGGATTGAAGAAAGAGGGAAGCTCCAAAAACTAGTGAATTATTAAATGAATTCACAGTTCTTGGCTTAGGTGGAGTAGAGTAACGATGCATAAACACTAACTATTTTTCAACAAGGGGGAGGCTTCTATTTATAGGAAAAATTGAGCTCCTAACCAAACAAACTGATTCTAGAATTTTCTAAATCAGTTTGGTCAATATTTGACCATTTTTAGGTCAGTTAAGCTAACTTTTTGGAACTAGACTTGAATGAGGAGAGAGGAGAGATGAAATATCTCAATTTTTATGAGTTTAAAACTCATTCAAGCATGTGAAATATGCACCTCCTTTAAAGAACTCCTCTTCCTTACATATGTGTCATAATGGAATCATTTTAATATTGCTCATAGTTTTTTTACTAATAATCCTTGTACATTTTCAACTCTTCATCTTATGTGAAATATGCACCTCCTTTAAAGAATTCCCCTTCCTTACATATGTCATATTTTTAATATTGCTCATAGTTTTTTACTAATAATCCTTGTACATTTTCAACTCTTCATCTTATGTGAAATATGCACCTCCTTTAAAGAATTCCCCTTCCTTACATATGTCATATTTTTAATATTGCTCATAGTTTTTTACTAATAATCCTTGTACATTTTCAACTCTTCATCTTATGTGAAATATGCACCTCCTTTAAAGAATTCCCCTTTCTTACATATGTCATATTTTTAATATTGCTCATAGTTTTTTACTAATAATCCTTGTACATTTTCAACTCTTCACCTCATGTGAGCATTTACTCATTTTTGGGTATTTTCTTTTTACAAGTTGGATTTATCTCCTCCCTACACATGGATTGATGCTATTGGTCCATAGGAACCTTAATTGGACCATAGTCTAAAGATTTCTGAAAATCTAGACGCTTAGACTAAGGTTCTTTATACCTATTTCCAATTAATTCCAATTGCACATTGGAAAATTCTTTTTGAATTTTTGTTTCAGGGGAACTCATCTGAATTATAAGAGATATTTTTCTATCCAAAAATATTCAAAATCTGAATATTCTCTCTCTAGAATAATTTTTCTCTCTCTAGGCTAAAATAGTTAGCAACAGGGTCTTTATATTCCTGAAGAGGGTTGATTACAGGGGAAGATACTAGACATCAAAAAGGGTTTGGGGGAGGAATCTTACAACCATGGCCAACCTCTGCCTAACAGTATTCAGAGCTAGAAGGTCTGGCCTAGTGGTAGAACTACGGGGCATGTGAGTAGGGGGATAAGTAGAACAAAGAGAAAAAGAATGAGGCACAGAGCACAATGAGGCTATTGGCTTCTGGAATGGATGCCTCTAAAATGCAGATGTCTCCTCATGCAATCTCCTCTTCCATGCACTTCTAGAACGGACAAGATGAAGCCATGCATGCCGTCCCCTCACTGCTGCTGCGGATTTATAGGGATTCTCATGCATCACGTCGGCCATTACCGCAAATAATGTCGGACAAAAAATTAAATCAAGCCAATTGATAGCCGACTCGTGCGAAATATATTCCCCACTGTTCAAATTGAAAAATCCAAGCGGACTCTGATCCACACACAAGCTCTGAATTTCCTCTGTTCTCTGATCTTTTGCTCTGCCCTGATTCGAACATGTACTCTGAACTACAGGGGGAGTGCCCACAAATGGCTTAAGTCTAAACCCATTCACCCCCTTTGGTACCAATGTTCCAAAGGCATCTGAAAGCATGAAGGTTCCTTGCCCCAAGTCTTTTTCAATTCTCTAGGGCCCAATGTACCTGAGCTTCAACTTCCCTGGGTGTGGCCCTAACTAACTTGGAATTGTAAAGCATGACCCAATCTCCCACTTTGAAGACTTTGAACTTGACATTCCTATTTACCCAAGCTTGTCTCCTTTTTTGAATGATCTTTGAAACATAAGCACTCATTGCTCTGTCTTTCTCCAACTGATTCAGATTGTGCTGTCTATAGATCAGAGATTCTCTGAGTGGAAATTTGCTTTCTGCAGCAACTCTGAAGCTAGGCACCACAAACTCCATGGGTACTACTTCTTCTAACACATAAACAAGCCTAAAAGGAGTCATTCCAGTGTGGTTACTTTAAAGGCTGTTCGAAATGACCATAAAGCTGAGTCCAATTTCATATCCCAATCAGACTTGTTGTTCGTGAACAATCTTCTTAATGATTTTAAGCAGGATTTTGTTTGAACTCTCAGCCTGTCCATTTGCCTGAGGATGATAGGGAGTGGACTTCTTATGCAAAATCATATGGGTTTAAGTAAGCTCTCTGATAACATCATTCAAGAAGTGTGTTCCCTGATCACTAACAAGCTCAATGGGACATCCAAACCTTGTCATGATGTTACTATACAAGAATTTGGCCACACTAGCTGTTGTATTATCTCTGAGAGCCACTGCTTTCACCCATTTAGTACAGTAATCTGTAGCCACCAGAATGTAACTCTTACTTGTCTTACTCTTTGGCTTGATAGGACCACAAAATCTAATCCCCATTTCTGAAATGGATCTAGAGGTAGCACAGGGTGGTATGACATCCTATCTTTAGAATTGGGTTGATAGGACCACAAAATCTGTAGCCACCAGAATGTAACTCACCATATTCTAAGGCATTGGATGCTAGTATGGCCTTGTGATCTAGTCCCTTCTATTCTAGAGACCTCCTCTTGTGATTCGTTCATCATCAATGGTTTGCCAATTGACCATATAGAACGAGGTAGGAACAATCCCAAATTCCACATATTGGGTTCCTCGGGGTTGCATCACATCTATGGTAGGCGAGCACATGCATTCAATTTTCACTGAAATTCGGGAGGAGGAACTGATGCATACATTTCTATTTCCTCTTCCTCTTTGGAAATTTCCACCATGGGCTGGCATATTTGTACGGATGTGGTTTGCTTGGTTGTGACTAAATTATTACCAAAAAGTTTCCCTTCCATAGGGTGTGCTCTCCATGTTCTTAGATCTATCTTTAGAATTTGTGAATCCCTGAAAACATACACATGGTCTAATGCTCAAGCGTGCACCAATTTGGATTCCCTCATGAAGGGTCTCCCCAATATTATGTCATATGAGTGTGGTTGGCATAGAAAGTCCATTACTACAAATGTATGATGGTAGCAAAACGTAAAGAGTTTGAGTCTCACATTCTCTAAAAGCTCGATGAGCCTTGAATGTGTTCCATTCGGAATTTTAACTATAAGATCTTCTCTTTTCAGATCGGTTTTTTTTCAATTTTCCCAACATCGTTTTGTGATGATGCTAACCCCCACCTCACCATCCACCCAAGATAGCCAGTGCCTAGTATCCGTTATTATGATGAATTGGTATCGTAGCATTAGTGTCATCACTTTTGTAATAATGCCCCAACTGATTAATTGGTATCTTGACAACTCTGGTTGTTCCTTTCCTTGTGTGTTTTAAGGTTCTTTCTGCCAGAGGTCACATAACATCCTATGTAGTGTTGGTTAGCCTTAGTCCACCCCCTACCCATTGCTTTATGTCTGCTCATAATGTTGGTGAACTGCGTAGCAGTTGTCCCAATGGCATTTGCACACAGAAGTGGATAGTACAGCCATGAGAGTGCCTATGTCTCTAGGTTCTCTGGCAATTGAGACTTCCTTCTATGTGTTTAAATGCAGTTACATTTTATTGCAGTTACATTTTAAATGCAGTTACATTTTATTGTAGTTACATTTTAAATGCAGTTACATTTTATTGTAGTTACATTTTATTGTAGTTACATTTTATTGCAGTTACATTTTATTGTAGTTACATTTTATTGCAGTTACATTTAAATGCAATTACATTTTATTGTAGTTACATTTTATTGCAGTTATATTTAAATGCAGTTACATTTAAATGCAGTTACATTTAAATGCAGTTACATTTAAATGCAGTTACATTTTATTGCAGTTATATTTAAATGCAGTTATATTTTATTATAGTTACATTTTATTGCAGTTACATTTAAATGCAGTTACATTTAAATTCAATGCATTTAAATGCAATGCAGTTACATTTATTGAAGTTACATTTAATGCAGTTATACTTAAATGCAGTTACATTTAAATTCAATGCAGTTACATTTATTGCAGTAACATTTAAATGCAATGCAATTACATTTATTGCAGTTACATTTAAATGCAATGCAGTTACATTTATTGCAGTTACATTTAAATGCAATGCAGTTACATTTAAATGCAGTTACATTTATTGCAGTTACATTTAAATGCAATGCAGTTACATTTATTGCAGTTACATTTAAATGCAGTTATATTTAAATGCAGTTACATTTAAATGCAGTTACATTTAAATGCAGTTACATTTAAATGCAGTTACATTTAAATGCAATGCAGTTACATTTATTGCAGTTACATTTAAATGCAGTTACATTTATTACAGTTACATTTAAATGCAGTTACATTTACATGCAGTTACATTTAAATGCAGTTATATTTAAATATAGTTACATTTAAATGCAGTTATATTTAAATGCAGTTACATTTAATTACAATTACATTTAATTAAAGTTACATTTAATTATAGTTACATTTAAATGCAGTTACATTTAAATGCAGTTACATTTAAATGCAGTTACATTTAAATACAGTTACATTTAATTACAGTTACATTTAATTACAGTTACATTTAAATTACAGTTACATTTAATTACAGTTACATTTAATTACATTTAAATTATAATTACATTTAATTACACTTACATTTAAATACAGTTACATTTAAATATAGTTACATTTAAATACAGTTACATTTAAATGCAGTTAGTTACATTTAAATGCAGTTACATTTAAATGCAGTTAGTTACATTTAAATGCAGTTACATTTAAATGTAGTTAGTTACATTTAAATGCAGTTACATTTAAATATAGTTACACTAGTTACATTTAAATGCAGTTACATTTAAATGCAGTTACATTTAAATGTAGTTACATTTAAATGCAGTTACATTTAAATACAGTTACATTTAAATGCAGTTACATTTAAATGCAGTTACATTTAAATGCAATTACATTTAAATACAGTTACATTTAAATACAGTTACATTTAAATGTAGTTACATTTAAATGCAGTTATATTTAAATACAGTTACATTTAAATGCAGTTACATTTAAATGCAGTTACATTTAATTACAGTTACATTTAAATGCAGTTACATTTAAATGCAGTTACATTTAATTACAGTTACATTTAATTACAGTTACATTTTAATTATAGCTATATTTAATTACAGTTATATTTAAATGTAGTTACATTTAATTACAGTTATATTTAATTATAGTTATATTTAAATGCAGTTATATTTAATTACAGTTACATTTAAATTATAATTATATTTAATTACAGTTATATTTAAATGTAGTTACATTTAATTACAGTTACATTTAATTGTAGTTATATTTAATTACAGTTACGTATAATTATAGTTATATTTAATTATAGTTACATTTAATTATAGTTACATTTAATTGCAGTTACATTTAATTGTTTAAATGAGTTACATGAAGCATAATCACGTAGCTTAAAAATAATGTTAACCAGTGTGGTTAACATACCCCCCTCCCTAATTTAGGTCTGTCATTGGAGCTAATAAGTGGAATCAATGATAGAAGATGGATTAGGTCCGGACGAAGTCGTACCACAATTTTGGATATGGGGGGGAGATCTTTGAAGGACCTTGTAGCTTGTCCATAAGTCTATCTCCATCATATCTTTGAAGGTTTGGAGATGTCAAGAGGGCATCCATTGGATGCACTTGTAGTAGCCAAAGAGCTACTTCAAGGTGGAGCCTTTGTTAAGGTCGAAGGTGAGGCCTTAAGGTCCCTCATGATAGTGTTCCCACTATGGAAAGGCTTCTAGGAGTGTGATAATGAGGTTAAAAAAGCTTATGGTTTCCACGATTACTAGATTGGGAACCTGATCATATCTGGTGATGAAGCCATTCATCACCAGATATGATAATAAGGTTAAAAAAGCTTATGGTTTCCATGATTACTAGATTGGGAACCTGATCATATCTTGTGATGAAGCCATTCATCTTTGTGATCATGTTGACCTCCATGCATGGGCTCTAGGACATAGGTGGGGCAACCATGGGAAGTTGAACTACAGCTTGGAGTTCTCCTCACTACTACAGCTTGGGGTTCTCCTCACTACTACAGGTTCACCCATTTTTGACACCTGGTATCGATGGTTTCCACACCATCAAAATATCTGTCGATATAAGCGGTTAAATTCGATGTCGAAATGACCTTCAAAGTGAAGCGTCAAAATAAAAGTCAAAAACAACGTCAAAATAAGGGTCGAAATAAGCATCGAAAAGGGTGTCAAAATCTTATTTTTAATTTGGACTTTAAAAAAAATGTGCAGAAAAAGAAAACATTGACAAAAACGAAGTATTTCTTAGTAAATAAAATTGAAATAAGATGGTATATCTCATCATCTCTCTCATCCTCACCTAGATCCATGGCTCTGAATACATCTACTTCCAAAAATATCTCTCCATATGCATCTTCATCATCAATAGGTGTAGCCTCCGTATCATCCTCTTCTATTTCAGACATTAGAGGTGGTTGTGTTGAAAGGTGTTCTCCTATTTCTTCTTTGAATTATGGATTAGTTGTTGTGTGTGCTTCTGGTTCAAGTTCTATTAATTGTTGAATTACTATACCTTCATTTGATCCTTCTTCTAGTTGTTCAAATGAATCAATATCCGTTTCTTGTGCTTCTTTAGTGGGTTCCTCAACCTCTACTTTGTTTGTAATTTCCATTTCTTCAAATATTTGTTTAGTGGGATAAATTTGGATTACAAACAACCACCTATGATCTCTTGGGTCCACCTTGAAGATGACTTTCTCATAATGCTCTGGTAGCACAAATGTGTCCCTTTGGTTTGTCCATATCTTTGTGGAGTCTACTTAAACAAATCCGCTCTTTTCTCTATGCATGGTTTCTTGTGGTCCTTGAGCCACTACCTTGAACCACTTCACATAAAAGATGAACATAGAAAACTTTTTGAAACCAACCTTGATAATGTCTTGTATCGTTTCACATCAAGCATGCCCAGCTCCACTACTTAGATCACTTGCACTTGAACGACTTTCTTGCATGAAATTTGCTTTGACACCGCAATCAAATTTTGTTCTCTTCTTATCTATTCGCTCCACTCAAAATTGATGAGATCACCTGACCCAAGTGCACCAAATTTGTGATACTAGTAAAAGAAGATCATGAAATGGTATCAAGAACAAAAACTTATACAAGACTATGTCTTATGGTTCTTGTATACATATAAAAACTCACTTACATGTGGTAATCACAACCATATGTAATCTCCTCCTCCTCATCGCTTATAACCTCACCACTTTCTTTTGCTTGTTGTATGCTTTGCTGAAGCGATCTACTAGAAGGAAATTTTGGAAGTTGAGCAAGTGAATCTGGGTATGGCAATGCTCTAGTTGTTCGATTCTTTCTAAAATTCAAATGATCTCCGTCTCTTTCCCTCTTTGCTAGGTTATACCTCTCAATCCATTTCTTCATAGAACTTGAGTTGAGGATGTAAAATTTATTAATCTTCTCTTGTAATGCCATATCCATTATTCTTTGAAGCCCTTGTCCTTAGGCTCTTCCCCAATGAGCTGATCATCCTCTTCTTGTGTCCACTATTGTGCATATCTGGGTGTGACGTACTAAGAAATTCTATTATGTATACAAGAGATTCTTGAACAAGCCATCCCATTTCTATACTACCCTTAGGGCGAAAAAAACCTTTCAGTGTCTTCATAAATCTCGAGGAAAAACATCCATCGACTATGAAAAACACCTGCTATGGTAGCAACCTTGTCAACCACATGAACAAGTAAGTAGGTGCAATTGAATGGTCAGGAAACTTGTTGGAAAGAATTTCTTCACCATTGTAACTGCTTCAATGTAGTTTAAACGAGCTGCTTCAAACGTATTTCTTCTAATATCCTTCTTTGATATCCATCATACCACTACACTAATCTTATATATTGTCACTCTTATGTCTTGCTGAGGTTGGATATCTGTACCACTGCACTGCTAGAAATACGTCCCATTTTTTTGAATGCTCGTTGATATTTGGCGACTTGGTACTTGCAATGATTACATGGGCACAACATTTTCTCCTCTAAATTGATAAAATTTGAAAGGTTCATAGCACTCATCACAGGCTCCATGTATGTTGAATACGCATGTGTATTTGGGTCCAAATGAGGGGAGGTGGAGCTTCTTTTATACTTCATGCATGGCCTAGTCGATATATTCTTGTTTTTTATATGGAAAGGTGTCGGGCCGCCAAAAATTTTAAAATTTGAATGTGAAAACGAAATTATAGAAAAATGAACTTAAGTGGCCGTCGAAATAGGTGTCGATATAAACATCAAAACAAATGTCAAAAATATTATCTATCGACGCACATTTTGACGCTTTTTTCGATGCGTATATCGAGACTGTTATATCAATGCTTATATCGATGCCTATTTTGATGACTATTTCGATGCTGGGGATTTTTAACAGAACCACGGCGCCTCACTATTAGTGTTTTTGAAAATCAGTAATTATTTGTCCTGTTCAAAAAATTGAAGATTCTTTCTCTCCCTTCCCCCATCCCTTTCTTGTTTCACTTTTAGGAATGTGTGTCTCTAATCTGCACCTCCAAATTGTGTCCTCTCCCTTCCCCCATCCCTTTCTTATTTTAGTTTTTTTTTTGCATGCTTCCCAAGCTCTATTAATGGTTTGATTTACTTGTTATTTTGCTTGTGTTGTGTGTGTATTTGCGGGTTTGCCTATCTTTACACAATCTCTTTACTTCCAGGTATGGACCGTATACCCTTACCGCTTTTGTTGGTTTTTTCTTTTTTTACTTGTATACAAGAGGCCCCGAGATGGGGAGGTAGGTAGATCAAGCATGCTATATAGGCTTCTTTCCTTGTATAGATTTTATGCAAGAAGCGCATGCATAGAGCTTGCATACGCTTCTTGTAAGCTCTATACATAGCCTTCCTGCAAGGTTACATGAAGTGTATGCATAGAGCATGTATAGGCTTCTTGCAAGCTTGCATGAAGCTTTTTCAAGCTTGCAAGCTCTATGCATAGGATTCTTGCAAGCTTACATGAAGCTTATACATAGATCCTGCATAGGCTTCTTGAGCAAAAGCATGATAAGGTGGACTGAAAACTTGTGTCCTAGGACAATGGTTTACAACTGATTGTGACTTTTATGCAGAGTTAGAGAATTAAAACATGGTTGTTTAATATTTTTTCACATTTATTATATCTAAAAGGCACTAGATAAATTGCTAAATACATATTATGATGATATTAAATCCACTAATATTGGTTATCTTCAAGTGTGGTAGCAACCAATGCAATTGGTAGAAAGTGTACCACCTTATCATGCTTTCACCCTATTGTATAAGCCCTTATTCATAGCCTTTATGCAGATAGGCTTATGTATAAGCCCTTATGCATAGGCTTCTTGCTTTAGCCCTTATGCATAGGCTTCTTACGTTAGCCTTATGCCTTTGTCTTTTGGATAAGCCCTTCAACTTTGGCTTCTTGCATAAGCCCTTATGGTTTAGGGTTTATGCAATTGGCTTAGGGTTTAGGCTAATGCATAAGCCCTTATGCATATCCTTTATGCATATAGGCTTATACACATAAGCACTTATGCATAGGCTTATACATAAGCCCTTATGCATAGGCTTCTTGCATTAGACCTTATGTATAGGCTTCTTGCGTTAGCCCTTCACCTTAGGCTTCTTGCATAAGCCCTTATTGTTTAGGTTTATGCAATAGGCTTAGGGTTTAGGCTTATGGATAAGCCTTTATGCATTAGCCCTTATGCATAGGCTTAGGGTTTAGGCTTATGGATAAGCCTTTATGCATTAGCCCTTATGCATAGGCTTCTTGTGTTAGCCTTATGCATTAGCCCTTCACCTTAGGCTTCTTGCATTAGCCCTTATGAAAAGGCTTCTTGCGTTAGCCTTATGTATTAGCTCTTCACCTTAGGATTCTTGCATAAGCCCTTATTGTTTAGGGTTTATGCAATAGGCTTAGGGTTTAGGCTTATGCATAGTCTTTATGTATATAGGCTTATGCATAGTCTTTATGTATATAGGCTTATGCAAAATCCATTATGCAATAGGCTAATGCATAAGACGTATGCATAGGCTTATGGATAATCTCTTATGCATAGGGTTTAGGCTTATGCATAGCCTTTATGTATATAGGCTTATGCATAGCCTTTATGTATATAGGCTTATGCAAAATCCATTATGCAATAGGCTTATGCATAAGACTTATGCATAGGCTTATGGATAATCCCTTATGCATTAGTCTTAGGTTTTAGGTTTTATAGTTTATGCAATAGGCTTAGAGTTTAGGCTTATGGATAAGCCCTTATATGCATAGGCTTCTACATAAGCCCTTTTGCAATAGGTCTATGCATAATCCTTATGCATAGGCTTGTGGATAAGCCCTTATGAATTAGGCTTAGGGTTTAGGGTTTATAAATGTTCTTAGGGTTTATAGTTTATGCATGAGCCCTTATGCATTAGGTTTAGGGTTTAGGTTGATGCATGAGCCCTTATGCAATAGATTTAGGGTTTAGGGATAAGCCCTTATGCATTAGGTTTAGGGTTTAGGGTTTATGGATAAGCCCTTATGCATTAGGTTTAGGGTTTATGGTTGATGCATGAGCCCTTATGGAATAGGCTTATGCATAAGCCTTATGCATAAGGCATTATGCATAGGATATGCATGCTTAGAAGTTTAAATGCATA
The DNA here is from genome assembly GCF_041138505.1 of Cibotium barometz. Classification (NCBI taxonomy): domain Eukaryota; kingdom Viridiplantae; phylum Streptophyta; class Polypodiopsida; order Cyatheales; family Cibotiaceae; genus Cibotium; species Cibotium barometz. Next base: position 48,046,989 of record NC_141086.1, on the reverse strand, counting down.
ACTAATCACTTTTCCTCATGTTATATTTTGTAGGTCTTTCATTGTTGTCCTCTCCTTTGGCTTGACATTGTCGAGGTAAGCTCTCTTATTCACGCAATATCATGCCGGGTTTAGGGTTTAGGCTTATGCATAGAGATATGGGGCATTATTATAGGCCATCTAGAATACTGTTTAAGTCAAGTTAGGAGTGGTTATCTACGAGTAGGTGGTTATAGTGGAGGGGGAGCCCTCGATCTTCTCACTATCCTTCTCTTGTAGAAGATAAGTTTCCTTTGGCTTTAATAGCGGGGAGTGTGTGGAAAGTCCTCAAAAGCTATCATCCAAAAGTGACATTGTCCACCCTACTTGTCTAAGCAGTATTATAGAAGGTCTCAACAATGTTCTAATATCACATGTTGCCTTTTTTGTCTAAGATTATCATTCGTTTATTATTAGAGAATTCTTGTGTTATTTTCCTCTCCTTCGGCTTGACATTTTTGAAGTAAGCTCTTATTCATGCAACCTCATGTTTATTGCAATCTCATGCCAGGTTTAAGGTTTTAGGCTTATGGATAGAGATATGGGGCATTATTTTAGGCCATCTAGAATGTTGTTTAAGTCAAGTTAAGAGTGGCGAGTAGGTGGTTATAATGGAGGGGGATCCCTCGATCTTCTCACTATCCTTCTCTTATAAAAGAGAAGTTGCCTTTGGCTTTAATAGCGGGGAGCATGTGAAAAGTCCACAAAAGCTATCATTTGAAATTGGCACTATCCACCCTACTTATCTAACCAGTATTATTATAGGTCTCAATAATGTTCTAATATCACATGTTACCTTTTTTATTTAAGCTTTAAGAATTTTTGTTTAAGATTAATTCTTTTGATTCATAGAGATTCAAACATAGCTAATATGCTTTGTTTTATTTGTGTGGACCATGGATTGTACACCTGGCGACACACCGGCATATAGCCCCAATCTCTCCACCTTGCCTACACCATAGGGAATGTCCCCAAACCAATTTTTCCATTTCATGTCGGAGATAAGCCTTGAGAAAAGGTCTATGGCACAAGCCTACTTTGGGGGAGGCGCTGGCACTATTGCATAGCCATTATAGCGCACCACTACACAAGCCACGCCCTTAGACACTCCACAGAACATCATATAAACCCCACCCACGGCTCACTTGACTACTTCCAATCATCGTAGATGAGATCATTTGACGGGTTGTTGCCATGGTGGTGACCCTACGAACCCTTCTTCCTCTCAGCAGTGCAAGCACCCACCCATTGCTGCCTGTTGAGGGGACACCACGCTCGTGCTCATCCCACTACTTCGACACAAATCCCTTTGCGCCCAATCTGGCTCATTCCCATTATCAAGTAGTGGATGAAAATGTGGTATTAGAGGAGGTTGACAACGAGATGAAGTCTTGAATCCACGAGTTATCACCTGTAGCCTTTTCTCACGAGTTCATTGACTACATGGAATAAACTTGATAAGGCCAAAAAGGAACGAGTTGTGAATTAAATCAAAAGTAAGTTTATGCTAGCACACCAGGTAGTGAAGAGGTGCATCCTAGATGGATAAAAGATCACACGGTGAATGTGATGAAGCACTGGCAAAGCGACATCACATATAAGGTAAACTTAAGGGGACAAAAGCTTTGGAATTGCTCACACAAGAGATTTGGGAAGAGGAGTGTAGAAAGCAACATGCAAATCCCCAAAGGTATAAGCAGCAAGAGGAGGCCACAACAAAGAAAATGGAGAGCATAGGGAGCTCTCATCTTAGAAGTGATGGGCTGGGATGCTTTCCACAACTACTTTGTAAGTGTTAATATACATGATACCACTCACTTTTTTTAACATAATGGACATTTTATTTTATTTAATAAGTACTCATGCTTCATGCTTCTAGATGCGAGTGGTCTAGTGTGCTGCGAGTGATGCGGCAGAAAGGTCTCCCTATTACATGAGACGTATGCCCTCCTTGAGCGATTTGAGCGAGAGGGCCACAATGTTGATTGGACGGATGTGGTGAATATGGTAAACCTCTACATTTTCCACCCATCAATTAGTTTTTTTCTCACTTGTCATTTCCAAGTTTTTACCCCTTGGCTGCCAAACCTAGAGGAAGATGCTGATGATTAGGAGCTATGTACATGAGTCAAGTCTCAATGTGGCATACTTCTTTTTATCTGCTCTATGCCTCTTTTGTGTAATTTTTGTTGTGTAATTTTTGTCTGCTTCATTATGAGCTATGTAACTTTTTTACTTAATAAAAATTGGTATTTCATGACCTTACAGTAGAGAACATGGATGTAATTTATAACACTGGTATATAGGTACACCTAGTGCTGCTGCTGCTGCTGCAGGACTGCACCTGGGTGCACCATTATTTTTTTTAAAAAAATCTACATCCATCGATATACGCGTCGATATAATTATTGCAAAAAGCATCAAAATACTTGTCAAAAACCACGTCGTTGTTAGCGTCGAAATATAAGTCGCAATAGTAGTCATGTTAGTGTCGAAATTAGCGTCCCAATAAGTGTCAAAATAGTGGTTGTAAAATAGTGTTACTTTTAACTAGTATATCGACAGTTATCTTGATGTGTATATTGACATGCATATCGACTCTTCTATATTGATGCGCATATTGACGTTTTTGGGAAATTTTTATATGTTCAAAACTATTAGAAAAAACGTCAAAAATCAACTTGCCTGTAATAGTGCCTTCTCCTCTATTCTAAATAGATCCGAGGCCTAGTGTTTATGGATGGGGAGGTACACAGGATTGACTCTGAGGATGGGAGGAGCCTTTTATTTCTGAGGATGGGAGGAGTCTTGTATTTCTCTACCCAGATGTATGATTGAGAAGGAAGGGGCATCACCATTCTAGTGGTGGCTGCTCACCCATGAGCTCAAATGTGATGGAGTGCGTGATTGTGGTTGTCTATACTTCCATGTTCTTGGTGTGGGTACTGGTACTTCTAGGCATCGTGTTTAGCATTGAGGTAGGGCTAGAGGACATGGATGTCCACATGGTTCATGAGCTAGTGATGGGTGTTGCTGGAGTTGTCAGCAGTCAAGTAGGATTGGAATGGCATGCTTGAGCTTTGTGCAATCCAAAGGGTCATGCCAATTGAGGGGGTTGAGGGGTGGATCCAACTCTTCATGCTCTTGCAGGGGCTGTGGGGGAATCTCCCGTTCCTCCAATGGGCTAGGTGAAGGAAGGTTGCTTGGAGGTGGAGCAGACGACGACATGACAACTTTGTCAAGAGAGGAATTGAAGAAGAGGGGGATGTGTCAATGAAGAGGTTAGATTCTTAGGAGGTATAGGCAGTACTAATCCTAGATTGAGGGATGAAGGGGATGATGGGGAAATGGGTGAGGGGGGTGGGGAAGGGACATGAGGTGGAGTTGTAGTAGAAGGCGAGGGAAAAAAGGGTAAGGTGCTAGTTGGTGGGGAGGAAGGAGGAAAACTAGTGCCCAAGACATTTTTGGTGTGGAGGGTGGGAGTAAGGCATGGTGGTGGGCACCAATAGTGCGGGTGGGGGGGATGGAGGTTGAGACGAGAGGCAAGGTTGTGAATGGGAATGTGGTGAGGGTGGAGGAGGAAAAGAATGTGAGTGGGAGGCAAGGGGATGAGGTATTCTGAAGGGGGAAGTGTTGTCATCCCTGCCATCACTGTCATCACATCATCGAGGTGTCGTGCTAGTTGTTTGGAGAAGAAGAAGATATAGTGGGTCTCCCATTACTCCACGATGGTGATGTCGTATGTGAAGGCATTCTAAGAATAATCAAATTGTATAATGCTGGTGGTGGCAGCTATAACCTACAGTTAAAGATAGCAGTGTGAGGACTAATAGAACATAAGAGGTATAAGGTAGGAGGTCTGGACAAAGGGTTTGGTAGGCATAGTTTTGAGATCCCTATCCCCTCTGTGCATTGAACTCTGGAGTGCTAGTAGCGGAAGAAGCAACCTTGCATGCAGGGCAGAGCTTCCCACTTATTAGGGCCTTGCCCACCACGAATGTCCGGACAAGAGACTATTCGGCGGTTCTTCCAAAACCGAACCAGGGAAAAACTTCCCTCACCCAGAAAGCATAGGTGAATCCTCTAGAAAAATCTTCTAACATAGTTAAGAGCCTTATCTATCCTTTGTGTTCCGACCGAACCCGCAGGTCACATGGCCGAATCAAGGAGGAACTTGCACTTGGTTCATAGAAATCGTCGCTTTTTTTTCCTTAAGCGAGGCACAGCCGTTGATTCTTTCCCATAGAACAAGAATCTTCCTGGGACTTACTTTAACTATCGTAACTTAATCTTGACTGAACTTAGTAGTTGTAGGAACCCATAGATCCAATCGGCCATGGGTTAGCCAACCGCCCAACCATTGTATTGGTGGGTTTTCTTTTTATAAAAATTTGGTTGTGTTTTGTCTCGGGTACTTGGGAAAAGAGTTCCCAGGCCCCCTAGCCGGCACTCATGCAAAATACAAAATAGACACACCACTTACACACCGAATATGAAATTACCTTTTCTCAGATTCAACTATCTTCAAACAAAATTGAAATGAAACCACATTAATCCCATCATAATTCTCAAAATTCCAGTTCCATTGTTTTAATTGTCATCTGGACTCTTCGTTGAAGACCCGTTAGTCAGCCAACAAGATCCAATTTCAAGTTTCCAGTTCACTTAGATAATTTCTCGTCGCCAATCCACGAATATCTTCCTCGACATATGCATGGGTGTACTAGTAGCTGACGAGCCCATGCATCACCTGGTCAGAACCCTATAAGATCCTCCTTAGGTGTCCTAGTACTTCACTTAGGGACCGCTTCGTCCACCCTCACCCATCGTACCGGAAGTGCACCATTTTCAACCATACCGAGGCTGGTCAAGACCTTGACAGGCTTTACGCGGGAGATGTCCTTCGATGACTCCTAGCTGTTGCAACATAACTCTCCTTAGATTAAACCATAAGCCAAATGCTTCCTCCAACATTCTCACGTAAGATAGTCCTTTACAAAAACAGAGTTTCTATGCAAGTAAGAATTTCCCATTGAGTTGATTTTTCAAGACCCTTTTTCTCAAAACCCCAGACTTTCTTAATGAAAATGACGAATCTCGTATCTCGGTGATCCACCCGTCAATTATAACAAATTTCTAACCTATTTCTCGACGATTTTGGGTCTTAGGGAAAACTTCTCTAAGTCAGCTAGTTATCCATTCTTCGTACTGAAGAAATGGGAATGGTCACAAGACTTGGTTTAATTTCTGATTCAAGATATGGGCAAGCATCTTACTAATCCACCTTTCTCATGTGGTCATGGTCTAGCTCGGATTTAATCCTAGATTTATTTCCTAAAGATTTTTCTCCATTTATCTGATAAATTAACTGTAATTTCTAATCATAAGTGTAAAAATCCAAAATTATAAAAAATCATTCTTTCTTGGGCATACTAGTGTGACACGAAGTTGGGGTTTGGACTTCGGTCACTTCTCAGAATCAAAACACACTTGTATGAAACCTCACAGCCTCCTCACCTCCCTTTCTCTCCCTAGATTAGGATAAAGATATACACATCAAAGGTGAGATCATAATTCATGGAAGGAAAGATGAAAGGCTCCGGAGAAGCAAGAATTTCTGCCAGTCTTGCAGCTCCAAACAAAAGGGCAATTCTTTGTTGGAAGAAAATCTTCCGACTCAGGATTATGTGAACGGAAACATACGGGGAATATTGGTAAGGTTCATCCATTCGAATTGGGCGATTTGGACGGAACATATTAAAGAAAATGAATATGGCAATTACTTACAAGAGGATAAGACACATGGGGTTTGCCTTTTGATAAGGGATTAGGAGGAATTAATCATGATTAAGAAGAAAGAATGGCCAAAAAGCTATAAAAACAGAGATACACAAAGAATTGCAGTTTTAAATCCATAAAGGCTGTGCAAGAGAGGATTATATAGATGCGTAGAGCTTGAAGAGAGCTTCGCGTCTATATAAAAACTTTCAAAAACGGACAACCGAGTGAAAAGTTATGAGCATTTTACTACGAGACTATAAAACTGCCAAAATTCGCCTAAAAATTAGCAACTTTGGGAGAAATTCTAATCATCAATGAAGTAAGGGATTAAGAAATTAGTTACATGAGTGGAAAGAGCACAGAAAGAGCTTCCTATCCATATGATCAATTCTAGAAAACAATACCCGAGTGATGAGTAATTACCGGTTGAAATTTGGGTATTGGACCACAAAAAACTGCACTTCTCTCTCTTTGCATGAAACCTCAATTTTCACATAGCCTCTTGCCTCTCATCTCCTTCATGATTCAAGCTAGAGGGTAAGGGTTAACATTGCTCAGCGGACAATCGTGAAGATTTACCTATGGTCCCCAAAGTCTTTCCACATGCTCATTACCGCTAAAACCATTGGTACCTCCAAAGGAGGGCGGCAATAAGGCAAGGGCTACCTTGAGAAGTCACAGGCCTGCCAAGATAATAACTCCTTATCCCCCTTATCATGAATCATAAAAGAGGTCCAAAATTGGGTTAAGCATGAGGAGCTAATGCTAAATGAGACATTCACATGTAAAGAGAGTGTTTGAATAAGGGTTTGAAATATAAGAGAATGGCAATGACACAAAATGCTCAATTGAGGAGGCTCATTCCTTTATTTGAAAGGGAGAGGAGGGCTCTTTTTATAGGTGGAGAATCACCCTCTCTTCCATTGTTACAAATTACAATATAAAAAACTTCAACCCTTCAGTGACATAAGGGTAGATGTCACCATCATATATCCTCTTAGGCTAAGTCTTCTATTGATTATTAAATTGAAGACTTTTTGACTTTGAGAGTGTGATGAGATAATGGCCAAGCCTAAGTGGCATGTAGGTGGAGATCCCACTTACACATGGCGAAATTCTCCTCTTCCATGTAGGCATTCTAGAAGAATCTTTCCCAATTATGCACCTACACAAACTCCTCCACATGCCTTCCACACTCCCCAACTTGTTGCCTTATGGTGAATACCATATTAATAATACAATTAAAATCCATGTGAGCATGAAGGCCCACTTTTATTTTCCACATCACTAGCCTATCTACCATACCAAAGTATTTATCAAGCATACTTGTGGCATTTACAATGTGTGCACCCTAAGTCAAGTAAAACCATTATATTTGAAGATAGAATGCTGTTATCGGGGTAGCCGCCAAGCCGCCGCATCACCACGCCGTTATTCCATTGTGGGCGCCGCAATCTTATTGGACAAGCTTCCACCTTATTACCATTGAGAAACCGTCAAAATATGCACAAAGTTGAAAATGAAAGATATCAATTTTTCATGTCACATCTTCCCCCCCCTAGCAGATCCTCCATGCTTGTCTGGGGGGTCTGCTGGCCATGGTGCTCGAGGGTAGAATATCTTTAGCCGGTACTCATTGGCACGTCCAGGAACTTCCTGGCCACTTGCATCCTCTAGAAGATAGGTGTTATTTTTGAACTTTTGCTTTATCCTGAAGGGGCCTTCCCAGCGTCGAAGAAGCTTCTTATCTAGCCGTTTCTCCACACGGCCATCATACCTCATGACTAAGCTTCCTTGCTTGAGTTTTGGCTTCTTCTTCTTCTTCGTGAGAGTGTCATGCCTTGCCTTGCGCCGTTGTTGTGCAGCCTCCAAATTTTGAAGTGCCTGAAGTCGCCTCTCATCCAAGATCTGCAGTTGTGCTAGGCGTTGGGCATGTGTTTCTTCTTCATTATTCAAGCGTGCAAAAGATGTGCAAAGGCTTGTGATTTCCAATTCTATTGGCAAAATAGCCTCCATTCCATAAACTAACTGAAAAGGTGTGAAACCAAGAGAGAGTTTGTGAGTTGTCCTATAGGCCCATAGGACCTCTGGCAAATGCACATCCCACTTTCTCTTCATAGTATCCACTAGCTTAGACAAAGATCCACAAAGCAGTCCATTAGTTTTTTCTACTAAACCATTACATTGGGGATAATAGGGAGTTGACATAGCATTCTTTATTTTTAATTTTTGCACCAAAGCTTCAATCAAGTCATTCCTGAAAGACCTCCCCCCATCTGTAAGGATTTCCAATGGACACCCAAATCGGGCACATATGTATTCCCTGAGAAAGGATGCCACAGCCACTGCTTTATTATTGACCATTGCCTTTGCTTCTGCCCACCTTGTTGCATAATCTGTGGCCACCAATATGTAATACTTCCCATGTGAGGAACGAGGAAGTGGGCCCACAAAATCTAATCCCCACCTTTCAAATGGACCATATGCTAGGATATGATTTAAGGGTCCGGGAACCAATTACTTACGCCCATATGCCTGGCATACTTCACAACTTCTGCACCACTCATGGACATCTTTGCTGAGTCGAGGCCAATAATACCCTGTGTTAAGGATCCTCCGAGTTGTGCTGGCTGAGGCAAAGTGACCTGAACATTCATGACATAATTCCATAATCCTTTTAGACTCCTCTAGGCTCACTACCCTCCTAGGAATCTTATCCTTACCTTGCTTGTAAAGAACATCTCCTAGAATTGTGTAAGGATGAGCTTTCCTGGTAAGCCTTTGCTTCTGTTGAGGATTCAATCCAGGAGGGAAGTATCCTGTATCTAAATAGTGTTGAACATCTTGGAGCTCAGGCCAACCTGTATCCATTAATGCAAGAGTAGCTACTTTGAAAGAAGCCAAGGTTTTAGTAGCCAATTCATCAGCCTTTTGATTATCCTTCCTGTTAACATGCACAAATTTACAAAACTCAAAAGCTTCTTTCAACTCCATTGCCCTTTTATACAATTCTTGGAGATTTGGACTCCTTGCCTTATATTCTCCTTTCATTTGTCGGATGACCAATTGTGAATTCCCTTTAACCTCTACCTCTTCAATTCCATCTTTTATGCAATCTTCTAATCCCCAAAGTAATGCATTTGATATAGCCTTTGGAAATTCCGTACCCTTGGCCCATACCTCTTTTCCTTCTGGATCGAATAAAGCTATCCCCCCAGCCCCACATTGCCTGGAAGGGCTAAAGGCTCCATCAAAATGCATAGTGAAAGCAGTTGGTGGTGTCTCCAAATCTTCATATACTTCTTCCTTTGCTCCTGTTCCTTCTTCCTCTTCCTTCCTGGTAAGCAAATCTGCAAGAGAGGCCCTAGTGGCATTTTCTGTAATAAAAGTGAAAGAGAATTCTTGAAGCTCACAAATCCACTTTGCAAACTTCCCTCCTGCAGGATTGGGCTTGCGGACCAAGAATTGTAAATAAGGTTGAGATGTGAGGAAGAAAAAAGGGCGAGGTAACAAGTATGACCTGAACTTCTTTACTGCAAAAACAAGAGACAAACCACCTTTCTCCATTTCACCATACCTCTCCTCGGCATCAGTGAGTTGTCGGCTTGCATAATACACTGGTTGCATACGCCCTTGCTCTCCCTTTTGCAAGAGAATAGCACCCACTGAATGTGATGAGACACTTGGGTTCACATAAAAGTCCTCCCCCCACCTAGGAGGCTGAACAATTGGACTTTGACTCATGCATTCCTTGAGCAAACAGAAAGATTGAATTTGATCGGGCCCCCATTGGAAAGAAACATTCTTCTTTGTTAACAGATTTATAGGATACATCTTTTCAGAGAACATGTCAACAAAGCGTTGGTAATACTTTGTTTTACCCAAAATCCTCCTTACCTCCCTTACATTGGTAGGTGGTGGGAGGGCCACAATTGCCTGCACCTTCTCAGGATCCATCTCTATGCCTTCTTCTGAGATAACATGTCCCAAGAGAACCACCTTCCTTCGTGCCAAGCGGCATTTTCCAGGATTAAGACACCCTTTTCCATCATCAATACTTTGCAAGGCCAACCTCAACTTTTCCAAGTGATCCATGCGGCTTGAATAAATGCAAAAATCATCCAGAAAGACCCTTATAAACTTCCCCAAGTAAGGTGCAAATACTTGACTCATGAAGCGTTGAAAAGTTGCTGGTGCATTGGTCAAGCCAAATGGCATCACCCTATAGGCATACACTCCCCAAGGGGTGATGAATGAGGTTTTCCTTTGATCTTCTTCACAAATCCGGATTTGGAAGTATCCAGAGTATCCATCACACACTGAATACAACTCATGACCTGCAACTTGATCCAAAATCTCATCCTGAAAGGGTAGAGGATAATAATCCCTCTTTGTGCATGCATTCAAAGGGCGAAAGTCCACACACACACGCCATTTTCCACCCTTTTTGGGAGTGACTACAACTGGGGAAATCCATTCTGAATTCTCTACTGGAAAAATAAATCCAGCTTCAAGCAAATTTGTTACCTCCTTCTTAAGCACCTCTGCTTGCACTACACCCAAACGCCTTAGCCGTTGCACCACTGGCTTACTTTGGGGCTTGAGATCAATCTTGTGCTCTACTAGGGTAACTTGGCGTACTTGTGAGTAGCTGTTTGCAAAAAGGTTAGGAAATCCATCCAACATTTTTAAGTAATCCTCCCTTTCAGTACCTGCTATGGACTCGTCAAGAAGAAGTTCATTTTGTTGGTGAACACTAGTGAGGTCCACATCTCCTTTCTTGCACATGGTTGAAGAAGCTTCCCCTTCCAAGGCTCCATTGTCTTCAGCATCCCCTCGATCCCTTCCCAGGGAAAGACCAAATGCAACTCCCTCCACCTCTCCTTCTGAGGTGGAATACTCGGAGCTACCACTTGTCTCTTCTTCATCGGATGACTCTGACTCTGAACTTTTGGAAGTTGAAGGTTCACCTCTTACCACTTTCTTGCGACGACTCTTGATGTTGTAGTGGACCTTCTTATTCTCACCTTGTAGAATAAGATCACCTGTCTCCCACTTCTGAATCGCCTTCACTTGGCGAAGCCATGGCCTACCCAATATCAATGGGTAAGCCCTAGCATCAGGCTTTGTAGGAATGACCTGAAAAGTTGTAGGCACAGAAATACCACATACATCCACTCCCAAATTCTTGACAATTCCTAAGGTTTTCACCCTAGTATTATCAGCAAGTTTGATGCGATAGGGAGAGTTGGTAGAAGACAACTTTAAATCAGCATCTTTCATTGTTTTTTCACTCAAGACATTGATTGATGCACCTCCATCAATGTATGCATTAGAAATTGTCTGCTCCTCAATGATGACATCAATCACAGGCACATCATCTCCTACATCAATATCCACCTTCTGAACCATAGGAGTCCCATTATCCCTCTTCTTCTTTTTCTTAGATTCCCTTGTGCTAGCTAGCTTACCCCATTCCTTTCTGAGCTTAGGAGAGAGTGCCAAAAGCTGCCCAAATGTGATTTGTGCCGTTTTCTCCCTAAGATCTGTCAAGAGGTCATAACTAAGAGATCCTTATCCAAGAGGAAAATTAGATTGTCCAATTTTTCTCCTAGATGACTTCTTCTTCTTCTTATTTTTCTCCTCTTCTTCAGATTTATCTTCTTGTTCTTCTTCTTCCTGGCTTCTAGTTTTACGACCCCTTTTTGCCATTAATGGCATCAATGTTTCCTCTTCTTCTTCTGAGCATGTTTCCTCTAAAAGTGCTAAACTTTTATCCTCACTTTTCCTCAACTTTGGACACTCAGTACGATAGTGCCCCTTCTCTTGACATTCATAGCATGTGACACTACTTCTATCCCTAGGTTTATCCTCAGCTCGTGGAACCCTAGGTGGCCTTGCATTGACTAAGTGTAACTTCAAATCAGCAAATTCTGCCATAAGTTGTGCAATGTTATGATCCAAGGATGGAGCTTGTACCTGAGATATTGAGGCTATCTCTACTCGTGGTGGGGTTGGCACACTTGGAGAAGATTGGAATGTGGACTCAATATGAAGAGTGGCCTCCTTCTTCAATGCAATACGAAGGGCCTCTTTAAAACTAGTGGGATCTTTGCTAAGAACTTTTCCATGCAAGCGGGGATCCAAAGCCCTGATAAACTTGCTCATCTTAAGGTGCTCCATGTTGCTAAAGAACTCTTTGAATCTTCCAGAGAAGGTGAAGAAGAAGAAGCAACAACATGTAAAGCAGCTTGTTGAATAAGGCTTCATACCTAACTGAAAAGGCAAAAAGTGACTCTCCATCCTTTTGGAAAATTTGATCCAATTGCAATAGTAAAGCATTTGGCGACTCCACTGTCCCAAATCTCTCCTTCATTGCTTTGGTCAACCTTTCCCAATCATTCTTGGACTCCTCTGGCAAAGCCTCATGCCAAGTTAAGGCTATACCCTCCAAGAAATCTGGAAGTATTTCTGCCCTCTCCTTCATAGACCAACCCGTCAAGCGGCATGCTCGGTTAAACTCTCGGAGATAACTCCCCGGGTCTTCTCTTTCCGATCCACGGAACACCGGAATGTTAAACATCTTGCACCAAAAGATGAGTAGTGACAAGGGAAACTTACTTGTTTCAAAACAACTTTCCTTTAATCATGCAGGACCTTGAGGTTAAAATAGAATAATTCTAAGTAAAACCTGCCTGTCGTCTCCACCAAAAGATGTGACACGAAGTTGGGGTTTGGACTTCGGTCACTTCTCAGAATCAAAACACACTTGTATGAAACCTCACAGCCTCCTCACCTCCCTTTCTCTCCCTAGATTAGGATAAAGATATACACATCAAAGGTGAGATCATAATTCATGGAAGGAAAGATGAAAGGATCCGGAGAAGCAAGAATTTCTGCCAGTCTTGCAGCTCCAAACAAAAGGGCGATTCTTTGTTGGAAGAAAATCTTCCGACTCAGGATTATGTGAACGGAAACATACGGGGAATATTGGTAAGGTTTATCCGTTTGAATTGGGCGATTTGGACGGAACATATTAAAGAAAATGAATATGGCAATTACTTACAAGAGGATAAGACACATGGGGTTTACCTTTTGATAAGGGATTAGGAGGAATTAATCATGATTAAGAAGAAAGAATGGCCAAAAAGCTATAAAAACAGAGATACACAGAGAATTGCAATTTTAAATCCATAAAGGCTGTGCAAGAGAGGATTATATAGATGCGTAGAGCTTGAAGAGAGCTTCGCGTCTATATAAAAACTTTCAAAAACGGACAACCGAGCGAAAAGTTATGAGCATTTTACTACGAGACTATAACACTGCCAAAATTCGCCTAAAAATTAGCAACTTTGGGAGAAATTCTAATCATCAATGAAGTAAGGGATTAAGAAATTAGTTACATGAGTGGAAAGAGCACAGAAAGAGCTTCCTAGCCATATGATCAATTCTAGAAAACAATACCCGAGTGATGAGTAATTATCGGTTGAAATTTGGGTATTGGACCACAAAAAACTGCACTTCTCTCTCTTTGCATGAAACCTCAATTTTCACATAGCCTCTTGCCTCTCATCTCCTTCATGATTCAAGCTAGAGGGTAAGGGTTAACATTGCTCAGCGGACAATCGTGAAGATTTACCTATGGTCCCCAAAGTCTTTCCACATGCTCATTACTGCTAAAACCATTGGTACCTCCAAAGGAGGGCGGCAATAAGGCAAGGGCTACCTTGAGAAGTCACAGGCCTGCCAAGATAATAACTCCTTATCCCCCTTATCATGAATCATAAAAGAGGTCCAAAATTGGGTTAAGCATGAGGAGCTAATGCTAAATGAGACATTCACATGTAAAGAGAGTGTTTGAATAAGGGTTTGAAATATAAGAGAATGGCAATGACACAAAATGCTCAATTGAGGAGGCTCATTCCTTTATTTGAAAGGGAGAGGAGGGCTCTTTTTATAGGTGGAGAATCACCCTCTCTTCCATTGTTACAAATTACAATATAAAAAACTTCAACCCTTCAGTGACATAAGGGTAGATGTCACCATCAATTGTCCTCTTAGGCTAAGTCTTCTATTGATTATTAAATTGAAGACTTTTTGACTTTGAGAGTGTGATGAGATAATGGCCAAGCCTAAGTGGCATGTAGGTGGAGATCCCACTTACACATGGCGGAATTCTCCTCTTCCATGTAGGCATTCTAGAAGAATCTTTCCCAATTATGCACCTACACACACTCCTCCACATGCCTTCCACACTCCCCAACTTGTTGCCTTATGGTGAATACCATATTAATAATACAATTAAAATCCATGTGAGCATGAAGGCCCACTTTTATTTTCCACATCACTAGCCTATCTACCATACCAAAGTATTTATCAAGCATACTTGTGGCATTTACAATGTGTGCACCCTAAGTCAAGTAAAACCATTATATTTGAAGATAGAATGCTGTTATCGGGGTAGCCGCCAAGCCGCCGCATCACCACGCCGTTATTCCATTGTGGGCGCCGCAATCTTATTGGACAAGCTTCCACCTTATTACCATTGAGAAACCGTCAAAATATGCACAAAATTGAAAATGAAAGATATCAATTTTTCATGTCACACTAGAATTATAAATAATTCTATTCATAAGTAATGGAATTTAACAAGAATATTTCTTTTTCCAATGATCCTTTTTGTGAATATGTATACATCATTTATTGAAAATTTTCACATAGAATTATACTAAAATTTTCTTTTCTCTATTTGAACCTCAGCATTGACATGCCCTAAATTATCTACATAAAATATGGTGAAACCTTCTCTTTTGTTACCAATTTTAATTTATGCAATTTTCTTAATTAAAAGTATGATAAAAATTTCTCTTTTTGATAAATAAATAAAAGTACCCATGTATATACATATCATGAATATTTTTATTTTGAATTATGACAACTATTGCTCTTTTGATATTTAAAATGTTTGTACATAGAATATCGTGAAAATTCCTCTTTTTGCATCTAAATTTTTATGCATGCATGTGAGATCCCTGTTCCCACCGAGCAATAGTTTTGGGATACTAGCAGCGGAAGTAGCACTTCTCGCGTGGGACAGGGGTCCCACATTCGTTTGGGGCCTCGTCCACGGATATCCAGACAAAAGACTAATCCGTCGGTTTTTTCAAAACCGAAACCGGAAAAACTTCCCTTATCCGGAAAGCACGGGTGATTCCTCCAGGATAACTTTTTACTCTAACGTAGTCAAGACCATTAGTGATCAATTTGATTCGACTGCACCTATAAAGATACTCGGTCAGATCAAGGAAGAAACTTGCACTTGGATCATTGGGATCAACGCTTTTTTCCCCATCAAGAGGCACAGCCGTTGATTCATATCCATAGAACAATTACTATCCGGGATTTACTTCATCTATCGTAATAACATAATTTTTGAGTCTCGATTTACGGATCCATCAGTCCCATCCGATCCCATGGGTTAGCCAACCGCCCAACCACTATAGTGATGGGATCCAATTTGGAATTTGGTTAGGTTTTGTCCCGGGTACAAGGAAAAGACTTCCAAGGCCCCCTAGCTGGAAGTTCATGCAAACATAAAACTAGCCACACCACTGACACACCCAATATGAAATTGCCTTTTTCTTAGCATCAACTAACTTTAAAACAATCCTTTAATGAAACCATAGTACCACTGATCACAATCTTCCAAATTATCCGGTTGATCCTTAAATTTTCCATCATTCCTCATCAGAGTATCTATGGCATCATTGGCAACTAGAACGCTCACCGCCTGTCCACTCAGGGGCCTTTTCAATAGTTCTTAGCCCATAATACTCGGAAATATAATCACTTATAAAAATCAAGATGGACTCTCGTTGAAGATCAGCAAGATCAACCGACAGATCCATAAAAAGAGCCATGGACTCATCCATTGAAGACCAGCAAGGTCAATCAACCAGATCCATGCCCAGTTTCAGAAAATAACTCTTACTCCTTGTTCCAATATCTTCCTCGACGCACGCGTGGGTATCCTAGGCGGCCGAGAGCCCGAGCACCATATGGTCAGCACCCTCTAGGATCCTTCGCAGGTGACCTAGCGCTTCACTCATAGGCCGCTTCCTTGGTCCCTCATCCACCGTACCGGAAGCTCACCATTTTAATCGAACCGAGGCTGGTCAAGACCTTGGCCGACTTTGCTACGCGCGACGTCCTCCATTGACTCTCCGTCCAGCAGTTGCAACTTTATCAGTTAGGTTTCCACGACCTTAATCTCAAGACGGTCAAAATGCTTCCCCAGCATTCTTGACATAAAACAGCCATTTACAAACAGCATTTACAAACAGTTTACAAATACAGTTTCTATATTAACTCTCATTTTTCCACATTATCTCTCATCAATCCACATTACTTATTCCACATTCCATTTATATGTGTACTCATCCCATCACATCATTTTCCATGTCATCACTTCAGATTCCTTCACATCACATATCATATATTCACATCCATACATATATCCACATCCACATCCATATTCACATCCATACATCCACATCTGCATCCATGCATCTATTTTCACATCCACATCTACATGTACATTCACATCCATACATCCACATCTATATGCGTACATTCACATCTACATGCATACATCCACATCCACATTCATACATCTACATCTACTTGCATACATCCACATCTCCATGCATACATCCACATCTCCATGTATACATCCACATCCACATTCACATTCACATCCATACATCTACATCTACATGCATACATCCACCTCCACATTCACATCCACATCTATACATCTACATCTACATGCAGACATCCATCTCCACATTCACATTCACATCTGTACATCTACATCTACATGCATACATCCACATCTCCATGCATACATCCACATCCACATTCACATTCACATTCATACATCTACATTTACATGCATACATCCACATCTACATCCACATCCTCATTCATATCCATACATCCACATTCACATTCACATCTACATGCATACATCCACCTCCACATTCACATCCACATCTATACATCTACATCTACATGCATACATCCACCTCCACATTCACATCCATAATCTCACCCTATCACAACCCATATACATCTTATCCCATCACATACATTTCTTACCTCATCCCATACACATCCTATCACTTCGTAACTCATCTTATCACATCCTAACTCATCTCATATGCATCTTATCACATCTTATCACTTCCCATATCTTTTATGCATACCTCTATGCATGAAATTCAATTATGCTAAAAGTAACACTTTTATAATAAAATATTCATCTCTTATGCATACCTCTATGCATGAAATTCAATTATGCTAAAAGTAACTCTTTTATAATAAAATATTCATCTCTTATGCATAACTCTATGCATGAAATTCAATTATACTAAAAGTAACTCTTTTATAATAAAATATTCATCTCTTATGCATACCTCTATGCATGAAATTCAATTATGCTAAAAGTCACACTTTTATAATAAAATAATCATCTTTTATGCATACCTCTATGCATGAAATTCAAATATGATAAAAGTAACACTTTATAATAAAATAATCATCTTTTATGCATTCCTCTATGCATGAAATTCAAATATGATAAAAGTAACACTTTTATATTAAAATAATCATCTTTTATGCATTCCTCTATGCATGAAATTCAAATATGATAAAAGTAACACTTTTATATTAAAATAATAATCTTTTATGCATACCTCTATGCATGAACTCTAATTATGATAAAAGTAACACTTTAATGTTAAAATAATAATCTTTTATGCATACCTCTATGCATGAAAATCAATTATGCATAATATAAAAATCAATTTCTCTAGGCTTACAATGAATATCTTTCAACTAATCTAGGATGATAATTCCTAGAATATGGTAGGAAGTCCTCTTTTCATGCTTTGAATGAAATTATTTTATGCGTAATTTTTATAAAAATTTTGCCATAGCTCCGCTGCTATGATTGATAAATCTCAATTTTTCTAAGGAATAAAGCTTATCATTAAGGAAATAATTAGAATGATCCCTAATTGGATCATTAATCCATAATGGATTGAATCATCAATATTACAACTCTTACTCCTTGTTCCAATATCTTTCTCGATGCACGCGTGGGTATCCTAGGAGACCCAGAGCCCGAGCACCGTATGGTCAGCACCCTCTAGGATCCTTCACAGGTGACCTAGCGCTTCATTCATAGGCTGCTTCCTTGGTCCCTCATCCACCATACTAGAAGCTCACCATTTTAATCGAACCGAGGCTGGTCAAGACCTTGGCCGACTTTGCTACACGAGACGTCCTCCATTGAATCTCCGTCCAGCAGTTGCAACTTTATCAGTTAGGTTTCCACGACCTTAATCTCAAGACGGTCAAAATGCTTCCCCAGCATTCTTGACATAAAACAGCCATTTACAAACAGCATTTACAAACAGTTTACAAATACAGTTTCTATATTAACTCTCATTTTTCCACATTATCCCTCATCAATCCACATTACTTATTCCACATTCCATTTATATGTGTACTCATCCCATCACATCATTTTTCATGTCATCACTTCAGATTCCTTCACATCACATATCATATATTCACATCCATACATATATCCACATCCACATCCACATTCACATCCATACATCCACATCTACATCCATGCATCTATTTTCACATCCACATCTACATGCACATTCACATCCATACATCCACATCTATATGCGTACATTCACAACTACATGCATACATCCACATCCACATTCATACATCTACATCTACATGCATACATCCACATCTCCATGTATACATCCACATCCACATTTACATTCACATCCATACATCTACATCTACATGCATACATCCACCTCCACATTCACATCCACATCTATACATCTACATCTACATGCATACATCCACCTCCACATTCACATCCAAATCTATACATCTACATCTACATGCATACATCCACATCTCCATGCATACATCCACATCCACAGTCACATTCACATTCATACATCTACATTTACATGCATACATCCACATCTACATCCACATCCTCATTTATATCCATACATCCACATTCACATTCACATCTACATGCATACATCCACCTCCACATTCACATCCACATCTATACATCTACATCTACATGCATACATCCACCTCCACATTCACATCCACATCTATACATCTACATCTACATGCATACATCCACCTCCACATTCACATCCATAATCTCACCCTATCACAACCCATATACATCTTATCCCATCACATACATTTCTTACCTCATCCCATACACATCCTATCACTTCTTAACTCATCTTATCACATCCTAACTCATCTCATATGCATCTTATCACATCTTATCACTTCCCATATCTTTTATGCATACCTCTATGCATGGAATTCAATTATGCTAAAAGTAACACTTTTATAATAAAATATTCATCTCTTATGCATACCTCTATGCATGAAATTCAATTATGCTAAAAGTAACTCTTTTATAATAAAATATTCATCTTTTATGCATAACTCTATGCATGAAATTCAATTATACTAAAAGTAACTCTTTTATAATAAAATATTCATCTCTTATGCATACCTCTATTAATGAAATTCAATTATGCTAAAAGTCACACTTTTATAATAAAATAATCATCTTTTATGCATACCTCTATGCATGAAATTCAAATATGATAAAAGTAATACTTTTATAATAAAATAATCATCTTTTATGCATTCCTCTATGCATGAAATTCAAATATGATAAAAGTAATACTTTTATATTAAAATAATCATCTTTTATGTATTCCTCTATGCATGAAATTCAAATATGATAAACGTAACACTTTTATATTAAAATAATAATCTTTTATGCATACCTCTATGCATGAAATCTAATTATGATAAAAGTAACACTTTTATGTTAAAATAATAATCTTTTATGCATACCTCTATGCATGAAAATCAATTATGCATAATATAAAAAATAATTTCTCTAGGCTTACAATGAATATCTTTCAATTAATCTAGGATGATAATTCCTAGAATATGGTAGGAAGTTTTCTTTTCATGCTTTGAATGAAATTATTTTATGCGTAATTTTTATAAAAATCTTGCCATAGCTCTGCTGCTATGATCAATTTTTCCAAGGGATAAAGCTTATCATTAAGGAAATAATTAGAATGATCCCTAATTGAATCATTAATCCATAATGGATTGAATCATCAATATTCATGAAATACATAAACTAAAAGCATAGAAAAAAGCCATTAATTTGACCTCAAGTATAGATTAATCTTGGATTAAGAAAAAACTTTAGCTTCATTTGGATTGAGAATGGGTCATGAGTATGACCATTTCTTGAGTGAGAGAGAGAAATTACATAAAAACCATTTGAATTAAACATAAATGGAAATTTATGTAACTCTTAACTATCATTAATCAATTAACTTCAATAGTATGTATGTAACTCTTCACTACCATTCATCAATTAACTTCAATAGCATTCAAAAACCATTCCAATTAAGCTTCTCAAGCTTGAGAGGGGTTGAGAAGAGAGAAGCATTGAGAAATTATAGAAAAGATCAAAATTCACGATTTACCTTACAAATTGCTTGATTCTTTGTTCACGGTAGAGGCCCCCAACCAATCAATTGGTTAAGTATGTTGATGGAGCCACCAATGGGGATTGAAGAAAGAGGGAAGCTCCAATTTCTTCAATTTGGAGAGAATTTTAGAGAATAGTAGAAACTAGCATTATTTCAGCATAACTCTAGTATAGCAAAATTCTTCTATTTTTTTCAAAGGACTCATGTTCTATTTATAGGAGAGGGAAGCTCTAACCAAAGCTAACTGAATTCTAGAATTTTCCAAATTCAGTTTGGTTGAATTTGGACTAGATTTGGACCTAGTTTGGTTACTTTTTGATTCGGTTTGGTTCCATTTTGATTTGGTTTGGTTCAAGGGAGAGGAGAGATAAAAATATCACATTGTTTTTGAGTTTAAAACTCATTCAAGCATGTGAAATATGCACCTCCTTTAAAGAACTCCCCTTCCTTACATATGTGTCAAAATGGAATCATTATACCCAAAATATCTTATATTTTTAATATTGCTCATAGTTTTTTACTAATAAACCTTGTACATTTTCAACTCTTCATCTTGTGTGAGCATTTACTTATTTTTTTGATACCCAAAATATCTCATATTTTTAATATTTCTCATAGTTTTTTACTAATAAAGCTTGTACATTTTCAACTCTTCATCTTATGTGAGCATTTACTCCTTTTTGGATACCCAAAATATCTCATATTTTTAATATTGCTCATAGTTTTTTACTAATAAACCTTGTACATTTTCAACTCTTCATCTTATGTGAGCATTTACTCATTTTTGGATACCCAAAATATCTCATATTTTTAATATTGCTCATAGTTTTTTACTAATAAACCTTGTACATTTTCAACTCTTCATCTTATGTGAGCATTTACTCATTTTTGGGTATCTTCTTTTACAAATTGGATTTATCTCCTCCCTAAACATGGATTGATGTTATTGGCCCATAGGAACCTTAATTGGACCATAATCCAAAAATTTCTGAAAATCTAGACCCTTAGGCTAAGGTCCTTTATACCCATTTCCAATAAATTCCAATTGCTCATTGGAAAGTTCTTTTTGAATTTCTGTTTCAAGGGAATTCATTTTAATAATATGAGAAATTTTTCTATCTAAAAATATTCAAAATCTGAATATTCTCTCTCTAGAATATTTTCTCTCTCTATGTCAAAATAGGCAGAGACAAGATCTTTTATATTTCTGAAGAGGGGATTGATTACAGGGGAAGATGCTGGACATCTTGAGAGGCTGGGGAGGAATCTTACATTCTCTCCCACTTGAAAAACACGAGATGTCCTTATCTCGCAAACTTGGGATAATTTCGCAAGATGCACGAACATGAGACTTAGAGAAAAATTTAATTAAGATTAACCACCAAATAAAAAAGTCTCAAAGAGAGTAAGGGTCAAGACAAGAACAAGATTTAAACTTTATGCATTCTTGGAACATATATAGTAAAGATAGAAGAACTCTT
Organism: Cibotium barometz; assembly: GCF_041138505.1. NCBI lineage: Eukaryota > Viridiplantae > Streptophyta > Polypodiopsida > Cyatheales > Cibotiaceae > Cibotium > Cibotium barometz. The sequence continues at coordinate 48,025,052 of NC_141086.1, read as the reverse complement.
TACACTTCCATAAGCCCGTCCATCATATGATCACAAAAGCAGCACTCACAAGCTGCGCACATATAAGGTAACTCATCTATGGGAATAATTCTATTGGTTATTGCTACACCTATCTCAGTGGTATGAGGTGATCTAACAAAAGGACCTCTGAGAGGCAAGCCAAAAACGGGGTAAAGGCATATCTTCTGATGAGGAAGAAAACACGCCAGTAAGAAGACCCGCTCAGAAAACCCAAGATGCCTTGATCTCATGATGCAGTAGTATCGGGGACCCAAACCCAAAGCTTCAATAACCATGGCCAAGCGAACATTGTTACGAAAGTGCTGCTGACCCCAGGGTGTTACCCTAGTTATGTCTTGATAGGTCCGCCATTTGGTCTGAGCTACAGAAGTTCCTAGGTGAAGAAAAAGTGAGCGCTCATACAGTTCTATAAAATCCTTCTTCACAGACTCGATTGCGTCTTGAAGGTGAGAAATCATCATGGATAAAACTAATTTCTGTTGCCAAGCCATGAAGGAGATTAAGAAAGAAAGGAGATCGATGGAAGTAAGATTACTGTGAGCGATAAGTAAAAGTTACGACTTATATCAAGGAAGGAGATAGCGTAACCTAGAAGCCAACGGTATCTTGGCACTGAAGTTTTACTGTCTTTCCATGATTTGGGTTTAGCACATATTTCTATAGAAGGCATTAAGAACTTTGAGATGAGGAGATAAAAGAAGTTCGTAGGCTAAGTCACTTACTTTCTTTGGTCCACAATATCTGGGGGATAACTACTTATACTCCCCAAGAGATAAAGAACTTCTTTTGGTCCGTACTCAAATGAAGACTATATCTGCTTCTTTGAATTCTCTGACTGTCCTCTTCTTATCTGTATATTGTTTCTGTCGATCCTGGGCAGCGTTTATATCTTTATGAATTGCCTGCATCTGTTTCTCTATGTCGCGAAGTATTTGACTGGTCATCTCGACCCTAATCAATGGGTTGGACCTAGTTTAAGCAATCTTGTCCGAGACGGACCCTGATCAGATTGGTATGAAGGAATTGGTCTCTGAATTTGGGTTCTAGACTTCCCTGTGCCCTTTTCATGGTAGGAGTCGGGCAGTCTTTTAACTGATGACCAAAACCTTGGCATCCAAAACACCGGTTCTCACTTCTGAACTCATTGTTCTGAATCCTTAAAACAGGTAAGCTCCTGATAAGGTATTCTGGGGAAAGTGTCTTCCCTTTTTAAACAGAATCTTTCTTTTATTTTAGAGAGGGAATAATTTTAAGATCAGAAAGGGAGATTCTTACTCCTGTATACCTCGAAGGTTGGGGGAGGAATCTTACAAACTTGTACTGTGAGATCCCTATCCCCACCGTGCAACGGCGGATTCGGGGTACTAGCAGCGGAAGTAGCACTTCTTGCGCGGGGCAGGGTCCCACACTCAGGGCCTCATCCACCACGGATATCCGGACAAGAGACTAATCCGTCGGTTTTTCCAAAACTGAACCCGAAAAAACTTCCCTTACCTGGAAAGCACGGGCGATTCCACCAGGATAACTTTTTACTCTCTGATCCGACTGCACCTATAAGATACTCGGTCGGATCAAGGAAGAAACTTGCACTTGGATCATTGGGATCAACACTTTTTTCCCCATCAAGAGGCATAGCCATTGATTCCTATCCATAGAACAATTACTATCCGAGATTTACTTTATCTATCATAATAACAGAAATTGAGTCTTAATTTACGGATCCATCAGTCCAGCCTAACCCCATCCGATCCCATGGGTTAGCCAACCACCCAACCACTGTAGTGATGGGATCCAATTTGGAATTTGGTTAGGTTTTGTCCTGGGTACCAAGGAAAAGAGTTCCAAGGCCCCCTAGCCGGAAGTTCATGCAACATAAAACTAGTCACACCACTTACACACCCGATATGAAATTGCCTTTTTCTTAGCATCAACTAACTTTAAAACAATCCTTTAATGAAACCATAGTACCAGTGATCACAATCTTCCAAATTATCCAGTTGATCCTTAAATTTTCCATCATTCCTTCATCAGAGTATCTATGGCATCATTGGCAACTAGAACGCTCACCACCTGTCCACTCAGGGGTCTTTTCAATAGTTCCTAGCCCATAATACTCGGCAATATAATCACTTATAAAAATCAAGATGGACTCTCGTTGAAGATCAGCAAGATCAACCGACAGATCTATAAAAAGAGTCATGGACTCATCCATTGAAGACCAGCAAGGTCAATCAACCAGATCCATGCCCAGTTTCAGAAAATAACTCTTACTCCTTGTTCCAATATCTTCCTCGACGCACGCGTGGGTATCCTAGGCGGCCGAGAGCCCGAGCACCATATGGTCAGCACCCTCTAGGATCCTTCGCAGGTGACCTAGCGCTTCACTCATAGGCCGCTTCCTTGGTCCCTCATCCACCGTACCGGAAGCTCACCATTTTAATCGAACCGAGGCTGGTCAAGACCTTGGCCGACTTTGCTACGCGAGACTTCCTCCATTGACTCTCCGTCCAGCAGTTGCAACTTTATCAGTTAGGTTTCCACGACCTTAATCTCAAGACGGTCAAAATGCTTCCCCAGCATTCTTGACATAAAACAGCCATTTACAAACAGCATTTACAAACAGTTTACAAATACAGTTTCTATATTAACTCTCATTTTTTCACATTATCCCTCATCAATCCACATTACTTATTCCACATTCCATTTATATGTGTACTCATCCCATCACATCATTTTCCATGTCATCACTTCAAATTCCTTCACATCACATATCATATATTCACATCTATACATATATCCACATCCACATCCACGTTCACATCCATACATCCACATCTACATCCATGCATCTATTTTCACATCCACATCTACATGCACATTCACATCCATACATCCACATCTATATGCGTACATTCACATCTACATGCATACATCCACATCCACATTCATACATCTACATCTACATGCATACATCCACATCTCCATGTATACATCCACATCCACATTCACATCCATACATCTACATCTACATGCATACATCCACCTCCACATTCACATCCACATCTATACATCTACATCTACATGCATACATCCACCTCCTCTACATCTACATGCATACATCCACATCTCCATGCATACATCCACATCCATAGTCACATTCACATTCATACATCTACATTTACATGCATACATCCACATCTACATCCACATCCTCATTCATATCCATACATCCACATCCACATTCACATCTACATGCATACATCCACCTCCACATTCACATCCACATCTATACATCTACATCTACATGCATACATCCACCTCCACATTCCCATCCATAATCTCACCCTATCACAACCCATATACATCTTATCCCATCACATACATTTCTTACCTCATCCCATACACATCCTATCACTTCTTAACTCATCTTATCACATCCTAACTCATCTCATATGCATCTTATCACATCTTATCACTTCCCATATCTTTTATGCCATACCTCTATGCATGAAATTCAATTATACTAAAAGTAACACTTTTATAATAAAATATTCATCTCTTATGCATACCTCTATGCATGAAATTCAATTATGCCAAAAGTAACTCTTTTATAATAAAATATTCATCTTTTATGCATAACTCTATGCATGAAATTCAATTATACTAAAAGTAACTCTTTTATAATAAAATATTCATCTCTTATGCATACCTTTATGCATGAAATTCAATTATGCTAAAAGTCACACTTTTATGATAAAATAATCATCTTTTATGCATACCTCTATGCATGAAATTCAAATATGATAAAAGTAACACTTTTATGATAAAATAATCATCTTTTATGCATACCTCTATGCATGAAATTCAAATATGATAAAAGTAACACTTTTATGATAAAATAATCATCTTTTATGCATTCCTCTATGCATGAAATTCAAATATGATAAAAGTAACACTTTTATATTAAAATAATAATCTTTTATGCATACCTCTATGCATGAAATCTAATTATGATAAAAGTAATACTTTTATGTTAAAATAATAATCTTTTATGCATACCTCTATGCATGAAAATCAATTATGCATAATATAAAAATCAATTTCTCTAGGCTTACAATAAATATCTCTCAATTAATCTAGGATGATAATTCCTAGAATATGGTAGGAAGTCCTCTTTTCATGCTTTGAATGAAATTATTTTATGCGTAATTTTTATAAAAATTTTACCATAGCTCCGCTGCTATGACTGATAAATCTCAATTTTTCTAAGGGATAAAGCTTATCATTAAGAAAATAATTAGAATAATCCCTAATTGGATCATTAATCCAAAATGGATTGAATCATCAATATTCATGAAATACATAAACTAAAAGCATAGAAAAAAGCCATTAATTTGACCTCAAGTATAGATTAATCTTGGATTAAGAAAAAACTTTATGAAAAGCTTCATTTGGATTGAGAATGGGTCATGAGTATGACCATTTCTTGAGTGAGAGAGAGAAATTACATAAAAACCATTTGAATTAAACATAAATGGAAATTTATGTAACTCTTAACTATCATTAATCAATTAACTTCAATAGCATTCATCAAATTACGTAACTCTTCACTACCATTCATCAATTAACTTCAACAGCATTCAAAAACCATTCCAATTAAGCTTCTCAAGCTTGAGAGGGGTTGAGAAGAGAGAAGCATTGAGAAATTATAGAAAAGATCAAAATTCACCATTTACCTTACAAATTGCTTGATTCTTTGTTCACGGTAGAGACCCCCAACCAATAAATTGGTTAAGTATGTTGATGGAGCCACCAATGGGGATTGAAGAAAGAGGGAAGCTCCAATTTCTTCAATTTGGAGAGAATTTCAGAGAATAGTAGAAACTAGCATTATTTCAGCATAACTCTAGTATAGTAAAATTCTTCTATTTTTTTCAAAGGACTCATGTTCTATTTATAGGAGAGGGAAGCTCTAACCAAATCTAACTGAACTCTAGAATTTTTCAAATTCAGTTTGGTTGAATTTGAACTAGATTTGGACCTAGTTTGGTTACTTTTTGATTCGGTTTGGTTCCATTTTGATTTGGTTTGGTTCAAGAGAGAGGAGAGATAAAAATATCACATTGTTTTTGAGTTTAAAACTCATTCAAGCATGTGAAATATGTACCTCGTGTAAAGAACTCCCCTTCCTTACATATGTGTCAAAATGGAATCATTATACCCAAAATATCTCATATTTTTAATATTGCTCGTAGTTTTTTACTAATAAACCTTGTACATTTTCAACTCCTTATCTTGTGTGAGCATTTACTCATTTTTTTGATACCCAAAATATCTCATATTTTTAATATTGCTCATAGTTTTTTACTAATAAAGCTTGTACATTTTCAACTCTTCATCTTATGTGAGAATTTACTCTTTTTTGGATACCCAAAATATCTCATATTTTTAATATTGCTCATAGTTTTTTACTAATAAACCTTGTACATTTTCAACTCTTCATCTTATGTGAGAATTTACTCATTTTTGGACACCCAAAATATCTCATATTTTTAATATTGCTCATAGTTTTTTACTAATAAACCGTGTACATTTTCAACTCTTCATCTTATGTGAGCATTTACTCATTTTTGGGTATCTTCTTTTACAAATTGGATTTATCTCCTCCCTACACATGGATTGATGCTATTGGCCCATAGGAACCTTAATTGGACCATAATCCAAATTTTTTTGAAAATCTAGACCCTTAGGCTAAGGTTCTTTATACCCATTTTCCAATAAATTCCAATTGCTCATTGGAAAGTTTTTTTTAAATTTCTGTTTCAGGGGAATTCATTTTAATAATATGAAAAATTTTTCTATCTAAAAATATTCAAAATCTGAATATTCTCTCTCTAGAATATTTTCTCTCTCTATGTCAAAATAGGCAGAGACAAGATCTTTTATATTTCTGTAGAGAGGATTGATTACAAGGGAAGATGCTGGACATCTTGAGAGGCTGGGGAGGAATGTTACAATGCACATACTGAAAAGAAATATAACAAAAATTCCTCTTTTCTCTATTTAAACATTTATGCATAAATACTATAAAGTATTTTCAAAAAATGTAACAAAAATCCTTCTTTTAGCATTAAAAAGCTTATGTATAGAATATGATGAGAAATCCACTTTTGAATTATCAAATTTATGCATAAAATTAAATTCATTAAAATTTTTTTTCCATACCTTTGCTGCATTTTTTGAGAATTCTCAAAACTCCTACTTTTAATATTTACTCCTAATTATCTAAAATATGATGGGATTTCCTCTTTTAATCTAAAAATTCATTATGTATATCCAAGCATAATTACATTTAAACCTCTTGTTTATTTTTAAAAATATCCCATTATCATTCCCATATGAAAATAATTACAAAAATGTTATCATAAACTCTCTTTCAACTTAAAATGAATAATTATGAATTTTCTAATCATAAAACAAGCTTGAATGAATTAATCTTTATTTTAATTAGAAGAATAAAAATATTTAATCTCTATTTCTATCTTGTTTAAGCCTAGAGTTTTGGTTAAGAAAATGAGATTAATACTAAGATCCATCCCTCCAAGAAGAAGGATTCAACCATAAAGATGAGTAATCTTTCTAAAAGAGAGATTTACTAATCAAAAACATTATATTTAAGCTTAAAAGATTAGTATTAAAGCATTTAAACAATATGAATCACTAATAGCTTTGTTTTAAGGAAAAAAAACCATTGATTAAAATGCTTCCCAAGCATTAGAGAGGTTGGGAAGAAGATTACCATTGAAAAAGATAGAAAAACACCATTGATTTAGGCTTACCCTTGGATTTTGGCTTGATTCTTTAGAGAGAAGTGAAGCCCACAAGAGAAAGCTTAGCCACGAAGATGAAGAGGGTAATCCCCAAGAGAGGATGAAGATTAGTGAATCTCCAAAGCTTCCCAAAGAAGAGGCAAAATAGGGATAATAAAATTACACTAATTTGAAGATTATAATGGCATGTAAATACGCAAAGATGAAAATACAAAGGAATAAGGGTCTATTTAAAGGTGAGGGAGGCCACCAACCAAGTCCAATTGGGATCTAGAGGCTTCCAGCGTTAGTTTGATCCATTTTGGACAAGTTTTGGACCAGCTTGGTTCACTTTTTATTAATCCAGTTTGAAAGAGGAGAGATGAAAATATCTCATTTTTTTAAATTAAAAATATGAATTAATGATGTGAAATAGGCTCCTCGTTCATGATCCCCTTAGTCAACTCTTCATCTTATGTGAGAATTTACTCATTTTTGGGAGATTTTCTTTTATTCTTTGCATTTTTTTGATTGAAACACTTGGATTAATACTATTGGCCCTTTAGAACACTCTTTGGACCTTAATATTTTTTTTTTGAAAATGTGGACCCTTAGGCTAAGGTCTCTAATACACATATTCAATTAATTTCTAATGCACATTGGAAAATTCTTTTTGAACTTTTGTTTTAGGAAAATTTATTTTAAATATAAGGGACAATCTTCTAAGTCAACTTCTCCAAGTAACCAGATTCTCTTACCAAATCTAGTTCATTTGCCATTGATTGGATGATCTTCCACAAGTTGACATTGCCATGTATGTCCTTGCGGATGGACTATATTCCTAAGCAACCATATAATAGATCCCTTTATGTCTATTTCTTTATGTACATCTTTTCGTGTACATCTCATATTTCTATAACAAAATTATGGTTTTCCATTTGTTATGGAGACTTCTTCCATATTACAGGGTTTATGGATCAGGATTGTATTTGGATATTGTTGAGCTTCAATATAGAGAAGAGACTACAAAAATATTATTTGGCATCGTCACGAAGATAGACTCGCACCCAACCTACATGAATGGATCAAGACAACATGAAGATGGATGCCCTTCAAAGCCTTCATGGCTATTGTACACATAAGAGTGATGAAGTATATATGGGAGTGATGTAGCTCCTTCATGGATATTGTATATATAAGAGTGATGTAGCTCCTTCGCAGCCTTCATGGCTATTGTATATATGGGAGTGATGTAGCTCCTTTGAATAATACTTTGTAACTATAAAATAATTTAATATAGCGGTAGGTGTATATAGAGCTGTGGGTTTTTCCCTTGAGCCCCCAAAGGTTTTTTCATCCACAATTAGAGACCCTTCTTTGAGCAGGGGTGTTGGCTATATATAGAATGTCTCTATATATAGCCCTAGGATCTCCTCTATATATACTCATCTATTGTGTGTATTCCACACACCTTTGGGGATGCATATGACGTGTCTATCTCTCTCTCTCACGTTGGTTCAACAAAAACAAGTTCTTACTCTTCGCTCGGTGCACCACATAGACCAATCAAGAAACTAGAACCCACCCAACCACCCCAAATGGATAATAATGATCACATGACATATGCGGAATGCAAAAACCAAGCTGAGGAGGGCATGCTTAGCTTGGTTGAATTTCTTATAGGGTCATCGGTTGTGATTGATCCTCATAATGCCAAACCTAAAATAGCAACCAAGATTCAAAGCCTAGAGGAGTACCGCTTTCCCTTTCAAGAGGAAGACATACTCTCTATAGAAGAGTCATTTGAAACATATTATCAGAACTATACACTTGAGAAAGCACGTGAGGAATTCGATAATTCCCTTACAAGATTAAAACAGTCTCTCAAAACCTCATTTGGAGGAATGCTCTTCTCTCATGATAAAGCCAGCATCACATCAGCACTTGCACCTTTAAGGGCTCAACCTGAGTTATATAAGGACATAATGAACTCCATAAAATAGGACTGTGAAGATTCGCAAGTTTCCAAACAGCCCTCATTAAAAATTGTCAGAGGACCAAGTGTGCCAGCGTACGCATTCGGTACTCTTGAAAAAGCTGAAAGCTAAAATGAGGATGAAAGTGAATTGGAGTATGAAACAGAAATGGGATCTGAAGCCAAGACAATAACCAAAACACCCATGGTTCCTTTGGAAGATTATATCATGGTATGGTTGGATTTCCCTATAGGCATTGATGTTAAGCAAAAATGTGCATTGATTAGCCCTCGAGCTAGTCATAACATCATGACAATAGACACTTGGGTGTCATTGGGACAACTAAACTCATCCCTACAAGAAATAGTCTTGTCCAAGGAGCCAAGGGACAAAACATTCAAGTTCTAGGTTACTTTAGATACACTACTCAAACAATCGATGGTGATGGAATTTACATTCCATGTTACCCTAGATTCCCTTGAGTATGATGTCGTCCTTGGTGGAACTTGGATAAATGAAATGTTGTATTCAATAGATGAATCCATGCAAACAGCCTTGAACACTCCTGCAAGCAATGTAAAATTGCTATTACGATAAGAGGAAGAGACCTTGCGAGCTGAAACTACTAACATATCTTACTGAAAAGATCCCTAGGATTCTGGTTGGATTGGAAATTGCAAATAAAATCACCACAGCTCAAGCACAACTTTATCCAACACAAGAACACAATCTTGTGACGCTCAAGCTATGGTATTTGTTTGGTCAACCAACATACACAGCACCTCCTAAAAGAATGAACTTTACACAAGACTTGAACATGCCATGTTTGGGGTACTTTGAATATACAATGTATATTGAAACTAACCCACTCACTTGCAAGTTCTTTGTGGTTGAGTATGTGTTGGAAGAATATTTGATCTTGGGGCATAAATGGACTATTGCTGTCCAAGCACCACTGTGCTTTGCTAGCGATAGAGTCATCATGATGGTCAATGATAAAAGGTTGACAACACCATACTGCAAGGAAGAGAATCCAACTTTATGGGATATCTATGATGTTGAATGCAAAAGGATACAAGCCTTTTCCACACAATGACCTGTACCATCTGTGTCAACGACCGACTCTAATAAAGCATGTACTCCTTCAACCCCACCCTCACCTACGAAGTTCGATGCCAAGACCTCGCAATCAACATCTATTCTTTAAGAAGTTCCCACAGCCAAACCATCTATCTCTAATAAGGAACTCAAAGGAAAGACCCTAGAGCCTATGCATCTTCATCGACAAACCTCACCAAAGAAGACAACCACATGCTCAAAGGCCTCGTCTCATCGACAGCCACTCCACAAGAGACTCTAACCTCATCATCAACAATGTCCATGAGTCTCAAACCTATAGCTTCAGCACCAGCCAAAGTCAAGGAGGGTCCCAAACCTTCCACATCAACCCTAAAGAAAAATCCACCAAGACTCCCAGAATCATGATATCTTACTAGTATCAAAATGTGGGTGGAGAAGCAGCTACTTGTAGCTCAAGGCTACTATGAAGGTGCCAATCAAATTTGGGTGCCTCGACAGTCAAAACCTCTTCCTCAATGTAGCACTCGGAGGCCTCGACAGTCAAAACCTCTTCCTCAATGTAGCACTCGGAGGCCAAGGAAAAAGAAAAGTACTCCAAAACACAGTCCACGAAAGCCCATGCGAGTTTCTCAAAGAACAACACCAATGCGTGGATACCAAAAACATTGTTGCACGCACAAGGGTACTACCAAAGAAATACCAAAGCTTGGGTTCCTGAGCGTATCACAAAGTCCCCTAAGCTTACACAAAGAAGAAGGCCTCAATACCAAGCACATCGGCCACCAATTTACAGTGTTAATCAAAGATGGGTGCCTGTGCATGTACTTCAATAACAAGGATACTATGATGGTAATTCCATCATATGGTTGCAAAAATCAAACAATGTGAAGAAAACCTCACCACCGAATTCAACCCCAACAACTTCACCTAAAGTGCAACAAGAATGGAGGCCCAAGCAACGACAAGAAAATCACTCAACAACTCTCGTGCATTCAGCACCAACACAAGAGCTTGTGTGTTCAACCAAACAATCAGCAGTCTTTCTCCCTGGTGCCTCAACGACATCTGAGTAACAAATTCTAGAATCTATACCCACATTTGCAAACGGAGACTTATGAGCACATCAAGGATAAAATAACAATGCTCCTGTCACCCCTCTGGATGTGAGAAATAAGTGCATAAGAAGCAGTTGCTTGCAATTCATGACCTAGATGACCCATTTAAAAAAAACCCTTGAGGTCAAAACTTGCAACTTCACTGAATTAGGCCATCTCACGAAATAACCCTTCACAGGCCAAAAATCTTGCAACTCACGAGTTCAGGTGTACGATTTAAGCCTTATCACGAATTAAGCCATATCACGTAATAGCCATTATATATTTGTTAAGTTTATTGCTTACTATTCTTTTGGCTAAATTAATGTAGCAACTTCTCCATGAGTACATATCCATACTCATACATTGGAGAACATTTGCACCAAAGCCTCACCATTGACAACTTCCAGGTATATCCTTGGATGGGGGGACCATGGTGGGTGAAAGCCTGGTTAATACTACAACACTACAAGGGATCGGGGTCATACTTGTGCTGCTAGCCGCAAAAAACGACTTGTGAAAAAAAGTAGCACGCCCGTGTATAATCGCAGCCCCACAGACATGCGTGTAAAAGCGTGTGTATGATGCCCATCAGATGCGTTGATACATGGGCTTATACAGGCATCCTACCAGTTTTACTGTGCCGATACACGAGTGTTTAATAGATTTTTCGTGCATATAAACACGACTTTGGCAGAGTTTACGCACAGATACACACGAACAAAGAGCCAAAATAAAAAAATCCAGAGACTAGTATTTGGTGCCTGAAATCTATTCCAGCATTCCAGCACCCAATAGCACTCTCTGGATTTTTTTTTTTGGTGCATTGCACCATCCACGGAGAACATTTTGTGCATTGCCAATACACGATTCAAGAACGACATTATCAATACACGATTCAAGAAAGACATGAATGTAATACTATCAAAATTTTATGTGTGCTGAAATAAGCCCATGGCTTTCATTATGTAAAAACATATATACAAGGGAGTCCATATGTCGAAGTAGCCCATGGCTTCAATTATAAACAAATATATACAAAATCAAATTTGTTTGTCTAAAAAAGCCCATGGCTTCAGTTACAAAAATATATTTACAACCATAGTGTGATACTATAAGTCTGAGTACTACTCTCGGGGGGTGCACCTCAAAAAATGTAAGTCTACCACGTGCGATCATCAGGTGGGGTTTTTTTAATCCAAAATATTGGGTAAATTTACAGAAATACAATTACAAGAGGGGTATTTTAATTGTACTTTGGAAAAAAACCCGTAACTCTATAAAGAAAAAGGGGTAGTTTTATTAGCTCAAAATTCACAGATAAGGGGTTTTTTAAATACCCCTTGAACGCACGTCGTAGGAGGGGCTTCCATATAGTGCACCCCCCGAGGTACTACTCAGACTCAGATGATGACGAGCTGCTCCCTGTAGGATCAGATGAGCTCACATTGGTATACATGTCCAAGAGAAGTTCTCACCCTATCGTTCACGTCCAGCAGGAGCAAGAGCAGGAGCAGTGGCGGCGGGTGGATCATCAGCAGCGGCAAGAGCATCAACAGGTACAGCAGCAACTTGTTTATGTTCAAGTAATATATCATATATAAGTATATATATATGTAATTCAAAATTTAATAAACCAAAATCATTCGTTTAGAGTTTTCTCAACAAGTACCTGTCGACCGTACGGTCTCATGGCCATCTCAAACTGCGCGTCCGTAATACATCCCTCAGTTCTGAAGAGGGCCCACGTGTCACTTCTGCTATGCCAGTGAGCATACGCAGTCTCGTGGGCTGTGGGCTTCCTCCCCATAACCCGTCTCGCTGTAACATAATCAACACAATTTGTAAGATTATAACAATAAGCTCATCAATGAATTAAGTAAAAAATCAAATAAGGTGGCAAGATACGAGCTCTGCCTCCCACGACTCGACACCTCTAGATCCGAAATGCGAAGATCCAATGGTCTCTATCTGGATCCGTCATGCCTCCACATGCTGCTTGCTCTTCACGCCACCCTCTGCTCATTTCTTTGCCTCCTTCCACTCGCGTTTATGGGCAGTGGTGGCAGGTTTCTCATCGGCGGAGGCAGGATAGCCACCCACAGCTTGATTTACCCGATCATCATACACGAGTTTCTTAAGGTGAGATCTTTTATTACTTAAGATCTCCCTTATTCGCGTTCTTCCCCATACATCCGAGAATGTTGCATGTGGGGGATTGGGGTATCGACTATGTACAGCATCTATCACCTCCCCAACTAATCGGCTATTTTGATCTTTAAATTTAATAAAACAATTTCTATACAAGTTTGATACTACCCCATGCATGTATTCCATTACCTCTTTCCCCCTCGCATCCATCACTATCCTGCCCCTATCCATCACATCATAGTATATCTCTCCCTCTACCTCTCTCACCACCTCCTCAAACTTACTGTCTCCTCTAACTCTTCTCCCTCTATCTCCTCTCTCATCGCGTGCCCTACCACCTCCCCCACCAAAGCATCTGCCGCATCCTCCCCATCCTCCACTCCCACTCTCCCTACTATGGCGTTTGCTCTCCCTTCTACGGCGTCTGCTGTCCTCTGTATTGCAGGTGGAGTCACGACTGGGGGATTGTGTATGTGACTGTGGACGTGACACTGAGCGTGATGGTGGCTGGCTATGAGGGAGTACGTGATGGTGGCTTGAGCCCTGACGTGATGGTGCCTGCTGTGCTGGGAGGGGGTGTGTGAGTGTGTCTGGGAAGCGGTATGTCTCCTCATCGCTGGACTCACAGGCACAGAAGGTTGTGGAGTGACATGGGCAATCGAGAGCAGGTGACTATACCAGGGAATCTAGGAGGAGGATAGGTATACATATACTCTGTAGCTCAACTAGCCCAGGGTGGCGCCCAAAATGATTTAGCATCTCCATCATCCAAGTGCCGTACGCAAATGGATCGAATGAAGAACCTGGATCCATGAAGAATCTGCAAAAAGAATCCATTTGTATGCATCATGTTACATGTATCATGAAGTGTATCATACATCATCTCTATTCGCATGTAAAATCCCGTCCAAGATCGCGTGTATATCCGCGTGAAAAAACTATCTAACAGAGTACACATAGGCATACATGCCATTATACACGAGACTCTACAAAAAAAAGTGCCAAAAAAGGCCGCCTATCGACCAACGTCACTTTCGCATAAAGAAAAGGACACTTGCATAAAGAAAAGGGACACTTGCACGAAAGAGAAGAAAGGACAGAGACACTTGCATAAAGAAAAGGGACATTTGCATAAAGAAAAGGAAGGGAAGAGACATGACCAACTAACTCACCTCTGTGCGCTTTTGCCGCACGTGTGTCCGAGCTAGGGACTTCCAAGCATCGTGTGTGCGAGCCACGAATGGCTGCAAGCACACAACCAGGAAACAAGCAAGCTCAAACAGGGAGCAATGGTGTGTCACTCACCGCTCAGATGTGGCGATCAAACCATTTCTTCCTTCTATCCTTCTCTACAAGGGCATTGTACACCGCCGCCAATTGTCTTTCTTCGTCTAACCGCTTAAGGATATACAAATGCTCTACTAAGGGATTACCATCCCAGCCCTCTTGAGTAGCAACACGAAGACTAGGAATGAAAAATTCCCACGACATGACTGCTTCTTAGCCATATACCATCTTGAATGGTGTGCAATTAATAGCCACTTTGTACGCAATACGATAGGGCCATAAAGCTTACGCAAGCTTTAGATCCCAATCCGTGCAATGAGCCTCAACTGTCTTTGTCAGAACAGAGATTAAGGCCTTGTTGGTACTCTCGGCTTGGCCATTCGCTTGCGGAGTAGATTTATAATGGGATATCATGAAATTTGTTGTGAGCTCCTTAATCACTTCATTTATAAAATGCGTACCATTGTCGCTCACAAGTTCAAAAGAACAACCGAAGCGTGTGATTATATTTTCAAAGAGGAACTTCGCTGTTGTCCTTGCATCTGCCTTACGTGTCGCTTTCGCTTCAGCCCATTTGGTCACATAGTCAGTGGCTCCTCTCTCTCTCTCCTCCCTCTTCTCTCTACTCGAGTCCTGATCATTATTTCTTTTGGGTTATAAAATAAAGTATCTTGTTGGGTTGAAGCGATGGTCAAGATTCAACTAAGCATTCATTTTTAAAAGTTGGCGATGGCACACTGCATTCTAATTAACTATGCCTACTGGTGGTGCTCCTGCTAGTCTCTCTCCTGGTGAACCCAAGGTTAATCCACCACCCCCTCCACCTACTTTCATGTAGCCTTAACCAACTAGAGGTATCAAATTGATAAGCTCATTGGTCCAAGGTTGTAAGGTGTAAGTAAGATCCCAAAGATTAAAAAGGCAAATTGAAATAACATTAAAAAGGGAGTAAAGAAGCTATAAGAAGTATGATTTTATATTTATTAATATAAATTACTTTTTAAAAACCTCAAAAACGATACACAAGGCCATTTTAAACCTTTTTTTGAGAAGGGCTATTTTTAAACCCTATCCTTCTATTGAGGGTTCAAAATTTTTCTTCAATTCTCTTGAAGGGCAAATGCCCCTTAGAAGGGTACCACAACTTGCAAAAATAAACGTTGTGTGCAATAGAGAATCATCAATAATGGTGATGGTATAGTTGGTGACTAGTACCATAAGAAATAAGAAAGTCAATAAATAATAGTGATCACTAATGGTGATGTTGGTGACTAGTACAATAGAAAGTCATTAATAATGGTGACATGCAATAGAAAGTCATTAATAATGGTAATGGTACTAGTTGGTGACTAGTACCATAAGAAATAAGAAAGTCAATAAATAATAGTGATCACTAATGGTGATGTTTTTTTTTTTCAAAAAAGGCGTGATTTGAATTATAGGAGAAGAGACTTACAAATCGGGGTTAGATAGGCCTTTATAATAGGTCCCGTCAGTTTTGTATGTTAGTAATAATAAGAGGCCACAAGAGGCAGTTGAAATGGTCACAGCCACTCACTGTCGCACCCTTGTACCAATGGTAATGGTGATGTTGGTGACTAGTGCAATAGAAAGTCTATTGACAACCCACTGGCTATTATTAATAATGGTGACGTGCAATAGAAAGTCATTAATAATAGCCAGTGGGTTGTCTCCACGATTGACTCTCGAGTCATTAATAATAGCCAGTGGGTCGTCTCTATTGACTCTCGAGTTGTGATCGTTATTGCCTTTTTGGGTTATGAAATAAATTAATAATAGAAGCGATGCTCAGGATTCATGCAGCAGAACATCTATTTTTGAAAGCTGGTTTGTCAGTAAACACAATTTCCAAGATCTACGCCTTCTACGTAAAAGACGATTGAAGAGCTAAATAGCGACCGTTGTGATTAGCTTTAAACGCCCGCCTACGTTGTGACTGTATGATTAACTTTACACACACCCATCAACCTACCCTCCCTAGTTTCACGCTCGCTAGCTTTTGTTTGTGTGATTACTTTTACACGCTAGTCCAACCCACCTTCCATTTCACGTTTGCTAGCTCTTGTTTAGGCTTGAAGTTATCTCCCCTTAAGTGAGCTTAGAGCTTTGAGGTTTCTTATGTAAGCATTTCTTGGCACATAAACATAATAATGACTTTTTTTCAAGGAAGACGTGACTTTTTTTTCAAGGAAGACTATGCATTGAGCACGATTAAATCCCACTCAAAATGTATTCATCACCAAGTCTTCATAACAAATGGACCTTTATACATTTCTTGGCTTGCCATAGTATATGTTTGATTCAAGAGAGAGAGAGAGAGAGAGAGAGAGAGAGAAGCTGACATATTTTGATTGGTTGAAAGAAAGGTTTTTTTTAATCGCATGGAACAACATCTATGGAAAAAGGCATAAAATATTTCAAAAAGAAACACTGGGCGTGCATTTTTTAAGTGCACAAGGTGTTGGCTCCAGTCTCAGAGTCCAGATTCCCTACTTTTAAGCTCATGTAGTGTTCTTATGGTCGTAATTTCGTATTGCCACTACTGAGACTAGACCAAATGCGTTACATTTCTCAATGCACCATCATCCTCTCAAGGCCTGGAACCCATCCACCACATTCTAGTGACTTTAGTGAAATTGATTCGGCATCCACCATCCCCCAATGACGAGTTGTCCTCTCTGGACAATTGAGTCGTCCTGATCATTATTTCTTTTGGGTTATCAAATAAAGCATCTTGTTGGGTTGAAGCGATGGTCAAGATTCAACTAAACATT
The DNA here is from genome assembly GCF_041138505.1 of Cibotium barometz. NCBI lineage: Eukaryota > Viridiplantae > Streptophyta > Polypodiopsida > Cyatheales > Cibotiaceae > Cibotium > Cibotium barometz. The sequence continues at coordinate 48,007,839 of NC_141086.1, read as the reverse complement.
CATTTTTGAAAGTTGGCGATGGCACACTACATTCTAATTAACTATGCCTAGCACTGGCGGTGCTCCTACTAGTCTCTCTCCTGGTGAACCCAAGATTAATCCACCACCCCCTCCACCTACTTTCATGTAGCCTTAACCAACTAGAGGTATCAAATTGATAAGCTCATTGGTCCAAGGTTGTAAGGTGTAAGTAAGATCCCAAAGATTAAAAAGGCAAATTGAAATAACATTAAAAAGGGAGTAAAGAAGCTATACGAAGCATGAGCATGATTTTATATTTATTAATATAAATTACTTTTTAAAAACCTCAAAAATGCTACCAAGGCCATTTTAAACCTTTTTTTGAGAAGGGCTATTTTTTAATCCTATCCTTCTATTGAGGGTTCAAAATTTTTCTTCAATTCTCTTGAAGTCCAAATGCCCCTTAGAAGGGTACCACAACTTGCAAAAATAAACGTTGTGTGCAATAGGAATCATCAATAATGGTGATGGTAGTAGTTGGTGACTAGTACGATAAGAAATGAGAAAGTCAATAAATAATAGTGATCACTAATGGTGATGTAACATGTTGGTGACTAGTGCAATAGAAAGTCATTAATAATGGTGACATGCAATAGAAAGTCATTAATAATGGTGACGTGCAATAGAAAATCATCAAGAATGGTGAAGACGTGTGTTGTGATAATTCTTGCTAGAGGGCAACCTGTGCTTCGCACGTCTTTTGAGACTCCAAATTCAAATTTTACCCAAACCTCCTCTTGCCCTTCCAGAACCTCGAAATTTTTGCCATGTGGTAGCTTTGTGAAACTCTTCCCTAAGATTAAGAAGATAATATAGAGAGAGAGAGAGAGAGAGATGTAGAAAGTGATGGGAGTGGTGTGTTCACTTGTCTCCATAGCATGGGGAGAAGATTATAAGAGTTTGTCACAAGGGGAACTTTACATATCGAAGCAAGATGAGAATCTTAAGCATGGGAGCTAATTGAAATTTCTTTTCTCCTAGCACTCATTTAAAGTTCAAACCATCCGCCAGTGGGTCAGTCTCCACTATTGAGTGAGTCTAGTCCTTCTGATCATGAGTCTAGTGAGTCTAGTCCTCCCATCCGGGGTCGGGGCCCGGCATCCACCATCCGCCAGTGGGTCGTCTCCTCCACTATTGACTCTCGAGTCGTGATCATTATTGGCCTTTTTGGGTTATAAAATAATGTTCTTGGGCAGAAGGATTCATGCAGCAGAACATCTATTTTTGAAAGCTGGTTTGGCAGTCTGGCGATGGCATTAACGATCCGCACCGTGCAGCGTCTAGGCATTCTTTGTAGCATCATGATGTTATTATTAGGAAGGGCTGTAATATGTACGCCAGCTAAAACCTCACCCTCCAGTAATGAAGCCCAAGCTCTGCTGGCGTTCAAGGCGGGCATCACCCGTGATCCTTTTTCACGGCTTGCATCCTGGCACGGCACAAGCAACTCTCATTCATCCGCAGCAGAGAACCCATGCAAGGGGGGCGCTGGCGGACGAGCTGCGTGGGCGGGCATCGTCTGCGACGCCCAGAACCTGCACGTAGTCGCTGTGAACCTCGCGGGCTTCGATCTGTCTGGCTCCGTGTCCCCCTCTTTCGCGCTCCTTCCTGCTCTTTCCACACTCGACCTCTCCGACAACAACCTCTCCGGCAGTCTACCCAGCGGCCTCTTCCTCCCCCACAGTGCCCTTCAACACCTCAACCTCTCCTTCAACCTGCTCAACGGCGAATTGCCGGAGTCCCTCGGAAATCTTTCCGCCCTCCTCACCCTTGACTTGAGCAGTAACGTGTTTGTGGGTGGAATACCGCCATCACTGGGTCAATGCAAGCAGTTACAAACGCTCGTTTTAGAAACAACTGGCGGATTTATCCCGCCAGAGATTTGGCAGCTTCCGGCTCTAAGCGTGCTCGTTATTGTCGACGAATCTGGGCTTCTCAATGGGTATCTGCCGGAGAGCTTTTCTTTTTGTCACACCATAACTGAGCTAGCTCTGGTGGGCTTCAACGCCACAGGGTCAGCCATTCCTCCCTCATTGGGTGATTGCCAGCAGTTGGAAGTTCTGTTCTTGAATGTCATCGGACTACAAGGCCTTATTCCAACGGAAATCTGGCGGCTCCCTTTGCTACAGACCTTGGTGGTGGAGGATGCTCAGACTGCAAAAACCATCGACAGCACGGGCCAAAGGCCATTTAAGCTTCATGGATCCTTGCCGGAAGATTTCGACTTCTGTCCAACCATAACACAACTGGCTGTTGATGGGGTAAACCTCACAGGTGAGATTCCTCCTTCCTTAGGACGTTGCACATCTTTAAACCTTTTGGATTTGTCTCACAGTAGCCTCCAAGGTCCTATCCCTGCAACGTTACAAAACCTCACTAGCTTAGAAACGCTGCATCTCGTAAGTAACAAGCTCACCGGTGGGATACCGGCATCACTCTCTCAATGCTCACAGCTAGTAGATTTGAGATTGGCGGATAATCCGCTGTATGGGTCCATTCCTAGGGAGCTAGGCGAGCTCACGAAGCTACGAGAGCTATCTTTGTATAGCGCCTACCTTCTGGGCCCAGTGCCGGAGGAGCTCGGCAACTGCACTCAATTAGAATGGATTGACTTGGGGTATCAAACCCTGGGGATTGACTGGGGGGTCTCAGGAGGTGTGGGCAAAATACCAGATTCCTTCGGGAAGTTGACAGAGTTGCAGATGCTTGCCTGGAGTGAGAACTCTATTAATGGGGAGATCCCTATCCAAATTACGAATCTCACCCAGCTTCAGAACCTGCAGTTGATATCCACCAGTCTAGTGGGTAGAATTCCTCCTCAAATAGGCAACCTCTCACAACTGCGGGTCTTACACTTGGAATTGAACAGCTTGAACGGATCCATACCGCCTGAACTTGGTCAGCTTCCAAACATACAAGAGATAGAGCTCGGCACAAACAATCTGTCGGGCATCATCCCAGATCAGTTCCTTCATGGCTTGGCCGTTGGCGGCTCCATAACAAGTCTCTTTATTGATACTAATCAGCTGGAAGGCGTCATCCCTAGCTCCATTGGAAGAATACAGACGCTTCAAGTCTTGTACTTAGGAAAAAACCGCCTTCAAGGGAACATTCCCTCTACCTTGGGAAATTGCACAGCCCTGCAAGATCTCACCATCGACAACAACAGGCTGGAGGGAGAAATTCCGGTAACTCTGGGCCAGCTGAGTGCATTGAGAAACAGCTTGTTGATTGGAAACAACAAGCTTTCTGGAAGGATACCCAAGGAGCTTGGCAGGTTGGCACAGCTTCAAGTGCTTGATCTTTCCAACAACGCGCTGAGCGGGCCTATTCCCAAGGCTCTGGACAACTGCACCAATCTTCTGACACTTCGCCTCTTCCAAAACAACCTCACGGGGACGATAGAGCAGTTTGATCTTTCCAAGATGCAGAAGATCCAGACGTTCACAGTGCAGCAAAACAGCCTCTTCGGAGGTCTGCCCCGTGGTTTCACAGATTGCCAAGAGCTTGTACTCTTCGATGTGGGGAATAACAACCTCTCAGGTGCTTTCAATTTTACTACAACTGGATTATCAAAGCTGCGGGTGCTTGTGATGAGCTACAACAAGCTAAGCGGAGAGATCCCCGGGTGGGTGTGGAAGCTCCCCCTATTGCAGGCGCTCGATCTTTCCAACAACCGCTTCAGTGGCAGCATGCCAAACACCGTCACCCATCTCAGTTACTTCAAGCTAAACCAGAACTCCACTCGAAACCAGCCGACGCTCTACGAGGAGCTCCCCGTGACGCTCAACTCCACTCGAAACCAGCCGACGCTCTACGAGGAGCTCCCCGTGACGCTCAAGTTCAGCTCTCAGGTCCTTGACTACATAGTGAGCAGTAGGATCTTCTTCGATGTTTCGATGAATCTCTTGGAAGGTGAGATTGACGAAAGCTTCGGGGAGCTCCTGGGCCTCACAGGCCTCAACCTATCACATAACCTCATTCAAGGCAAGATTCCGCCCAGCCTTGGCAACCTCATCTATCTGGAAGTGCTAGACGTCTCCTATAACAACCTCACTGGTGGCATTCCTCCAGAGCTGTGCTTGTTGGGCGGCCAGCTGAGTGCATTGAGAAACAGCTTGTTGATTGGAAACAACAAGCTTTCTGGAAGGATACCCAAGGAGCTTGGCAGGTTGGCACAGCTTCAAGTGCTTGATCTTTCCAACAACGCGCTGAGCGGGCCTATTCCCAAGGCTCTGGAGAACTGCACCAATCTTCTGACACTACGCCTCTTCCAAAACAACCTCACGGGAACGATAGAGCAGTTTGATCTTTCCAAGATGCAGAAGATCCAGACGTTCACAGTGCAGCAAAACAGCCTCTTCGGAGGTCTGCCCCGTGGTTTCACAGATTGCCAAGAGCTTGTACTCTTTGATGTGGGGAATAACAGCCTCTCAGGTGCTTTCAATTTTACTACAACTGGATTATCAAAGCTGCGGGTGCTTGTGATGAGCTACAACAAGCTAAGCGGAGAGATCCCCGGGTGGGTGTGGAAGCTCCCCCTATTGCAGGCGCTCGATCTTTCCAACAACCGCTTCAGTGGCAGCATGCCAAACACCGTCACCCATCTCAGTTACTTCAAGCTAAACCAGAACTCCACTCGAAACCAGCCGACGCTCTACGAGGAGCTCCCCGTGACGCTCAAGTTCAGCTCTCAGGTCCTTGACTACATAGTGAGCAGTAGGATCTTCTTCGATGTTTCGATGAATCTCTTGGAAGGTGAGATTGACGAAAGCTTCGGGGAGCTCCTGGGCCTCACAGGCCTCAACCTATCACATAACCTCATTCAAGGCAAGATTCCGCCCAGCCTTGGCAACCTCATCTATCTGGAAGTGCTAGACGTCTCCTATAACAACCTCACTGGTGGCATTCCTCCAGAGCTGGGCTTGTTGGGCAGCCTATCCGTGGTTGACGTCTCGCACAACCACCTGCAAGGCCCCATTCCCAATGCCAACAACCTCAACACCAGGTACAACTACACCAGCTTTGAGGACAATCCGGGCTTGTGCGGGAATCCCTTGCCCACACTTTGCTCGGCCAGTGGCGGTGCTAAACCTAGCAATACAAGTACGGGGTCAAAACCACATGATCGTAAGGCAAAACTTGTGCAATGGATAAGTGGCTTTGCATCCCCCTGGGGCCTGCTTATAGGGTACCCCATTGGGCTTTTCGGGGGCCTGTACTGCTGCCGCCTCCTCCGTCGTCTGAGGTGAAGCTGCCTTCACATGAATAATGCAAGAATTGAACTTACACTTTTATCATTTTGTACAAACCCCGCTAATAATATATTTCGGGCCTTTGGTGCATGTGGCCGTGTATGTTTGAAGATTTACATTCTATCCTCTCCTTTCATAGAATCTGTACATGATGAGATCAATGTTGAGATAACATAATCTTCCTAATAGGGGCCCACAATGAGGTAAAAAAGAAAACCAATTAATTAACGAAAGACTAGCAATATTATTGAACCTTTAACTATTCTAATGTTCCACCACATTACATTAAGATTATAAGGTTTTTTAAACACGATGTATCGGCGCGAAAGGAGTTGGTGGTAGTTGGTATCCGTCTCGTTTTTTTGGCGAGGAGTTGGTGGCATGGTACCTAGAGGCCAGCATGCGTGCGAGGCTCTGTGTGATCATGCATGTGTGTTGGCGTAATCTGTTTCTTCAACTGAATAGCAATACCTAGAGGCGCCAGCACGTGTGCGAGGCTCTGTGCGAGCATGCGTGTTTGTTGCCGTGTGTGTGCCCGCGTGCGGGCGTACGTGTTGGCGTCTGTGTGTGTGAGAGAGAGTGCCGAGGGAGGAGGAGGGTCTTCTTGCTTTTTCGAAATGAAATCGTTAATAATAAGGGGCTTGCCCAAGAAAACTCGCTTGACACTTCATAGCTCGACTAGCAGTGTTTTGCATCGTGTGCGCCAGTGTAATCACTTGAAAGATCAAGAAATGTCATTGTTAGAATGTTTCTACCAAATGTGAATCCATAGGATTTTTTGTCATGAAAAATTAAAAATATCTTTGGTTTTATTATGGTTGTCTTTCTAAAAGGTGAGTGAATAATTTTTCCTGAATAGTTGAGTGAATAGGGCCCTACAATGAGTAATATAATTATAACTAATAAATAATCAACTTAATTAACATAATTAATAGTTAAGTAATATAACTAGCCATCTATCATCACGGGCCCAAAATGTGGCTCTCGAACATCGGGACGCAAGGTGACCCATCTCCCCGTCTCACCATTAGCCATGGGCAAATGCAGTGTCCAACCAACTATGCATAATTTTATATGTTTTTAATCTATATTAGCTTGGACTAGAAACCCCTTTCCCCCGATTCCCAATGTGCGAGGTACCCGCTGATGTGTTGGTCCTTGCCACCATGACTTCTTCTGCGTGAGCCTGATATATATGTCCTCTTGACAATGCAACACTTGCCTTGTTAATTTGAAGTACCATGCCGCTATGTTAGTTTTCATGAATGCCTTATGTCAGAGGCTGATTGTTGATGTAGTTCAGCGATAATGTAGCGCCTTGGCTCCTGAGTCCTATATATTCTATCTTTCTTGGCGTTGTAAATCCGAGAGTTCTTAATGATTTTCTATTTGTGGAGGAGATTGTCCTCATTCATTGTAAATCCGAGAGTTCTTAATGATTTTCTAGTTGTTGAGGAACTTTATCTTCTTGGCCCATCATCACACCATTCTAATCATCTACCATTCCAATCTTTGTTGTCAATGTTGTTAAGGACAAGGTTTTCTTGGTCAAGTCAAGCCCTAGATATCTTGACACCAAGATAAGCTTTACGTGTTCTTTGCCATTGATTCCTTGAATCCTTGGGTTCGTGTTGGGGAGTTGTTGCATGTGAATTGTTAGCCTTTAGCCTCTTGGAAGTCTTGGTGTGAACAATTACTTACACACGCACACTTTTGACCAAGTGCTAGCTTTCTGGGCATCGTCAATCCAAGATTTCCTAGTGATTTTCCAACTGTTGATGAGGAGATTGACATCATTCATTGTCATAAATTTTATCTTCTTGGCCCATCGTCATACCATTCTAATCATCTACCATTCCAATCTCTGTTGTCAATGTTGTTAAGGATAAGGTTTTCTTGGTCAAGTCAAGCCCTAGATATCATGACACCAAGATAAGCTTTATGTGTTCTTTGCCATTGATTCCTTGGATCCTTGGGTCTGTGTTGGGGGGTCGTTGCCATGTTTTGTCACGTTTGCATGCTTGGACACCAACCTTACTAACACCGATTTGGAATGTAATGGTTCATGTCCCTTCTACCTTTTGCACCCTTGTTTAGGTTTCTTTGACCTTTAAGCCTTGATGAATATATTTGTGCTTATGCACAATGTTCTCTTTCTTGAGCCTATATTAGCCTTCATGACACTGTGTCATTGGCCTCTAAATGATCCCTCACCTTTGGAAACTTCAACCCCATGAGCATGTGAGCCTTCTTTGCCACTCAAGTATGAAATCTAGACATTTATCAACCACTTCCCCTTGGTATGCTACTCCCAAGTGTCATTGATTGTATTTGATATTTAGCTTGCATCCTATTTACCCTACTCAGCTTGTTGTAGATGCTTTACTACATGTCCAAGTTGTTCCTTAGACTTTGGTAGAGTACACTTGCGCTTTGCCACCTATACTTCAAGCTATTTATGTTTATAGACTTTCTTAAACTCTAGTCAATTGACCTCTTGGCCTCATGGTCCACCTGTAGGATGTCCACTCGCTCACTAAACCTTCTTCCCCAAAAGTGTCATTAACTTCATGGTGCACCCTTGTGACCTCATGTAGCACCTATTTTGCTTGGTTCCCCCTTAGCCCTTTCTGACTTGATGGAGCATGCATATATTCATGTTGTCCTTTCATGACTTTACCTCTGATCCATGTTGGGTTGATCACTCCCTTCATCAATCTTTGGGTTACATCAATTGCTCTTGATTCTAGATTTGGTTGATGTTTTGAAACATGCACTTGCTTGTTTGGGTTTTGGGTTTGACAACAAGATGTACCATTCATTTGTTTGGCAATGTGGGTTTATATCTATGCACATGTCCAGCTCCATTTGCTTGCTTGGGATATAACCCATAAGAATGGGCTGGCTCGATCTCTTACTGTATTCAAAAATGGTTTTGGATATTCAACTCACTAGCCTTTTTCCCAGTGGCATCGTGGCTTTATGTGGTCACCCAATAGCTCGAGTTTGCTTAATATTTCCAACCTTTTTCTTTGGTTTTGGATGTTTAGCTTTGTGCCCCTTGCATCAATGGTCCACGACCTTATGTGTCCACCTAAGAAAAACCTTATAGGCTTGGGCTCCATTGACCTAGCCATGAACTTCATGCTAGCTTGAGGGTACACCTCATCTCGGTTGCTTTCCTTTGGAAAAAAAGGAGACATCGTCATGAACACACACACACACACACACACACACACACACACGTATATATATACACACGTATACTTATGGTAAGGTTTTCTACAATGCACTACTTGACACAAGTTCTAGTCATAATTTACTCTCTTTTTCTACATAGAATGAGTCGAGTAAACCTCAAGTTGAAAAAAGAAACTCGAGAGTAGAAGGTATCAGCACCCAAAATAGCGAAGTGCTTGGCTTTCTTGAAACTATCATATTAACAAACACTTGGTCGGTAACTTTTTGGTAATGCCTCTTAGAACCTTGAGAGGACAAGTCATTATTGGATGGATATGGATGAATGCAGCTCAATGGAAAAATTGACTGGGCCATAGGGAGTGTTTGCATGGTAAACATATTAACAAACACTTGGTCGGTAACTTTTTGGTAATGCCTCTTAGAACCTTGAGAGGACATGTCATTATTGGATGGATATGGATGAATGCAGCTCAATGGACATGTCATTATTGGATGGATATGGATGAATGTAGCTCAATGGAAAAATTGACTGGGCCATAGGGAGTGTTTTCATGGTAAAAATCCATCCACACCCAATGCACTACAACACCTGCACTTGAGTGCTACAAGGACGAAGCCTCACCATCAATGCAACCCAAGGCTACTTCCACACAACATCTACTTCCAACTTTTCATCCACATCTTTTGCGAAACAAACACCAACGGCCAATAAAGACCCAAGCACAAGAAAGCCACAACCTATCTTCAAAGTTACTCACCTTGCTCTATCTCGACAACCAAAAGCCTGAAGGCCCATGTGAATTTGTTTCTACAATCAAGCCAAACCTAAGGCTACTTCAAGGTGTGGATTTGGGTTCTGAAGCGCAATCTAATCATTCCAAGAGACACTAATGTACAAGCCTCGCCAAGAGCTAGGCCACCTTTAGTAGTTCAAATGTAGACAAGGGAAAGCAAGTCATGATGGAATCTTTGCCATCCCTCCCTCAAAAATTTTGGATTCTCAAAAATCTTCAAAGATCGCACTCTACCTCAAGGAGGGAAACAAAATATGCTCATACTTCAGTCTCTTCTATATTAATAATAGAGGCTTCACATGTAGCTTCTTCATCAAGATCACCCTTATCTCAATAGGTCGCTCACGATGAATTTGCTATGTTGGAGATGCTTGATGTCTCCTCACCCTAATTACCTTGCACTCACCCTAGCACTCTATGAGATGTTATTACCCACACTAGATGTCCATTCTCGGTGAGTCTATTGATGATTTTGAAGGAGTGATATGCTTGACCAACTTACCTATAGTATTTATGCCCTTCGATAACCATGATACAGTGAGACTAGTGCCTAATCATCTAGCAAAAGGTTATGTTTTAGGAGACCAAAGTGGGGGAAAAGATCAACTTAGTGACATTGAATTAGAGCTTGCTCTTGTAAACTATGGTTATCTGATGACATGAGCTTGCCATATAGGAATGTTTTATAGGTTATCAAATTGCAGTCTAGGAATTTCCATCATTGCATTTTATAACTTGAAGAGCCCATGTAGCAGACACACAAACTTGATATGCACCAAAATCTTCAACTTGCTCACGTGTACCTCAACTTTAACATTAGAATTGTTTCTTTACTTCTATCACATAGCATGTAGTGCGTAAGTGGGCTCGATCGAGCTTCGAGTAAGTATGCCAAAGAGGGAGTGACGAGTAGCACTACAAGGAAAAGCGACCATAGACATGTTTTGACAACGTGCTTTAAAATGTTACGAGCGCGTTTATAATCGCATCTACAGACACATGTCTATGTACGTATCTATTTATGCAGCTATATGCGCGTCTATGATAATATAGATGCGCATATAGACGTGCATATAGAAATATAAATAGATGCCTTTATCTCCTCTATTATAAACGCGCTTATAGATGCACATATAGATACATAAATTGATGCGCTTATAGACGTGCTCTAGAATTTTAAAAAAAATTCCAGAGAGCTGCCTGTGTAGATGTACAGTTGCATTTTCTACACATGCAACTGCCTTTTTCTGCACATGCAGCTCTCTGGTTTAAGGTTTTGCTTACTTGTACATAGACGAATCAAGATTAGCAAAGATATCAACATAAAAACTCAAATTAAAGATAGATATGCACAAAAAGATTTTTGAAGACACTTCGAATATTGATTAAAGAAGATGAGAAATTACATTTTATATCCAAAACTTTCTCCATACATGATCGTAGCCACATAAGGCTTGAATAAAAACATAGATACATAAAGAAGATGAAAAATTTCATCTTATATCCAAGAAATTTTCCATACATGATGGTAGCCACCTGAGGCTTAAAAAAGAAACATAGTTGCATAAACCAAAACTATACATGAAGAAAACCTACAAGGAAAACTACTTGGAGGAGTCATCACTCTCCGAGTCATCTTGTCCTCCTTCTTGTCCACCTTGTGCCTACACAAAGTGAATATATATATAAATAAAAATAGAAAATATTATAAAGGTCAAAACATGTTTTGTAAATAAAAATAAAAAGTATTACCTGCATTGGTGTTCTTCTTGCTCGATTGTATTGGTCGTCGGAGATGATCCCTTGATCATGAAGGTAATCCCATGTATCTCCTGTGGCGAGGATGGTAGCTAGTCTCTGCTTCTGCTGGGGTAGGATCTCTACCCACAATGTCACGCTGCTACATCATAAGACAAACATTATAACACAACTCAAATAGAGAGAATACAAAGAAAAGACATGAAGTTGCACTATACATACAAACTCGGCCTCCCATGATGCACGACCTCCAGATCCGAAGTGTGACGATCCATATTGGTCCATTTGTATTCGCCGTGCTTCTCTTTGTTACTAGTTCACTACTCCTTATAGGACCTCCTTCTTGGCTTTCTTCCACTCACCCTTATGAGCAGTAGATGGCTTGTCATGTCCATTTTGACTGGCATCTATTCGAGCTTTCTCATCCTTTGCATGTCTCCTTACTAGAGACCTCCTATTCTTAAGTATGTCTTTGATTTTGTGTTATGTCCATCTAATGTTAAACCTTTGGTTATGAGGATTAGGATACTTCTTGTGGATAGCTTTAATGCAATCATCCGCTAGGCTCTTCCTTTGCTGCTTAAAATGTATAAAGCAGTCTTTATAGTGTGCAAAAACTACTTGGCGCAAGTAGTTTACCACCTCCTTCCCACAAGAGTCATCAACTATGCCACCCACATCTGTGATGTCATAATATGATATATCACCATGATGTGGTGGTGACTCTGAAGCACTATCCCCACCCTCGAAGCACTGCCCTAGGCATCCTCTATCTCCTCTACCTCCACTCTGAGTTCTAGTGCGGCATGAGGTACGACCGCCACCACTATCTCCATGACTACCCTCCCTACTATGATGACGGCTACCACTCTCATGAGAGCCATGATGACTGTGAGGTGTCACATTTCCTGAAGGTAGAGGTGTAGGAGATGCTATAGCACTTATTACTGGGGCTGACGGATAAGGGGTGAATGTAAAGGTAGCTGAAGTGCCTAGCAAGGGTAAAGTGCCTGGCAAGGGACTCTATTGGGCTATGGGCGGACCTGATATGGTAAAGGGGTGCATGCTGCATAGGCTACCAACTGCTCGGGGGTGGGAGTATAGCCGAAGATGCCCTCTATCTCCCTAGCAAACTGTCATTGAGACTCGATGAAAGCCTCAACTTGAAGGTCTGTGTGGGACAAGAGGACAAGGACCCAGGCCACATCTATACAAGCAAAGAAAATATTTAAAAAATATTATGAAATGAAGACTTCCCGGCTCTTTAAGTCAATTGACCCCGGGAATCATCTCATTCTTCAAAACACAAAAAATAAATAAATATTAAGAAAGCATGTAAGCCATTATGCAAGAAGCCGAGAATCATCTCATTCCCGGCACTATGCGTTATGTAAGCTGTTACGCAAGCCTTGCATAAAGCATTATGCATTAGGCCTTATGCATAAAGCTTTTGCATGAGGCTTATGCATAAAGCACTATGCATAAGGCCTTATGCATAGTTTTATGCATGAGGCCTTATGCATAAAGCTTTATGCATAAGTCTCATGCATAGCTTTATGCATAAGGCCTCATGCACAAGCCTTATGCATAAGCTTTATGCATAAGTCTTATGCATAAAGCTTATGCATAAGGCTTGTGCATGAGGCCTTATGCATAAAGCTATGCATGAGGCCTTATGTATAAAGCTTTTGCATGAGGCCTTAAAGCTTAACATGAGGCTTATGCATAAAGCTTAAAGCATAAGGCATAAAGCTTATGCATAAAGCATAAAGCTTATGCATAAGGCTTATGTATAAAGCTTAAAGCATAAGGCATAAAGCTTAAGCATAAGGCCTTAAGCATAAAGCATGAGGCCTTATGCATAAAGCTTAGCATGAGGCTTATGCATAAGGCATAAAGCTTAAAGCAGCATAAGACATAAAGCTTATGCATAAGGCATAAAGCTTAAGCATAAAGCTTAAAAAAAGGCATAAAGCTTAACGCATAAGGCATAAAGCCCATGCATAAGGCTTATGCATAAGCATAAGGCCTTTAGCATAGAGCATAAAGCTTATGCATAAGACTTATGCATAAAGCTTAAAGCATAAGGCATAAAGATTATGCATAGTAAGGCTTAAGCATAGAGCTTAAGCATAAGGCCTTACGCATGAGGCCTTATGCATAAAGCATGCATGAGCATTATGCATAAAGCTTAAGCATAAGGCCTTAAGCATGAGGCATTATGCATAAAGCATGCATGATCATTATGCATAAAGCTTATGGGTAAACCTACCAAACAAATCCCTAACACCCAAGGGTGCAATAATAATAGAGGAAAGATATAAAAGCACTTACCTCTTTTTCATGATGTTGAACTTGAGAGGATTAGAGGACCTACAAGACCAACAAAAGGGTGAGCAAAAGATTAGTAATGCATACATACAAACCAAGAAAATATTAAGAAGATTAGTAATGCATACATACAAAAGATTAGTAATCAAATATTAAGAAAATATAAGCTTATGCACAAGGCTTATGCATAAGGCATAAAGCTTATGCATAAGGCCTTAAGCATAAAGCATAAAGCTTATGCATAAGGCTTATGCATAAAGCTTAAAGCATAAGGCATAAAGCCTATGCATAATCCTTATGCATAAAGCATAAAGCTTAAGCATAAGGCCTTAAGCATAAAGCATAAAGCTTATGCATAAGGCCTTAAGCACATGAGGGCTTATGCATAAAGCATGCATGAGCATTATGCATAAAGCATAAAGCTTAAGCATAAGGCCTTAAGCATGAGGCATTATGCATACAGCATGCATAAGGCCTTAAGCATGAGGCATTATGCATACAGCATGCATGAGCATTATGCATAAAGCTTATGGGTAAACCTACAAAGAAAAATCCCAGCACCCAAGGGTGCTAGGCGGTGTCAAGAGGCCAAGCGTCGTAGAGAAATGGCAGAGGCCAAGCATGAGGCATTATGCATACAGCATGCATAAGGCCTTAAGCATGAGGCATTATGCATAAAGCATGCATGAGCATTATGCATAAAGCTTATGGGTAAACCTACAAAGAAAAACCCCAGCACCCAAGGGTGCTAGGCGGTGTCAAGAGGCCAAGCGTCGTAGAGAAATGGCAGAGGCTTCACAAAACATAGAAGTGGTGGAGGATTGGAATGATGGAGATACAAGCCCACCACCCTTTCCTCATTAGAGATGGTGGAGGAAGAGGTTTTAGAAGATATGGTATGTGCTCTATTTGCCAATGAGCGTAGTGAAAATCAAAAAGCCATGGAAAATAATCACCTTTATAATGTAGCTTCAACCCCACTTTTTGAGGGATGCACATATTCCATTCTACGCACTACTCGAGTTGCTCAACTTGCAAACATGGAGCAATGCAAGTTTGAATGCACTTCTCAAGTGAGTTTTCTACTTTCATAAATTATCTACTTCCATTATAGATATATAAGAAGAAATTATTTTTATATATTAATCTATTTGATTGTTTTATCGATAGGCTTTTGTCGAAGATGCTTCCAAAGGAGAATAAATTGCCAACCTCAAGAGACCAAGCAAGGTGCTTTGTGACATCTCTTGGTGGAGACTTGGATTATACTCACATCCATGCATGTATCAAGATTGTGCTCTCTTTCGTGGGATACATGCGGTGGCTCAAGAGTGTCCTATTGTGGTGGCGAGCCAAGATATCGAGAGGATCTTAAAGGTCTTCATGTGCCGCATAAGGTATTGGGACATTTTCCCATCATTCCTCGCATCCAACACATGTTTAAGTGCAAATCTATTGCAAAGCTCATGTCATGGCATTCCTCTCATCGATCCAATGATGGAAAGATGAGAATTCCCATAGACACTCCTGCATGGAAGCACATCGAGGAAATGTGGCCAAGCTTCAAGGAAGAGTCTAGACATTTGAGACTTGGATTGGGTATGGATGGTGTTAATCCTTTTGGAATCAAGAGCACCTCATATAGTATATGGTCAGGGGTAGTGGTGAATTACAACATTCCTCCATCCATGGCAATAAAGAAAGGACATGTCATGTTATCTCTTCTCATTCCTGGGAAACATAAGGTAAAGAATATGGATATATATCTTGATCCCTTGATTAATGAGCTTGAGATACTTTGGAGAGGTATCCATGTGCATAACATATGTCGGCCTCCATCTCACGAGACTTTCTCTTGAAGGCCATATTGATGTGGATGATGCACGACTTTCCTGGTTATGGCGAGTGTTTAGGTGAGTCAAATGGGTTTCTGTTCATGATGATTCTTTATATCATTGTATTATTTTTTGACATGCTTGAATGTCTATGTTGTTTAGGTCTCTCCACATCTGGATACCATGCATGTCCTATTTGTGGTCCATCATTGGTGGCATCTAGGCCAAAGCGCTTGAAGAAAGTGATATATGAGAATCATCATCGATTTCTCCCTCATCATCATCCCAAATTTATTCGTTCTTGGATGGGAATCCCTCCACATACACTAACCATGGGAGATTGGAAGGCATTATGGAATGGAGTTGAAAGTCCTCCTCCCCCCGGCATGAATAGGTAATATATCTTTGACATAGAATTCCAATACAAGCTTTGGATGAAAAGATAATCCTCTTAATATTTGTTGTTATTTGATAAGGTACTCTATCTTCTTTCGCCTACCATATTGGACAAGCCTCAAAATCAACCATCTTCTCGATCCAATGCACATCTTCAAGAATGTCGCCTCTAACATTTAGGAGCACTTGAGAGGAACACGTGACTCCTTTCTTGAAAGAGAGGATCTACAAAGCATAGAGAGGATGCAAAGAGCTTGGCCACGAGAGGGACCAAATGGGAAGACAATTCTACCTCGAGCACCTTGGATATTGACAAAGAAGGAGGGGAAGTTGGTGAAAGATGCCATTACTACATTTTGTACTGCAACGGGGTGCATGAGGTGTTTAAAAGGTGCCTTCACAAAGACAAAGAAGAGAGGTGTTGAGCAATTATATGGCTTGAAGTCCCACGATTGGCACAAGATGCTTCAAGTAAGTGAAACATTGAAGTTGTACATATTTAAATTGTTCAATCATGATGTATCTAATCATGGTGTATAAATGTTTATAGTTTATTCGTCCTACAAGCATTTCCAATTATGCATCCCACGAAGTGCGAGAGATGATTTATAAGATGGGGGAGCTTGTGAGGTTTGTACCCCAAACACTCGTAGCCAATTTTCTACACGCGTTTTCCTCAAAATGATTTGTTTATTGTTTCACATTGTAGATATGTGAGCTCAAAGGAAATCGATCCATGTACACTTGACTATGCAGGGGTCATGGAAGTGGAGGTGGTTTATTTGGTGGAGGAGACATTCTCACGGTTAATTCTCACAAGCCAACTACACTTAATGGTTCATTTAATTGATCAGATTGCCATATGTAGCACTGTGCATGCTCGATGGATGTCCTTTCTTGAGCATTTCATGAAGACCTTGAAGGATTTTGTAAGGCAAAATGCAAAGCCAGAAGGTAGTATGGCTAAGAGTTGGTTGGTAGAAGAATCACTTGTTTATATATCAGAATACCTTGCCGAAGTGGATCCCTCTCTCCCTCACCTATGGTGCAATGAAGAAGACTTCTCATGTTCCTCAAGGAAAGGGAAAGACCAAAGTCATGGATACAGAGATGCATAGTAAGCTTAATACCTTTTGTGTGCTTAATAGTGATGTGATGAGAAGATGGGTGGCAAAGTATGAGGATGAAAAGGTAAGAAGACAAAGTGACAGGTCGGCAATCCGTAAGCGCCATGGACGTAGTAGTGTGCCATACCTTGAGCACCTATGATCACTTCCCAAGGATCTTGATGTAGATTGGCTACATGAGGAGATGGAGAGAGTCGCGCAAGACGAAAACATGCATATCACATTGGAGAAGTGGGAGTATGCCCGAGAATGCTTCAAAAAGGTAAACAAACTTGTGTTCTCAATCATATTTTAGTATGGTAAACAAACTTGTGTTCTCAATCATATTTTAGTATGTTAAACTTGTGAAAATTTATTTTGAAGTATTTAACACCATATTGGGGAATATGGGAATTTCCCATAAGTTTGGGACACGTGGTCAAATCTTTGGATTAATCATAACTTGAACACCGTTACTCCAAATTGAGCGCTCTATAGCTCACTAGATTCCATTTTCCAAGCGCTTTCCAACAATAGGTCACATGATATGGTTTTGAAAAACCTATAGGCATGTTATCCAGGTCCCACCTTTTTAGTATTCAAAAAATGGGAGTTGGAAAATTCCCAAACTCACGAATATAGTGTTATTTATAATTTTTTTTTATCTTGGTATAGTGCACAATGTTTAATGCTTTGTGGTCCGAGGGTAAACATTTTCGCACACAAAGGATTGATGAGAAGAGGAACACCCAAGATTGTGGGGTAATTGCTAGCTTTGAGGGAGCCAATGGATCCATAGATGATTATTGTGGATTGATCCAAAATATCATTAAGCTTGACTTTCAAAGCTTCTTTGTATATATTTTGGATGTCAAGTGGTTTAAGGATGTGGTGGAAAGAGGTCCTAATGCAACAATCAAACGTCATGCAAGTGGCTTTGCGACCATTGACTCTACAAAGTTTTGGCAAGGAAAGGATGGGACTCTAGTGCTACCACAACATTGTGAACAGGTACACATAATTATTGGTAATTACAATATATGCATTTACAGATAGTAGAGATGTAATTTTTTTGTATGATGTACCTTTGTGCTTGAATAGGTTGTGTATCAACCAATAATTGAAAATAAGAGATGGTGGCATATAATCCCAATCTCACCATGTTCAAGAGACATTTATAGAACATTCACCCACATTGAGCATATGGAGGAGCATGTCAACTCAACTATGGAGGGAGATAGCTTGGAAAACATTGATGATGATCGTGCCATTGGAGATGATGATTGTGCTATTGGAGATGATGATATTGCCTCTCATAGTGATGATTCTAGTAGTGGGATGGATCTCTTTGTAGATTTGGATATAGGCATGGACATTGAGATAGATACTTTAGCAAGGGTTGACCTCATTGAAGAGATGAGGTTGAACTCTAGTTCTTTCACTGTACTTTTATTATGGCTATGGTCTTCCTTTTGGTATAGATTCATGCCTTTTTGAGATTACATGTATAGATTCATGCCTTTTTGAGATTCCATGTATAGATTTATTGTGATATGTTGCTTTTCGTGGCATTACTTAATCATTCACCTTTGGACTGCTTTTCATGGAGGTTCAAGATTTTTTTTAAAAAGCTTCACTTTGATGAAAAGATGTGGGGATTGAATCATTGTCCTTTGGATTGTTTTTCATGGCATTACTTGATATGCCTAAGCCTTTGCATGTATCCATCCCTTTTACCACATTACTCGATTCATTACTCGATTTATACCTATTTCTTTTCTCTTTCCTTTTAGCATATTTGTCCTTGCAAATATGCTTTCTAGAGATTCATTTTTTGTATATAAATGCACCAAAAAATCATGCATATTATCAAAATCGTGTGCACATAGTTCAACAAATGATATTTTTGGGGATTAAAGATTCTGTTTTTCTTTGCAAGGTCCACAATTGCAACTGCATAAGAAATTGTTGCAGAATACATCTATAAACGCGTCTGTAATCGCGTCTATGATGGCGTCTATAAGTGCGTCTAATTTCAAAGAAACTAGACGCGCTTATAGATGTGACTATAGACGCAAACATAATTTATGCGTCTATAAGAGCATCTGTAATCGCGTCTATGCTGGCGTCTATAAGCACGTCTAATTTCAAAGAAACTAGATGCGCTTATAGACGCGACTATAGATGCAAACGTAACTTATGCGTCTAGTTTCAAAGGAAGTAGACGCGCTCATAGATGCGTTTATAGACACCAGTATAGACACCCTCGTAACTTGCGCTTCTATATGCAGCGCGTCTATGCTTGCTTTATGTTGTAGTGTAGGTCCTAGGTTTAGAGGTGAAATGCTCAAGTTGGAGTACCGCAACATTCATGATAGTGTGGGTAGGCCGGCCGCTACATACTAGGATGGGGGACTCCTCATTCTTTCTCTACGGCTCGGATGTGAACATGAGCCATTCCTCTCTCATTCCACGTAGCAGGAGTGATTCTGTGCAAGAGTCCGTAGTGACTGCCGGCCGCTACATACTAGGATGGGGGACTCCTCATTCTTTCTCTACGGCTCGGATGTGAACATGAGCCATTCCTCTCTCATTCCACGTAGCAGGAGTGATTCTGCGCAAGAGTCCATAGTGACTGCCACATCACATTGGTATCAAAGCGAGGTTACGCTCCCTTGTTGCATGATCGGGAGCCGAGCCCACTAAGTTTTAAACACCTTATCTTATCTTATTTTTCGTGAAAATTGAATGAATCAGAAACCGATCGACTGTATGTTGGAGAGTGTGTGAAGAAGAGGCTTCCATAGCCATAGCTCTTGCTTTCTCTCTTGCGGTCACATGTCGAATGGAGAGGGAAGGGTCATCACCATCTAAAGGCGTTGAAGAAGCCATAACCAGAGCTTGAAATATTCTCTCTCTCTCTCTCTCTCTCTCTCTCTCTCTCTCTTTTGTTTGATCTCGTTTTTACAGCAGCCATAACCGCCAAGGGAGAAGGGCACAAATAGCGCAATAGTGGTCACTCCCTCTTTGAGATGGAACAAGCCGCCATAGCCAAAGTGAAAAAGGGGGTTGCCATTGTCATCCATTGCTTGCAAGGAAGTTCTCTCTCTTACGCAAGGTAAGCAGCCATCAAGGATAGCCGCCATGGCAGCATTATAACCAGGGATTACAGCTTCCCTTCCATAGCCATCAAGGGCTGCACTATCTCTCTTGATGAAACTTGTGTAAGCAAGGCAGCGCATTAACCTCTCTCTCCCTTCCTTTGTTGTTGGCGGTAGCAAGACGGGAAGTAGAGCGTGACGTGTAGATGTGTGTACACACACAATTGTAGAGAGAACAATGAAGAAGTTATTTTTTAAACCTTCAAAGCTTAATTTTATAAGGGTGATAAGAGAGTTTCCTGCCCGTGTGAAGCCGGCAAGAGGCAAACGCAGCCGTAAAGGGGGAATCAACACCTTTGTCTCTGTCTCTGTCTCAAGGTTGAGCTATCGCCGTTGGATTTTGACCACCACTGTCAGTTTTGGCGCATTGTCCTCCCAGGTTTCATCGCGCCATCCCAGTTTTGACTTGTGCCACCGCACTGCACCCTTGAAACGCGTAGCGATGTTGCACCATCGATTGTCGTCATCGGATTGTGGAGTCATTGCCAAGCTATCGCCATCACAACGTGCTTCTTTGACTTAGTCTGGCACAATTCAAGGATTTTTTTTTCCCCCAAAGGTACAGGAAATTTTAGAAACACACACACCCAGCTTCCGTGAGGTGGAGGCGGCCCCGTCGGGATGAGGGCTGGCGAACCCATCGTATAGTTCCGATTTCTTACCCTGCATTTCTTTATTTATTTTATTTGCATTGAATATTATTTTTCATATGTTCAGGAAAAGTAAAAAAAAATTGAAAAAATGATATCTAGTGGGCCGATAGGGACTTCGGGTGGGTTTTCCAGGATCCTATCTCTTATTTTTGGCCTCTCACACAGGCCGATCTTGGGCATATGCGCCAAGCTGCAGTAGCCCACTAAACTGACGTGGTTTGCCTGGCCGCTGGTTTTGCGAGAGCCACTCGATCCCCTTCCATAGACCTTGTCCAATGACAACCATGTCAGCCGGTCCGTAGGCGAGCGATGGAAGACATAGCGTTAGACTACGACCAATCCGCAGAGGCTGACGAGGGTGATACGACCCCACCCAGGACAATATCCTTGATGGGGGGAAGTATGGAGATGATGCTCTACGTATAGACATGGATGTGGATGATTTCGAGATGGAAATATCGCATGAGTCCCTTGCCAGTTTATTTGCTAGGACCAAGACCTTAAGGGAAAAACAGGGTGAGATCTTAGCCATGCTTTTAGGAGCACTCATGCTTGCTTGGATGCTGCCTCGGCCATGCCCATGGGTAGCACTATTGCACAAAAATCCATGCAGAATATCAGAGAATTTGGAAAAATCCTAATTCCCATTTTGCAAGATTGTAAAAAAGGGACCATGGTGAACCCTTTTAAGATTTTGTCAAAACCCCCTCATGTGACATATCATTGGAAAGAGCTTAAACAATAGGTTCTAATTGCACATTCCCTGACAACTTCTGAGTTTGTATGCTTAAGACATACCAAAAAGTAGATTGAAAAAAATTTCCCAAAGTCTTGGGATTTTTTCAAATTCTCCAATATGGCATGGTACACTTTCCCTCTCGAGAGGACGTAGGGCCTTGTGCAAGTAAGCAAGTTGTAGTGCTTCCAAAGCAGTCCATAGTGAATGCCAAATTTTTCAAAGACCTAAGGACACGGATCTCTGGGCGCAAAGAGAGAGAGCATATTAAGAACGTAGTGAATATACTCCTACAGAAGTGGTCGGATGTTCATAACCTCAGGTAGTTGTTAGATGGGGTGAGGCCCATAGAGGCGATCCTATCTCATTGATAGGTAAGGTATACAAGTGGTGGATGAGCTTAGCCGACCATGCCACGCATCCTCGTAGTTAGGAAGAGTTTGAAACACTATTTTGAAAAGAATTTCTAGCAGTGAAAAAAGTTCTATCTTCCTTTGATTTCCTTTTCAATGCTAGGGGAATTGCAAGGATCTCAAAGGCTTTCCTATCCCTCATTGGCAAGGAATGAAAAAATTTGTCAAACCTGTACCTCGCCCTGCTTACAAGTGTCATGTCTCTATCCATCGAAGTGACTCTTCTTGCATGGGCTGTAAGATTCCTCCCTCTAGCTTTTGAGGTGTACAGGTGTAAGAACCTCCCCTTTTGATTTTATAATTATTCTCCTCTTTGAAATAAAAGAAAGATTCTGTTTTACCCTGTTTTATCCTGGAGAGAGAAAATGTCTAGAGAGAGGTAATCCAAAATTGAGATATTTTTGGATATAAAAATCCTCCTAGTGTCTAAAATGGTTTCCCCTGAAACAGAAATTCAAAAAGAACTTTCCAATGTGCAATTAGAATTAATTGAAAATAAGTATAAAGGACCTTAGCCTAAGGGTCTAGATTTTCAAAATTTTTTGGATTATGGTCCAATTAAGATTCCTATAGACCAATAGGATCAATCCAAGTGTGGGGAGGAGATAAATTCAATTTATAAAAGAAAAATACCCAAAAATGAGTACATGCCTACATAAGATGAAGAGTTGAATGAGTACAAGGTTTATTAGTAAAAGAACTATGAATATATTACTAAAAAAATGAGATCTTTTGGGTATAATGATACATTTTTGACACCTTGGTAAGAAGAAAGCGGCTCTTCAAGGAGGCACCTATTTCACATGTGTGGTGGAGTTTTAAACTAAAAAATAATGTGATATTTTTATCTCTCCTCTCTCCTGGATCAAACCAAGTCAAAAGGGAGCCAAACTAGGTCCAAATCTTGTCCACAAACTGAACCTAGAAAATTCTAGAAACTAGTTGGACTTGTTTAGAGGCCTCCCTCACTTATAAATAGATCCTTAGCCCTTTGTAAAAAAATATGAGAACTACACCATGCCAATATTATACAGAAATAATGAATTTTCTGTTATCCTCAAATCCTTTGCAAATTGAAGAGATTGGAGCTTCTCTCTCTCTTTAATCTTCCTTGGAGTCTTCATCAATATACCAAACCAATTGATTGGTTAGGGACCTCTACTTTGATTAAAGAATCAAGTAAATTAAGAGGTAAAGTGTGGTTTATGGTCTTTTTTCTTTAATCTCCAAATGTTTCTCTCTTCTCAACCGCTCTCAAGCTTGAGAAGCATTCAATTGAATGGCTTTTTAATACAATTGAAGATCTTTAATGAATTCTTGTGATAAAACACAAAGTTTCCATTTATGCTTAAATTAAATATTTTTTTAAAGCATGTCTCTCTCTCCCCCAAAGAATGGTCATTCCTATAACCTATTCTATATTCAAATGATGCTTCTCATGAAGCAATTCTCTAATTTAAAAGTAATTTCTATGCTTGTCAAATTAGAGGCCAAAGAAGTGGCTTTTTAATGTTTTTATACTATTTAATTTATAGAAAAATTAGGAATCAAGTCCATAATTGGATATTGATCCAATTAATGGTTATTCTATCATATGAATATTACTAAACTTTATGTTTTCAAAATTATTGAGAATTATCACTAATAGCAGCAGCGGAGCTATGGTAAAGTTTTTGAAAAATTAACACATAAATCATTTTTATTCATAATATGAAATGAGGACTTCCTACCATATTCTAGGATTAATCATCCTAGATTAATTGAATGATTCTCATTATAATCATGGAAAATTTAATTTTTATGTTTATGCATAAATAATTAATTGGAAAAAGAGAAATTCCTAGCATATTGAAATTATTGGATATTTTATTTAAATTCAAAGATGAATTTTAGATAAAAATATTTAAATATTAAAGAGGAATTCCTATGACATTTGGAATTCCATCATTTAGATGGGAAAAGAGAAATTCCTAGCATATTGGAATTATTGGATATTTTATTTAAATTCAAAGATGAATTTTAGATAAATTTATTTTATCTATGAGAAATATTTAAATGTTAAAAAAAGAATTCTTATGACATTTGGAATTCCATCATTTAGATGGGAAAAGAGAAATTCCTAGCATATTGAAATTATTAGATATTTTATTTAAATTCAAAGATGAATTTTAGATAAATTTATTTTGAGAAATATTTAAATGTTAAAAGAGAAATTCCTATGACATATGGAATTGCATCATTTAGATGGAAAAAGAGAAATTCCTAGCATATTGAATTAATGGGTATTTTATTTTAAATAAAATTATTTTATGAGAAATATTGATGATAAAAGAGAAATTTCCATGACATTGGAATGCAATTAATTAAATGAAAAAAGAGGAATTCCCATGGTATTTGAGATCCAAGAAATTAAATGGGAAGAAGAGGAATTTTTAGTATAATTCAATTTATGATTATTTATCAAAAGTGAAAATATGGGTAGAATTGATTTCTGTAAATCCCATAAATTATTTTATTCAAAAGAGGAATATTGAATATAATTCAATTGAGGAATTGAGAAGGAATATGAAAATAGTCGTCAAGAAAAAGAACCTTAAATTAGGCCAAGCAATTGGCAAAAATATAGAAAAAGTCCCATTATCAGTGTGAAACTAGAAAAAGCTATTAAATGGAAATAGCATGTGAATGGATGTGATAAGAAGAAAATAGAATGATGCGATAAGATGTGTATGGGATGTGATAGGATGTAAATGGGATGCGATAAAATGTGAATGGGATGCGATAAAATGTGAATGGATGTGATAAGATGTAAATGGGATGCGATAGGATGTGAATGGATGAGATATTATGTGATAGGATATGAATGGATGAGATATTATGGGATGTGAATCGGGATAGATAAAAGATGTGAATGAATGAGATGTGATGTGAATGGATGAGATATGATGGGATGTGAATCGGGATAGATGTGAATGAATGTGATGTGATGAGATGTGGATATGGGTAGATGCGAGTGGATGATATGTGATGGGGATAAACGAGGAAAGATTTGATGAGATGGAAAATGATGTGATTAGATGAGAATGTGAATACATATGAACTGGATATGGATTAAGTAATGTGGACAGATGTGGAACAATGTGAAAGACGAGAGTTCATTATATAAACTACATTTATGACTTGTTTTTAAATGACTGTTTTATGTCAATAATGCTGGAGAAGCATTTTGATCGTCTTGTGAATGAGGTCGTCGAGACCAATCTGATAAATTTGCAACAGCTGACGGAGAGTCAATGGAGGACGTCTCACGTAGCAAAGTCGGCCAAGGTCTTGACCAGCCTCGGTTCGTCGATTTAAATAGTGAGCTTCAGGTACGGTGGATGAGGGACCAAGGAAGCGGCCTATGAGTGAAGCGCTAGGTAACCTGCGAAGGATCCTAGAGGGTGCTGACCATACGGTGCTCAGGCTCTCGTTTGGCAAAGATACCGTGCGTCGTGGAAGATATTGGAACAAGGAGTAAGAGTTGTTTTCTGAATTCAGGCATGGATCTGGTTGATTGACCTTGTTGGTCCTCAAAACGGATGAGTCCATGGCGCTTTTATATGGATCTGTTGGTTGATCTTGCTGATGTTCAATGGAGATTCCATTTTGATTTTTATAAGTGAATTTTGATTTTTATAAGTGAATATGAGCTAGGAACTATCGAAAAGGCCCCTGAGTGGACAGGTGCTGAGTGTTTTGGTTTGCCAATGATGCCATAGGTACACCGATGAAAGGATGATTGGAAATTAGGATTCAACCGGATATTTTGGAGGATTATGATCACTGATACTATGGTTTAATTAAAAGATTGTTTTAAAGTCAGCTGCATCTGTGAAACAAGCAATTTTGTATTGGGTGTGTAAGTGGTGTGACTATCTTGAAGTTTGCATGAAGCATCGGCTAGGGGGCCTGGGAACTCTTTTCCCTGGTACCTGGGACAAAACCTAACCAAATTCCTAATTGGATCTCATCACTACAGTGGTTGGGCGGTTGGCTAACCCATGGGACTGGATGGGGTTAGGTTGGACTGATGGATCCCGAAAATGAGACTAAAATTCTATTATGATACGATAGATGAAGTAAGTCCCTAATAAAAATTATTCTATGGAAAAGAATTAACGGCTGTGCCTCTCAATGAGGAAAAAAGCATTGGTCTCTATGATCCAAGTGCAATGTTTTCCTTGATCTGACTATGGGACTTACGGGTTTGGTCATATCAATTCAGTTAGTTAATGCTTTTGACTATGTTAGAGTAAAAATATCATGGAGGAATCACCCGTGCTTTTTGGGCGAGAGAAGTTTTTCCGGGTTCGGTTTTGGAAGAACCAAGGGATTAGTTTCTTGTGTCCGGATATCCGTGGGCGAGGCCCCGAGTGAGAGGACCCTGCCCTGCACAAGCAAGAAGTACTACTTCCACTGCTAGCACCCCTGAGTCTGTGTTGCGTGGAGGGGGCAGATATCTTTCATGGGCAGCACGTATGAAGCTATCATTAATAAAGTCTATAAGGAAGTCTTCACAAGCTTCTTGTAGACATGCCATTGCACTGATCTACCATCTATAATATCCTTGCCCTTTGGTACTGTCACTTACTGTTCTTACAATTCTAAGAAATGGTTC
This sequence comes from Cibotium barometz, assembly GCF_041138505.1. Lineage (NCBI taxonomy): Eukaryota > Viridiplantae > Streptophyta > Polypodiopsida > Cyatheales > Cibotiaceae > Cibotium > Cibotium barometz. The sequence continues at coordinate 47,981,519 of NC_141086.1, read as the reverse complement.
CCTAGGGATGAGATAATGTGTAGACTCTTGTGCTTGCCTTATCTCAGCAAACAATTTCTTTTGTTTTGGAAGGAAAGTTCTTGCCTTAGATATATTAGTTCTACCCTTTACTAGTTTTTTCTCTAATGGTTTCTTAGATGTTGTTGCCTCAGCTTTAGTTTGAGGTTCTGGCTCTGAATTTTGCTGTTTTGGAAGGGAGGGATCAGGGTACACCATCCTCACAGTTTTCTTCGTACGACCCATACTTACACGAAGCGATAGTGAGAAAATAAATAATGATGATGATGTCAATCGCGCCATCGATGAAAAGAAGTAGTCCATGGAGCGATAAAGCAAATCCAACCCTTCTCGAAGAGCTGGATTCGCACCATTGAAGGAATCGGGCAATGAGCTAGAGCGTGTCCACAGAGCGATTAGGGTAATCCAAGCCTAATTGAAGAGCTAGATTCGCACTATCGACAGAGTCGAGCAGGCAGAAGAAGCTGGAGCGATAAAAGAATTCACCCACTATCCACGGAGCGATGAAGCAAAATCCCACCCTACTCAAAGAGCTGAAATCACGCCATGAAGGAATTAGGAGAAGACATGTTTTGTCCATGAAGAAGCGATAGAGAAAATCTTGTTCAAGATGATCCTTAGAATCACGCAGTTAAAGGAATGGATTGATGTTGCAAAACCATCCATAGAGCAAAGAGAAAAGTTTGAAAATAATTCTTGCGCCGTCAATGAAACCCGACCCAAAAAAAAAACTCCTTTTTATAGTGTGATGTCATCATTTGCGAGGATGATGTAAGCCCTACATGTGGCTCTTCGATAATGATGTCAGCCCTACACGTGGCACACACTTCAGTGATGTCAACCCTTCTTCACGTCTGTCGTACATGGATGATGTCATCCCTAATAATGTCTATATATAGTCATGCCTTGTTTAAATTTCAATTGTTTTTCTTTCGGTCCCCCTTCCTCATGCCATAGATTGGTTTCGGTCCCCCGTCACTCGCGCCCGAGGAATTCAATTCACAACGTGATTTGTAATTTTAGATTTGGTTGTTTCTTCGTCCTCGTGTCGTGGCCAGCAATTCGAGCATGGAGCAGGTGGTTCACTATTATGATCCTTTGGAAGATGTAGAGACACGAGGTAACAGATGAGCCTAGTGCCAATGAAAACCTATTTGATTTGTTAAGAAGAGCTGGGCACGATGAACGTCTTCCAGATGTTGAGCCTATATTCAATGTGCCCTTTAATTTAGAACATATTGTTAAGGACATAGCAAGCTCTATGTTAGAGGAAGAGTGGGAGGCATACAGTAAATTGGTTAGTTACAGAAATTATAAATGAGGGATCATCACAATATGTTCACATGTCTAGCTTTTCCCTATCCTCATCTGAGAAGAAGAGCATGTCAGGAAGGTGGGATGCCTATTTAGAAGATAAGAGGATAAAGACTTGTCTTAACAACTGCCCTCTGTGCAAAAAAAAGTGCAAGGTTCTTGAGTACTACCTTGGATTTGTTCCTTATCTATTTCTTCATGTAGACAAAGAGGACTACACAAAGGATGAATTGGAAGTTCAGAAGGGTCAAAAGGTTTCACAAGCTTCATTTGTCATAGAGATTGAATCTGAGATGAGGTTATGGACCTAGTTTCTGGTGATGAGGAGTGCCTTCTAACCAAAAGGTTTAATGTGGCAGAGTTTAAGGCAGCCACTGTTATTGACGAGGGATCATCTGTGCATGGAGAGCGTTAAAATCAAATTTTGTCATCCTTGGGCAGCCCTCCTTTCTTATAAATGGCAAGAATTTTATCCTTCTCTCCCACATACAAAAGCTTTATAATTTAAGGGAGGATTATTGCCAGACACTCAGGTGAGAGAACTTCATTGAAGCCCCTACAGCCATGTCATTGTGCTTTGACAAAGCCAAGGAGACTTCAGAATCTTCTCTTCCCATAGAGCTAGAAGTTCAAAGTCTTCAAGAGGAGGAGTTGGGAATTAGTGAAACGGGAAGAGAGCCCTTGCCCGCCCTTGATTAAGGAAATGAAGAAGTCTCCATCAACCTTTGGGATGCATCCAAGTTGGAAGAGGATGAGAACCAGAAGGTAATTTATTTGTTCTTGAGTGAGTTTATGGTATTGACTGAATTCACGTGAAAGCCAAATTCTTTGTTTATGGTATTGACTGAACACATATTGCAACAACTTAGTTGTAGAAATATCTACTATGCTTGGAGATTAACCTCACAATTGAATCCTAATAAGTACTTATGCATAATACATGATAAGATGGACCAAAAGAAAACAACGATCCCAAGATTGAAGGTGCGTTCTGATGAGGAGACAGATAAGTCAACATAATTGCCAGTGTCACTAATAGGAATGATAACCCATGGACATGGACAAGGGCACTATGGACATTTTGCTATTAGCTTATGGCCATCTGATCCTAATTTTACAATAGGTTCTCTTGCCTTGTGTCTAAGAAACCTTGAGAGGTGTGACAGACATGAGTATGGAGATCTTTCCAATGATGGTATGCCCAGATATACTAGCACATTGTTGAATTCTTCAAACTCTAGAAAAGCTCTTGATCAGCATTACCCGCATGAGAGTGGATACATGGGAGCTTGCTTAACTACATTGAATGATGTTAAGATAGCAATAGAAGTGTTGAACACAATCCTAGTTCAGAATTCAAGAAGTTGCCAGAGAATTTGATTTTACAATTGGAAAATTGTGCATCAGAGAAAAAGAATCGATATTTGTTTGCCTATCTATCATTGTTGGTTGCCAAAGGAGTATTTAAGATGGTCCAGTTAGGATTTCTGATGGTTGGTTATACACATGAGGATATTGATGTAATGTTTAGCAAGTTTTTTGAGAAACTAAGGACTAGCCATACATTCACCTTCCCACATTTAATGAAAATATTCAAGGATAGCCAAGTATCTTCTCCAACCCCATTCTTGATGTCAAATGTCCTAGACTTCAAGGGATTCATTGATGGGTACTTGTCTGATGGACAAGATGTGCTAGTGGGGCACTCAAAACCATTACAATTCATATTCTTCATGCAAGAAAAGGTTCTAGTCATGCAAGAAAAGGTTCTAGTCATGCAATATAAAGTGCATCCTAAATCCATTGAATGGCTACCAGAGGATGGTGGTATTGAATTATGGAAGAAGGATAGTGATGGTAAAACAATACTACCGAGAGGGGTTCCATTTGCCGTTCTAATGTTTGAGTACATTAAAGATCACTTAGAGGTGGTAAAAGGAATTAAGGATTACATACAATATTGGAAAAGATGGGCTAATGTTCAAGGATGTGATGCAGATTTCACCTTGTACATCAGCCCAGTGATTGAGTATTGGGACGCCATGGTTCATGCACTAGAGAGACCAAGTGTCCAGGATGGAGACTTTTATCAAAACTTTTGGCCAAGAACTCCAAACCTTAAGAAACGTTATAGAGGTGTTTCCTATGATGTCTAATTTATGTTTGGTAAATCCAATTCATGTTGGATGTAAACATAAAAACTAACATGTTTCAAAAATCTATTTTTTTTGAATTGCATGAAAACATGGTGAATGAGTTCCAAATGAGTTGAAATTTGATATGTGCATTCTCCACTATCATGAGAAACATGGTGAATGAGTTCCAAATGAGTTGAAATTTGATATGTGAATTCTCCACTATTATGAGAAACTCCCTATCAAATCAGATCAGGCTTCCAACGTGTTGTCATATGTATTAATGTCAAATTTGGGTGGAAAAATGCAATTCTCTGGTGGACTTGCACATCCTTTGTATGGACTATCATCAATGAGAACTATCCTTGTTACATAGCATTGTGCATTACATTGGTGCCAAACCTTTTTGATTGGTTTAAACATGGACTCCACACCCATCTTTTTTGGCCAAAATATCTTCTCACAATCATACACATAACACTACTCTTGTCCCCACATAATAAAAATGGTAATTGTCTCCCTACATGCAATTCTAAAGTTCAACGGTGCGAATCCAGCTCTTCTCAAGAAGGGTTGGATTTGCTTCATCGCTCCATGGACTGCTTCTTTTCATCGACGACGCGATTGACATCATCATCCTTATTTATTTTCTCACTATCGCTTTGTGTAAGTATGGCTCGTACGAAGCAAACTGTGAGGATGGTGTACCTTGATCCCTCCCTTCCAAAATAGCAAGATTGAGAGCCAGAACCTCAAACTGAAGCTGAGGTAACAACATCTAAGCAACCATTAAAGAAGAAACTAGTAAAGGGTAGAACTAATTTATCTAAGGTAAGACCTTTCCTTTAGAAACAAAAGAAATTGTTTGCTGAGATAAGGCAAGCACAAGAGTCTACACATCTTCTCATCCCTAGGGCACCATTTCTTAGAATTGTAAGAACAGTAAGTGACAATACCAAAGGGCAAGGACATTATAGATACTCCACATGTTCCACTCATCTTAGGGAGTAGCACCTACTGCACTCAATAATGGAGTACACACATAGCTTCTCAAAAGGGAGAAGTCCACCATGGAAGCTGAGAGCTCCAAAGAGTAAGAGTACTCATAAAAGTATAATGATAAAAAGGGTACAATGTCCATGAGCCCTATGCCTCATATAGGGTCCCCTAAAAGTACAGATATAAATATCCCCAAGCCCAAGTGCCTAGGCCCCATTCCCCATGTGCATGTGCACTCAAACCTACTTCATTACAAACCATCCCCTCCTACAATGATTTCATCCTCGAAATCGAAAGGTGGTCATAGTTAAAGAAAAGAAATATACAAGTGGCTATGTACGAAAGCAAAAAAAAAAAAATCACATCCATGATGGAATGTAGCGAAAGACCCATGCATTAATCATATGACCCCTTGGGTCAAATGGAAAGGATAGAGGGGGATCCCGTCATCAATGAGGTTATCTATGCAATCTCCTAGATCAAAAGGAAATCCTAGGCATGCAAAATCCAATGAAATGGCCCCATGATAATTTGGTGCAAGTGGAGTAGATAAGGAACCACTGTCGATGATGAATCTAGTCGAGTATCCTCCAGGATCAAAGGGATATGTATGGTATACACCTCGAACTATCAAAGCTAGAATGGTAGTAGCTCGTGGATCAAAAGGAAAGCTGGACTCCAAAGAGATAGTAGCCCCAGGGTCAAAAGGAAAGCTCATAAGCCCATCCTCATGACCACACTGTGAATCTAGCATGAAAAGTATCCGCCGGCCGAAGAAGCTTGAAACTCCTGGCCAGAATGTCAAATGGTCCTGGCACAAAAGAATCATCGAATAGGCCAAGACTCGAATATGTTAGAGATGCACCTGAATGTCGAGCCACATATCCAAAAACTATGGTCCTCAAATGGCAAAGGATGCATCCAAAGAAAAATGTCCCGACTCCAAAGAACACATGATTGTGTCGACATTCGTGAACCAAATGAACATAGCTTAGGTCAGCCTCATGTAGAGTCAAATGTGAACTCATGCCTCCGTCATATGTAGCACCACTCAAGAAGTCGAAAGCATGATCCCCCATATCTATGTATAGAAGTTGAAGAAGTCACTTCCCCTCCCAAAGAACACATGATTGTGTCGACATCCGTGAACCAAATGAACATAGCTTAAGGTCGGCCTCATGTAGAGTCAAATGTGAACTCATGCCTCCGTCATATGTAGCACCACTCAAGAAGTCGAAAGCATGATCCCCCATATCTATGTATAAAAGTTGAAGAAGTCACTTCCCCTCCCAAGAAGAAAGGAAAGTTGGTTAGGAAATCTAATTCAGACGACAAGAATTATGGGGAGGAGGAGGAGGTGAAGGAAAAGGAGAATATCTCACATGTGCATGATATCTTAGAGACCCTTGTGCAGTTGGAGAAGGCCAATTCTCAGAGGCTTGCCCAAGGACTAGGGCAACTAATTTGTAATGTTGGCACAATGGAGGAAGACTACCTCTATATTGGACCTGGGAAATTTACATGGTTGTAGAGAAGGATAGGGAGATCAATGACAGTGTTGTTCTCATGTGTTTAAGGTATGAATACATTTTTCACATGTGTTTAATAATGTAAGAACATTTTCTATTTTGTTTATTTTTTCCTTTATAAACTCTTTCAGGGCACTTATGAAGGAATTGCTTCCAAATCAAGTCAACGAAGTATTCATTTGTGATCCCTTAGTGTCGCCTACATTGATTGATATGAAGAAGAAGACTTCCGAGCTCGCATCCTATTTCAAGCCAATGAAAAATAAGAACATTTGTTTTGTTGTTTTTCCATATGTAGAGAGGTTTGTCTCTAAACTGATGATTCCTATGTGTTTACTATATGACATATGTGTAGAATTCTTTTAAGGATTTTCTCTTTCTTAAATATTTCTTTTACTTTTTTCGAGTGGGGACACTAGACTGCTTGTGTTATCAATATTCTGAGAAGAGGTGTTATTTTTATGAATAGCCTGATTGGCATGCATGAGCAGATTAAATTATAAGTAGTTCTCCTTAATAACTTGAATATTGATTTTTCTTCTAAGCTTCATACTTTATTTTTCCTTATATTCAAATTTAATTTTTAATAGGGCATGTAAGAGAGCTATTGCAGCTATTGAGACGAATATCCGAATTTGAAAAAAGAGGAAGAGTATAAGTTTCTGAATCAGCCAGTTGCTTTACAAAAAGATTCTACGTCATGTGGATGGCATGCTATTGCCAAGGTTTGTCTAAATATACTCAGATTGATAGCAAAGTAAGTTGTTAAAAACCCACTATTTTGCAGTAAATCTTTACCTAATTTTTTAACTTATTTTTTATAGTTCCGAGTTCTTAAATTTGAGAAATTTTCTTAATTTGACAGACTCTTGGATCTCACAACTTTTGGATGTGGAGTGTTCGTGCAAGAGAAATCAATATTATTTTGAACAATTCAATTACTTCTAATGATCCAGACTGTCCACCACCCCCAAGGCAAGCCCCTCCATCTAAGAAGAAGAAGAAAATTTTTGTACATTCACCACCGAAGCATTTTATGTTTAATCAAGAAACTCTACATAAAGAAACCAAGGGTGCTCCTCAACAAGGCACTCATAAAGAAACCAAGGGTACTAAATCAGGAAGTACCTCAAAGAAAAGTGGTCCTTAAGTGGGTGCCAAGAAGGGTGTTGGGTGGCAAGAAATGTGAGATCCCGATCTCCACCGCGCAATGGATTCGGGGTACTAGCAGTAGAAGTAGCACATCATGCGTGGGTAGGGGTCTCACACTCGGGGCCTCACCCACGGATATCCGGACAAGAGACTAATCCGTCGGTTTGTCCAAAACCGAAACCGGAAAAACTTCCTTTACCCGGAAAGCATGGGCGATTCCACCAGGATAACTCTTTACTCTAACGTAGTCAGATCATTATGGATCAACTGATCTGACTGCACCTTTAATGGTACTTGGTCAAATCAAGGAAGAAACTTGCACTTGGATCATTAGGATCAACGCTTTTTTCCCCATCAAGAGGCACAGCCGTTGATTCCTATCCATAGAACAATTTCTATCCGGGATTTACTTTATCTATCGTAATAACAGAAATTGAGTCTCGATTTACGGATCCATCAGTCCACCCTAACCCCATCCGATCCCATGGGTTAGCCAACCGCCCAACCACTGTAGTGATGGGATCCAATTTGGAATTTGGTTAGGTTTTGTCCCGGGTACCAAGGAAAAGAGATCCAAGGCCCCCTAGCCGGAAGTTCAAGCAAACATAAAACTAGCCACCCCACTTACACACCCAATATGAAATTACCTTTTTCTTAGCATCAGCTAACTTTAAAACAATCCTTTAATGAAACCATAGTACCACTGATCACAATCTTCCAATTTATCCGGTTGATTCATAATTTCCCATCATTCCTTCATCAGAGTATCTATGGCATCATTGGCAACTAGAACGCTCACCACCTGTCCACACAGGGGCCTTTTCAATAGTTCCTAGCCCATAATACTCGGCAATATAATCACTTATAAAAATCAAGATGGACTCTCGTTGAAGATCAGCAAGATCAACCAACAGATCCATATAAAGAGCCATGGACTCATCCATTGAAGACCAGCAAGGTCAATCAACCAGATCCATGCCCGGTTTCACAAAACAACTCTTACTCCTTGTTCCAATATCTTCCTCGACGCACGTGTGGGTATCTTCGGCGACCCAGAGCCCGAGCACCGTATGGTCAGCACCCTCTAGGATCCTTCGCAGGTGACCTAGCGCTTCACTCATAGGCCGCTTCCTTGGTCCCTCATCCACCGTACCGGAAGCTCACCATTTTTAATCGAACCGAGGCTGGTCAAGACCTCGGCCGACCTTGCTACGCGAGACGTCCTCCAATGACTCTCCGTCAGCAGTTGCAACTTTAACAGTTAGGTCTCCACGACCTTAATCACAAGACCGTCAAAATGCTTCCCCAGCATTCTTGACATAAAACAGCCATTTACAAACAGCATTTACAACAGTTTACAAATACAGTTTCTATATTAACTCTCATTTTTCTACATTATCCCTCATTAATCCACATTACTTATTCCACATTCCATTTATATATGTACTCATCCAATCACATCATTTTCCATCTCTTCACTTCAGATTCCTTCACATCACATATCATATATTCACATCCATATCCACATCCATACATCCACATCCACATCCACATTCACATCCATACATGCACATCTACATGCTTACCTCCATTTTTGCATCCTCATTTATACATCCACATTCATACATACACATCCATATCCACATCCATACATCCACACCCACATGCATACATCCACTATCACGTCCTCTTCATATATCCACATCCACATACATACATACATCCACATCCACATTCCCATTCACATTCCACATTCCCATTCCCATCCACATACATACATACATCCACATCCACATTCCCATTCACATATATACATCCATATCTACATGCACATTCACATCCATACATCCACATCTATATGCTCATTCACATCCATACATCCACATTCATGCATCCACATCTACATGCATACATCCATACATCCACATCCACATTTACATCCATGCATCCACATCCACATTTACATCCATGCATCCACATCTACATCCTCATTCACATCCATACATCCACATTCATACATCCACATCCACATCCACATTCACATCCATACATCCACATCTACATGCATACATCCATACATCCACATCTACATTTACATCCATGCATCCACATCCACATTTACATCCATGCATCCACATCTACATCCTCATTCACATCCATACATCCACATTCATACATCCATACATCCACATTCATACATCCACATCCACATCCACATTCACATCCATACATCCACATCTACATGCTTATCTCCATTTTCACATCCTCATTTATACATCCACATCCCATATCCACATTCATACATACACATCCATATCCACATCCACATGCATCTTATCATATCTTATCACTTTCCATATCTTTTATGCATACCTCTATGCATGAAATTCAATTATGCTAAAAGTAACACTTTTATAATAAAATATTCAACTTTTATGCATACCTCTATGCATGAAATCCAATATGATAAAAGTAACACTTTTGATATAAAAGAATTATCCTTTATGCATACTTCTATGCATGAAAATTAAAAATGATAAAAGTAACACTTTTGATATAAAAAATTTTCCTTTATGCATACTTCTATGCATGAAAATTAAAAATGATAAAAGTAACACTTTTGATATAAAAAAATTATCCTTTATGCATACTTCTATGCATGAAAATTAAAATGATAAAAGTAACACTTTTAATATAAAAAAAATTATTCTTTATGCATACTTCTATGCATGAAAATTAAAAATGATAAAAGTAACACTTTTGATATAAAAAATTTTCCTTTATGCATACTTCTATGCATGAAAATTAAAAATGATAAAAGTAACACTTTTGATATAAAAAATTTATCCTTTATGCATGATATTAAAATTTAATTTCTCCATGATTATAATGAAATTCTTTCAATTAATCTAGGATGATAATTCCTAGAATATGGTAGGAAGTCCTCTTTTTATGCTTTGAATGAAATTATTTTGTGCATAATTTTTATAAAAATTTTGCCATAGCTCCGCTGCTATGACTGATAAATCTCAATTTTTTCTAAGGGATAAAGCTTATCATTAAGGAAATAATTAAAATGATCTCTAATTGGATCATTAATCTATAATGGATTGAATCATCAATATGCATAAACTAAAAGCATAGAAAAAAGCCATTAATTTGGCCTCAAGCATAGCTTAATCTTGGATTAAGGAAAAGCTTTATGAAAAGCTTCATTTGGATTAAGAATGGGTCATGAGTATGACCATTTCTTGAGTGAGAGAGAGAAATTACATAAAAACCATTAGAATTTAAACATAAATGGAAATTAACTTCAATAGCATTTATTAAATTATGTAACTCTTCACTACTATTCACCAATTAACTTCAATAGCATTTAAAAAACCATACCAATTAAGCTTCTCAAGCTTGAGAGGGGTTGAGAAGAGAGAAACATTGAGAAATTATGAAAAAGATCAATATTCACTAATTACCTTACAAATTGCTTGATTCTTTGTTCACGGTAGAGGCCCCCAACCAATCAATTGGTTAAGTATGTTGATGGAGCCACTAATGGGGATTGAAGAAAGAGGGAAGCTCCAAAAACTAGTGAATTATTAAATGAATTCACAGTTCTTGGCTTAGGTGGAGTAGAGTAACGATGCATAAACACTATATTTTTTTCAACAAGGGGAGGCTTATATTTATAGGAAAAATTGAGCTCCTAACCAAGCAAACTGATTCTAGAATTTTCCAAGTCAGTTTGGTCACTTTTTTACCATTTTTAGGTCAGTTAAGCTAACTTTTTGGAACTAGACTTGAATGAGGAGAGAGGAGAGATGAAATATCTCAATTTTTATGAGTTTAAAACTCATTCAAGCATGTGAAATATGCACCTCCTTTAAAGAACTCCCCTTCCTTACATATGTGTCATAATGGAATCATTTTAATATTGCTCATAGCTTTTTTATTAATAAACCTTGTACATTTTCAACTCTTCATCTTATGTTGAGCATTTACTCATTTTTGGATACCCAAGATATCTCATATTTTTAATATTGTTCATAGTTTTTTACTAATAAACCATGTACATTTTCAACTCTTCATCTTATGTGAAATATGCACCTCCTTTAAAGAACTCCCCTTCCTTACATATGTGTCATAATGGAATCATTTTAATATTGCTCATAGTTTTTTACTAATAAACCTTGTACATTTTCAACTCTTCATCTTATATGAGCATTTACTCATTTTTGGATACCCAAAATATCTCATATTTTTAATATTGCTCATAGTTTTTTTTACTAATAAACCTTGTACATTTTCAACTCTTCATCTTATGTGAGCATTTACTCATTTTTGGGTATCTTCTTTTACAAATTGGATTTATCTCCTCCTTACACATGGATTGATGCTATTGGTCCATAGGAACCTTAATTGGACCATAGTCCAAAAATTTCTGAAAATCTAGACCCTTAGGCTAAGGTCCTTTATACACATTTCCACTTAATTCCAATTGCACATTGGAAAATTCTTTTTGAATTTCTATTTCAGGGGAATTCATCTTAATTATAAGAGATATTTTTCTATCCAAAAATATTCAAAATCTGAATATTCTCTCTCTCTAGGTTAAAACAGTTAGAAACAAGGTCTTTATATTTCTGAAGAGGGATTGATTTACAGGGGAAGATACTAGACATCAAAAGGGGGGTTGGGGGAGGAATCTTACATTCTACCCCACTTAAAAAACGCGAGATGTCCTCATCTCGCAAACTGGGATAATTTCGCAAGATGCACGAATTATGAGACTTAGAGAAAAATTTAAATCAGGATTAACCACCAAGAAAAAGTCTCAAAGAGAGCAAGATTCAAGATAAGAACAAGATTTAAACTTTATTCATTCTCGGAACTTATACAGTAAAGATAGAAGAACTCTTTACACTTCCATAAGCCCGTCCATCATATGATCACAAAAGCAGCACTCACAAGCTGCGCATGTATAAGGTAACTCATCTATGGGAATAATTCTATTGGTTATTGCTGCACCTATCTCAGTGGTATGAGGTGATCTAACAAAAGGACCTCTGAGAGGCAAGCCAAAAACGGGGTAAAGGCATATCTTCTCATGAGGAAGAAAACACGCCAGTAAGAAGACCCGCTCAGAAAACCCAAGATGTCTTGATCTCATGACGCAGTAGTATCGGGGACCCAAACCCAAGGCTTCGATAACCATGGCCAAGCGGACATTGTTACGAAAGTGCTGCTGACCCCAGGGTGTTACCCTAGTTATGTCTTGATAGGTCCGCCATTTGGTCTGAGCTACAGACGTTCCCAATTGAGGAAAAAGTGAGCGCTTATACTGTTCTATAAAATCCTTCTTCACAGACTCACTTGCGTCTTGAAGGTTGCGTCTTGAAGGTGAGGAATCATTATGGATAAAACTAATTCCTGTTGCCAAGCCATGAAGGAGATTAAGAAGAAGGGAGATCGATGGAAGTAAGATTACTGTGAGCGACAAGTAAAAGTTACAACTTATATAAAGGAAGGAGCTAGCGTAACCTAGAAGCCAACGGTAACTTGCCACTGAAGTTTTACCGTCTTTCCATGATTTGGGTTTGGCACATTTTTCTATAGAAGGCATTAAGAACTTTGAGATGAGGAGATAAAAGAAGCTTGTAGGCTAAGTCACCTACTTTCATTGAATTCAGATAAGGTTCACAATATCTGGGGGATAACTTCTTATACTCCCCAAGAGATAAAGAACTTCTTTTTGGGCCGTACCCGAATGAAAACCAAAACCGTGGTATCCAAAACACCGATTTTCACTTCTGAACTCATTGTTCTGAATCCTTAAAACAAGTGGGACTCCTGAGAAGTATTCTAGGGAAAGGATCTTCCTTTTTTTTAAAAATCAGAATCTTTCTTTTATTTTAGAGACGGAATAATTATAAGATCAAAAGGGAGATTCTTACTCCTGTATACCTCGAAGGCTGGGGAGGAATCTTACATTCTACCCCACTTAAAAAAAGTGCGAGATGTCCTCATCTCGCCAAGTAGAGGACAACTCTTTTTCTTAAGATCTAATTTATTCTAGGGTTCCTTATATTCTGGTCAACCCAACAGAATACGGAGATAAATATCCCTTATATAGAACTCATCATTAAATAACAATTCATTTTAGATCATATCATTCATATCTTTAACACGATAATGGTCCATCAGATCGAATTTTTTTTCTTTCTGAACATTCCTCCACGGGAATTTCAGTCAAGCAAGTTTTCAATTTGTCATCCCTTAACTTGATATACCGAGTCAAGTGTTAACAGTAGCACTTTGACAGCACAATCCACTAATCTCATAGTGATTTGCTGAAATCATTATCATCATTCCAGTTATGAATATCATCACAGGGACTCGTCCCATTCATCCTCATGTGGTTTCGCTCAGCTTATTACATTTCAACTAAATTTCGGAAATCATCATTTTTCAATCAGAATCCAAATCAATTTCATCAGTTCTCAAACAGAATTAAAAATAATATCAACCACATTCGAATTCATCATCTGGATAGCATTAACACTTAAAATTTCAAGTCTTAGATTTACTCGTATATACTGTCAGTAAAGAGCTGCAGTATACTCTCGGTATATACGGGTAGTCACGGCCCTTGGAATTATAAGGTAAATTGAATATCAAATTGTATGACTTATATCATACAATTACAACCTTTTTGTGTTTCTTGATAAATTTTTGACATATTTGTCTTCTCAGTTGATCTTTATTAACCAAATGCTCTGATACCAACTGTGAGATCCCGATCTCCACCGCGCAACGGATTCGGGGTACTAGCAGCAGAAGTAGCACATCATGCGTGGGTAGGGGTCTCACACTCGGGGCCTCGCCCACGGATATCCGGACAAGAGACTAATCCGTCGGTTTGTCCAAAACCGAAACCGAAAAAACTTCCTTTACCCGGAAAGCATGGGCGATTCCACCAGGATAACTCTTTACTCTAACGTAGTCAGATCATTACGGATCAACTGATCTGACTGCACCTTTAACGGTACTTGGTCAAATCAAGGAAGAAACTTGCACTTGGATCATTGGGATCAACGCTTTTTTCCCCATCAAGAGGCACAGCCGTTGATTCCTATCCATAGAACAATTTCTATCCGGGATTTACTTTATCTATCGTAATAACAGAAATTGAGTCTCGATTTACGGATCCATCAGTCCACCCTAACCCCATCCGATCCCATGGGTTAGCCAACCGCCCAACCACTGTAGTGATGGGATCCAATTTGGAATTTGGTTAGGTTTTGTCCCGGGTACCAAGGAAAAGAGTTCCAAGGCCCCCTAGCCGGAAGTTCAAGCAAACATAAAACTAGCCACACCACTTACACACCCAATATGAAATTACCTTTTTCTTAGCATCAGCTAACTTTAAAACAATCCTTTAATGAAACCATAGTACCACTGATCACAATCTTCTAATTTATCCGGTTGATTCATAATTTCCCATCATTCCTTCATCAGAGTATCTATGGCATCATTGGCAACTAGAACGCTCACCACCTGTCCACACAGGGGCCTTTTCAATAGTTCCTAGCCCATAATACTCGGCAATATAATCACTTATAAAAATCAAGATGGACTCTCGTTGAAGATCAGCAAGATCAACCAACAGATCCATATAAAGAGCCATGGACTCATCCATTGAAGACCAGCAAGGTCAATCAACCAGATCCATGCCCGGTTTCACAAAACAACTCTTACTCCTTGTTCCAATATCTTCCTCGACGCACGTGTGGGTATCTTCGGCGACCCAGAGCCCGAGCACCGTATGGTCAGCACCCTCTAGGATCCTTCGCAGGTGACCTAGCGCTTCACTCATAGGCCGCTTCCTTGGTCCCTCATCCACCGTACCGGAAGCTCATTTTTAATCGAACCGAGGCTGGTCAAGACCTCGGCCGACCTTGCTACGCGAGACGTCCTCCAATGACTCTCCGTCAGCAGTTGCAACTTTAACAGTTAGGTCTCCACGACCTTAATCACAAGACCGTCAAAATGCTTCCCCAGCATTCTTGACATAAAACAGCCATTTACAAACAGCATTTACAACAGTTTACAAATACAGTTTCTATATTAACTCTCATTTTTCTACATTATCCCTCATTAATCCACATTACTTATTCCACATTCCATTTATATATGTACTCATCCAATCACATCATTTTCCATCTCTTCACTTCAGATTCCTTCACATCACATATCATATATTCACATCCATATCCACATCCATACATCCACATCCACATCCACATTCACATCCATACATCCACATCTACATGCTTACCTCCATTTTCGCATCCTCATTTATACATCCACATTCATACATACACATCCATATCCACATCCATACATCCACACCCACATGCATACATCCACTATCACGTCCTCTTCATATATCCACATCCACATACATACATACATCCACATCCACATTCCCATTCACATTCCACATTCCCATTCCCATCCACATACATACATACATCCACATCCACATTCCCATTCACATATATACATCCATATCTACATGCACATTCACATCCATACATCCACATCTATATACTCATTCACATCCATACATCCACATTCATGCATCCACATCTACATGCATACATCCATACATCCACATCCACATTTACATCCATGCATCCACATCCACATTTACATCCATGCATCCACATCTACATCCTCATTCACATCCATACATCCACATTCATACATCCACATCCACATCCACATTCACATCCATACATCCACATCTACATGCATACATGCATACATCCACATCCACATTTACATCCATGCATCCACATCCACATTTACATCCATGCATCCACATCTACATCCTCATTCACATCCATACATCCACATTCATACATCCACATCCACATCCACATTCACATCCATACATCCACATCTACATGCTTATCTCCATTTTCACATCCTCATTTATACATCCACATCCCATATCCACATTCATACATACACATCCATATCCACATCCACATGCATCTTATCATATCTTATCACTTCCCATATCTTTTATGCATACCTCTATGCATGAAATTCAATTATGCTAAAAGTAACACTTTTATAATAAAATATTCAACTTTTATGCATACCTCTATGCATGAAATCCAATATGATAAAAGTAACACTTTTGATATAAAAAAATTATCCTTTATGCATACTTCTATGCATGAAAATTAAAAATGATAAAAGTAACACTTTTGATATAAAAAATTTTCCTTTATGCATACTTCTATGCATGAAAATTAAAAATGATAAAAGTAACACTTTTGATATAAAAAAATTATCCTTTATGCATACTTCTATGCATGAAAATTAAAATGATAAAAGTAACACTTTTAATATAAAAAAAATTATCCTTTATGCATACTTCTATGCATGAAAATTAAAAATGATAAAAGTAACACTTTTGATATAAAAATTTTTCCTTTATGCATACTTCTATGCATGAAAATTAAAAATGATAAAAGTAACACTTTTGATATAAAAAATTTATCCTTTATGCATGATATTAAAATTCAATTTCTCCATGATTATAATGAAATTCTTTCAATTAATCTAGGATGATAATTCCTAGAATATGCTAGGAAGTCCTCTTTTTATGCTTTGAATGAAATTATTTTGTGCATAATTTTTATAAAAATTTTGCCATAGCTCCGCTGCTATGACTGATAAATCTCAATTTTTTCTAAGGGATAAAGCTTATCATTAAGAAAATAATTAAAATGATCTCTAATTGGATCATTAATCTATAATGGATTGAATCATCAATATGCATAAACTAAAAGCATAGAAAAAAGCCATTAATTTGGCCTCAAGCATAGCTTAATCTTGGATTAAGGAAAAGCTTTATGAAAAGCTTCATTTGGATTGAGAATGGGTCATGAGTATGACCATTTCTTGAGTGAGAGAGAGAAATTACATAAAAACCAGTAGAATTTAAACATAAATGGAAATTAACTTCAATAGCATTTATTAAATTATGTAACTCTTCACTACTATTCACCAATTAACTTCAATAGCATTTAAAAAACCATACCAATTAAGCTTCTCAAGCTTGAGAGGGGTTGAGAAGAGAGAAACATTGAGAAATTATGGAAAAGATCAATATTCACTAATTACCTTACAAATTGCTTGATTCTTTGTTCACGGTAGAGGCCCCCAACCAATCAATTGGTTAAGTATGTTGATGGAGCCACTAATGGGGATTGAAGAAAGAGGGAAGCTCCAAAAACTAGTGAATTATTAAATGGATTCACAGTTCTTGGCTTAGGTGGAGTAGAGTAACGATGCATAAACACTATATTTTTTTCAACAAGGGGAGGCTTCTATTTATAGGAAAAATTGAGCTCCTAACCAAGCAAACTGATTCTAGAATTTTCCAAGTCAGTTTGGTCACTTTTTAACCATTTTTAGGTCAGTTAAGCTAACTTTTTGGAACTAGACTTGAATGAGGAGAGAGGAGAGATGAAATATCTCAATTTTTATGAGTTTAAAACTCATTCAAGCATGTGAAATATGCACCTCCTTTAAAGAACTCCCCTTCCTTACATATGTGTCATAATGGAATCATTTTAATATTGCTCATAGCTTTTTTATTAATAAACCTTGTACATTTTCAACTCTTCATCTTATGTTGAGCATTTACTCATTTTTGGATACCCAAGATATCTCATATTTTTAATATTGTTCATAGTTTTTTACTAATAAACCATGTACATTTTCAACTCTTCATCTTATGTGAAATATGCATCTCCTTTAAAGAACTCCCCTTCCTTACATATGTGTCGTAATGGAATCATTTTAATATTGCTCATAGTTTTTTACTAATAAACCTTGTACATTTTCAACTCTTCATCTTATGTGAGCATTTACTCATTTTTGGATACCCAAAATATCTCATATTTTTAATATTGCTCATAGTTTTTTTTTACTAATAAACCTTGTACATTTTCAACTCTTCATCTTATGTGAGCATTTACTCATTTTTGGGTATCTTCTTTTACAAATTAGATTTATCTCCTCCTTACACATGGATTGATGCTATTGGTCCATAGGAACCTTAATTGGACCATAATCCAAAAATTTCTGAAAATCTAGACCCTTAGGCTAAGGTCCTTTATACACATTTCCACTTAATTCCAATTGCACATTGGAAAATTCTTTTTGAATTTCTATTTCAGGGAAATTCATCTTAATTATAAGAGATATTTTTCTATCCAAAAATATTCAAAATCTGAATATTCTCTCTCTCTAGGTTAAAACAGTTAGAAACAAGGTCTTTATATTTCTGAAGAGGGATTGATTACAGGGGAAGATACTAGACATCAAAAGGGGGGTTGGGAGAGGAATCTTACAAGAAAGCTAAGAAAAGGAACTCAAGTTTGCTGCTAAGAATAACTAGAAACAATCAAAGAAATGGAGACAAAGGAGGCCACAAAACTATAGGAGACAAAGGGGGACATGGAGACAAAACCCGAGGAGACGGAGACAAAACCCAAGTTTGCTGCTAAGAATAACCAAAAACAATCAAAGAAATGGAGACAAAGAGGGAGACGGAGACAAAATAGAAAGCTTCATCCTCCTCCCTATTTATCATTGTAAATATTTGTAAATTTTTTTCTAATTTTATAAAGTTTTTTGTAAATATAGAAAAATTCTGTTCTCATTTTATCATTTTTTTACTCAAAACACATTTGTACTTAAGTTTTTCAAGGTAGGAACATGCATTTGTAATGGGCTGGCTATGGTTTTGAGATATTGTGCCAGAATTGCCTTCAAATGTCATCTCGTGATGACTTGAGTATATCTCTAAAAGGAAAATATTAGAACTCTAAAAGGGCTTCATAAAAAAAGCTCCAAATATTGTAATTATAAAAGAACAACATAAAAAATTACAAAGGCACAACAATCACACGACAAAACTTCTCATTGATGAATTACATAAGTAAATTTCCAAAATTGGTTTGAGCAATAGGAAAATCCCCAAAAGAAGATAGGTATGGATTGTAGGTAGATTTGGACATTTGTCCAAATCTACATGGAGTGGTTAGTCAAATATAGTGAGAGAGGAGCATTAGCCAAGTTTGTGGTTAGGGTTAGTATTAGGAAATCCTTTAATGGGGTTGAGGTCTAGTCAAAGGATGGAGGAGGATTACGTGAGTCTCCAATGGAGTGACCTATATAGATTTGGACAATTGTCCAAATCTATATTTAATGGGTGGTCAAATCTAGTGAGAGGAGAATCAGAAGAATTCCCAATAAGGGTTAGCCTTAGACAAGACTCCAATAGGGATGAGGTAGTGAGAGGAGCATTTTCAAAGTCCCCTTTCGGAGTGAGCTATGAATTGCAGTTAGATTTCGACAATTATCCTCCTCAATTGGAGTGAGCTATGAATCAAAAATAGTGGGAGAACTTTAGGAAGATCCCTAATAAGGGTTAGTATTAGAAAAGCCCCCAAAAATAGGGACGTGACGTATAGTGATATGAGCATTATGCAAGTCCCCAAGAGGAGTGAGCTATGAATTATAGATAGATTTGGATTATCCAATTCTGTATTGAATGGTTGACTAAATAGCATTAGGAAATTCTCCGATAGGGGTCATGTATTTGGATGATTGTCCAAATCTACATTTAATGGTTGGCCAAAAGTATTGAGAAGAGCATTAGGCAAGCTCCTAATAGGAATGGCAAGCTATGAACTACATATAGATTTAGACAATTGTCCAAATCTAAATATTGAGTTATTGGTCAAATATAGTGAGAGGAGCAAGGCAAGTACGTGGTAATGGTTAGCATAAGGGTGTAGTTAGGTAAGTCCAAGTTCCTAATAGGAGTGCGCTATGAACTACATATAGATTTAGACAATTGTCCAAATCTAAATATTGAGTTATTGGTTAAATATAGTGAGAGGAGCAAGGCAAGTCCGTGGTAATGGTTAGCATAAGGGTGTAGTCAGGTAAGTCCGTGGGTGGTAATGGTTAGCATAAGGATGTCATTAGGAACTCAATGGAGTCTTTTTGGACCCTTTAATTTGCCATTGCCTAATGGAGGTGATTAAGAAATAGACAAATAGGGAGATTACATGTGGACTGAAACCAATGGTTTGTAAGAGCCTAGAAGGTAGTGGTCAAACTTAGAATAATAGGCTAAATAGGCTCTTTTTTAATTTTTAAAATCACCTAAAACTCAAAAAATTTATACGTATTTGAATTTTTTCTCTATTTTTTATAAAAAAGGATAGCTGTAGCCATCATTAATTTAAGTTAAGGTCTCTAAAGTGATAGAGGCCCAAAAACGAGCTCCCATCACTATCTTGCATTCAATGCACATTCCCCTTCACTTTCCACTATCCCTCTCTCCCATCTTCCCTCCAAAACGCTCTCTCTTCCTCCTTTCTCATAGCAGGGCATTTTTCACTCTCTAGACTACTTCTTTTAGCTATCTACCTCTATCTTCACTAAAAAACCTAGATCTATAGCTATGGAAGCTTGATCTGCAACCTCCTCTCAGAAGCTATGGAAGTTTGATCCTCACTTACATTTCCTTACTTCATCCTTCTACCTTGTCCAACCTCCTTTTACAGAGTGTAACAGCAGAGCCAAGCTATGGAAGCTTGATCTACAACCTCCTCTCAGAAGCTATGGAAGTTTGATCCTCACTTACATTTCCTTACTTCATCCTTCGACCTTGTCCAACCTCCTTTTACAGAGTGTAACAGCAGAGCCAAGCTATGGAAGCTTGAGTTGCAAATGCTTTGGTTCTCATAATCTTACTCATTGTCTGCTCTCACCCTCTCTAATATCCTCTTTCAAAGTGCAGTAATAGCACAGCCAAGCCCTTGGAACTTGCTCTACAACTCCTTCTCTTATGTACATCTCCCTAGTCTAAGTTTTTTCCTCACCATTCTATTTTCCTTTGCCATCAAGGTTTATAATCTCCCTAATATATACATCTGATGTCTTCTTCTAAAGCTCGAAGGCCTCCGATCAGTATTCAATCTCTCTCTTGTAGCACTGGTCAAGATGAGGATGGGCACTGGAATATCACATAGTACGAGAAGTGGAATTGGATTACAATGCAGCCTAGTACAAGAGGAACCCACAAGGTGTCAAAGCGATACGTTGATATACAAAGTCACCATTGGAAAGGGCGGATATTGGAGCTCAAACAAGATCGTGATGGAAAAAAGCTAGCCAAGGTCCAACATGTTTACAAGGCAACAGAGCTGACACTAGCAGACCATGACCAACATCAACGATTTCTTGCAAATTGTAAGTCATTTCACCACTTTATATTCTTGTTTTTAAATCAATTGTGTGCGAATAATGGTATACTGAGCACTGCTTTGATTGTTCTTGGGTCTCTACGTAGATATTTTTCCCTCAAACTATAGTGAGTGGGAGCCTATGGAGGCAATTTCAGAAACCTTTGAAGCATACCATGTGGAGCTTGGTAGTTTAATCTTTGGAGGGTGTCCAGCTGCACAACTTCTTGCACGAAACATCTTCTTCTATGAGGATACATATGTGGTTCCCACGATAGCAAATGGTACTGAAAAATTAGTTCCAGAACCTACACCAACTCTCACATCTACTGAATGGCCAATTCTAGACAATGCTTCAGTGGGGCCATGGCTTGTTTGCAGATCGAAAGCAAGGTGCAAAATGCTATGAAGTGCACATATGGATCTCACAAAGCAACCATAACCTGCTTCATACCTCTACACCTCTTTGTGTACCTGTTCCGTACAAGTGACACACATCGCACCCCAACTTTATGGATTGCAAAGGAGGAGAGAGCTCTCACTTGTTTCTTATCACCTGCATGGGATAAAAAAGTTGTTCAACACAATGGAGACACCATCAGATGCGGAGTAATAGTTGAGAAGGTTGTGATGCGCTACCATATTGCCAAGCAACAGTTGTCCATTGCATTTTCTTACAGGCGATGGAAGCTTACAAATGGAGAATGGGAGGCGTTAGACTCCAACACAACCTCTATAGAACAGGGTGTGCTACATATATCCATGCAAGGTGGGGATGTAGAAGATGTTGCTGTGAATGATGACTGGTCCCTTGCCAACTTACGTGACTACTTAGTTCTTCGATTCTCACTGAGTGGTGATTTTGCTTTGATAATCAATGGTAGAGTAGTGTGCAAAAGGCAGGAATGATCTTTTCTTTGTAGAGAAATCACTTTCCCTGGCTGTGTAGCTATCAAATAACCACTAGATATGTAATCTTGGATTGAAGTAAATACAATTTTAATTTTTTTGCCTCACTATCTTATTAAGGTTTTTCAATTGTCTTGTGCAAGTTTTATTTTTTTGTGATAGTGTAAGGTTGGTCACACAAGCATCTGTGGCTTGAGCCACTAGTAAATTAGAAATGACCTTGTGATGATGGAAGGATACGTTCTTGCTTTCGCATACCATTTTTTTAAAATTTTTAGTACTTAAAAAGTTTAAAAGTTTTTAAAAATTTTATAACAAGGTCACCCATTTATAAATGATACTTTACTCATTTTCATCAATTGACAATTACCGTTCTCTCCTAACACTTGCTCTCAATTTCGCACACCTTTCTGTATCACACACTCTCTATTTCTTGCAATCACTAATAGTCATGGCACCTCTACTTGACGCACTTATTGCACAGCTAGGAAAGCTTGAGCTACTTCATAGGGTTGACGAGATCGTCCCTATGTTTGAGGGAGCAATTGATGTGCGTGCAACAATGCATCTACACACGGATGCTTTTACAGATATAACCGGGTATATGGATCAACACATCAGCACGTACTCCATCATGTTTAAGGGTGATGAGGGCCTATGGGTTCTGGTTGACCTCATCAAGTACATATTCAGGGAAGACAAGAATTATTTTTTAAAATTTCTAAATTCTCTCTCAACAACCATGAAACAAAGGTTTTAGGTGCCCAAATTATGTTTGTACAATGTACCTTAGTGGAATTATTCTATACAGACAAAATGCTGCAAGTTTACTAAGAAATGTAATGCATATGACTCAAGAATCTAAATCCAGAATTTTTGTTGTGTGCAGTTTTGACATTTTGAAACAATTAATATTTGTAGCTTACTAAGGGGCTTTTACATATAACTTTAAGATCTCAATGGATAGAGTAAGCATTGTATCACCTTAAAAAACTTGCAAACACATTAAAACCATGTATTGGTTTGGATACAAATGGATGCTAAAAAGTGGTGTATCAAACATACACAACTTACTACTATTTTAGACACTCTCAATTGAATTTTATTTCATGTGAAACTTGGCAAAATCTTTGACACAAATATCAAATAGTTACTTGGAATTTTTCACGGGGCTTAGTGATTTTTTTCTCTAAGCTTATAAGGCGATTTTCTCAAACCTGAGTTGCAGTCTCATGCAAGTTCTATTTATGGGTGTAATTCCTTATCGTGCCAGCATCCAAATTGCAAGGTTACATTTTTTAAAGACACACTAGGTCACATATTCAAACTCCTCAAGAGGGATTTTGAATATGTCTTTCCTAGCGCAAGTAGCATTTTATTTGCATGGTCCGAAAAAGGACACTTAAGTGTTCTTTTTGGTACCAAACTAGTGTTAAGGTTTTCATGAACCTTTCAAGAAAAAACATCCAATCGAACATGAACAACACTAAAAAGTGCCACTTCATACCAAATGCACCACAAGATGCAATCGGCTAGTGAGAATTAATTTAAATTACTATATGCCAAAGATTACATGTAAGCTTGCCTAAGCTGCGGGCTTCCCCCGTTGCTCCGATTCGGGGGATCGATGCATGCTCATGCAAAAGCGTACTTCCAGGAAATGTAGTAATGCTTGATGAAAACACATACCGGAGGAGCTGACTGTTGTTGTGGTAAGTTTCTTCAAGAAGACTGTATCGACGACAGGGCCACAGGTGATGTTGGGGTCTTGCTGCTGCGGTGCCAATTCTTGGCTGAGCTGGTTGCTGAGGGTGAGGTTTGCCTGGCTAGAGACTGGGATGAAGCCCCAAGCGTGGGTCTCCCAGGTGACGTTGCTGTATTCCTGGTGGAGCATGAAGGAGGAAGCGGAGGCGGAGGCGGGGTCGGCCACACTGAGGAGGTCAATGGAGGAACAACTCTGTCCGGCGGACGCGAGCGTGAAAGTAAGGGAGTAGGCGGCGCCTGGCTGAGCGGCGAAGGCTTGGCTGATGCGCCCGTTTCTGCCTAGCTGGACTGCCCGCCCGTTGTCTGGAAGAGAGATGTCGCCGCCCGCCTGGATGTATTGCACGGTGCCGCGTATTTGCCATCCCGGCAGCATCTCAACCTCCACCTCCTGCATGGTGTCGTTGAGAGGCGGGCCTTGAGAGAAATCCCCATTGTGCAAAGCTACCAAGGAGTCATCTTCATTCGCAAACACAAAGAGAAGAACGAAGAGGTCTCGTCAGATCGCAGGGGCAAAGCCTTTCATGACGACAAATGCAGTGGAGAAGAAGACCCCTACCTGGAACTGCGAAATGCAGAAGAAGCTGAGAAATGCCGAAGAAGCTGAGAGTGAGCTGGCGGTGCAGGCGGGGCTTAAGAGGAGGCATGCTCGTCCCGACCAGAGTGTGCGCTTGTGTGTGTGTGTGTGTGTCTTCACGATGCCAAGAATCGTGTGCCTTATTATTCAGCAGAACGTCCCCACCAACGTGGATGGCTGGCGCCGGCGTCGCGGACGGAAGACGGGCCACGCGGGTTCTAACGTTTTGTGATTGTACAGAGCGGACCACTCACGCGGCTTTCTAACTGTGGTGTGGTTCCTTGAGAATCTCGTGAAGGTAGGCAGTATACACTCACACTTCCAAGGGAAAAGTAGAGAAAAAAAGAAAGACGATTTGTTTTGGGGTTTTGAGAGAGGGGACTCAGGGAGTGATTTCTTCTACAGGGGAGGGAAAATGCTTGTGGTCCTTGCGAAAATCAAGTGAGGTTAATAGGTTTGGGTATTTAACTTAGTAAGTTTAAATGGAAAAATAAACTACCTTTTTGAAAACATAAAAAATGAACTCCAAAATTAGAATTGATAGTCTATTGTGAGGATGAGGTTAATAGGTTTGGATATTTAACTTAGTAAGTTTAAATGGAAAAATAAACTACCTTTTTGAAAACATAAAAAATGAACTCCAAAATTAGTATTGATAGTCTATTGTGAGGATGAGGCTCCTCAATGGCAGGCCATGATCTCCTGAATCTAGGGCTCATGAGCTGGAGGTGGTAGGGTCCAACGGGACGAGGGCATCTAGCTCTCTCATGTGTGGGTGCCCGACCTAATGTGACTCCCATGAGCCTGCTGTGAGGAAGAGAGACAGGTGAGAGAGATAGAAGGGGGGGTGGGACCGGAGGGAGGTACCAAGAAGGAGCACCCCGATGTGAGGTAGAGGCCTATGGAGTTTGGTTGCCGATGTTTTGGTGGATGGATAAATCTAAGAACTCCAAGGGTTGGGTATCCAGATCCATAATTTTAGGAAGGGTATGTGAAGTGTGATCAGTGCACCTAATGACAATGATTAAGGGCTAATGACCTGATCATTGGGAGTGGAAATGATATGGAAGGCTTGAGGAAACATACCTACACTAATGCTCTAAGATACCATGTTGAGAAAGTAGAGAGATCGACACACAGTGTGTGAGAGTGCAGTGTAGGAGTGTAATGAGGTATGGTGGCTCATAGTTAATCACAAGCTTGAGAGACATGATTACTAAGATTAAGCTAAGTGAAAAGAGAGAGTGTACACAAGATAAGGGAAAAAGTTAATTTATTTTATTCATGAGTGGAATGCCTCTTTATAGGCTAAAGGTACATTATGTCCCCATGACATCACCTATGATGTGAGCTGTGGATAGGTTCGCTTTCACACACTCGGTGGATGATTGATTTGACCCTTTTACATATCGAGAATCACATGCGGTAAGGCTTCTTTTACATTGAATCTAAGTGGGATAAGTTTTGTTCTTGTGTCCAATATATGAAGCCTTTACACTAGTAATACAGTGGGTTTGTTTGCCTATTTCAACAACTACCATATAAATGCTATAAATCCTCCCAATAGTGATGATGTGAACATGTACAGGGATCATGTGGCTGATCAATCTCCAAATCGCAAAATAATCCCAAAGCTTTGAGAAAATATTTGAACTTCCCTCATGAGAGAGCCTTTGTGAACATATTTGCCACATTGCCATGTGTAGAGATATAAGCTAGGTTAATCTCTTCTACAATGAGCCTCTCCTTGACATCATGATAATGCATTTCACCATGCTTTGTGCGAGCACGAAACAATGGGTTCCTTGCAAATGACTAATGCAATCTAGTTGTGTCAGTGAAGATGGAGTTGGGGGACTGCTGCCACCACCAACACCAAGATCTGCCACCAAAAGGCGTCTAAGCCATACACACATCATAGTCACTGTAAAAGTTACCTTGTACTCAGCTTCATAACTTAAAGTAGCATTGTTGGCTTCTTCTTGATGAGCCATGATATACAAATTTCACCAAGGTGAAAGCAAAAACCACTAGTGGACACTCGTGTGTGTCATAACATCTAGCCCAATCAAAATCATTGAAAGCACACAATTGAACATCCCCCCTCTTAGCATAGAATAAGCCAAGGAACTAAGTGTCCTGTAAGTATCTGAATATTTGTTTGGCACCCTTCCAATGCTTACCTCTGAGACTTTGCATAAGCCTACTCAAGTGGGAGACCCCAATATAAATGTCTCGCCTCATATTACATAGATAGATGAGACACCCAATAGCCTGTTGATAAAGTGATGCATCAAATAGTTCACTTGTATCCTAGAGACTAAGGCTATCACCTATCTCTACTGGTGTAGCAACAGGCTTACAAGCTTCAAGACCAAACCGAGTCAGTAGATGGTTGAAGCCTAGAAAGGGTATTTCCATGGAAGTACGTTTTGGAAATTTAGATAAGGCTCATACTATCTATAAGAGGTGCTACAATAGAAGGCTGGAAGGGAATGGTACAGAGGTAAACCTTTGATTCCTTGATAGCTGAATTTGAATTTAATTTAGATTTTTTTCTAAAAAAATTACAGCATCAACTAGGAGCACGTGTGGGCTTAAACCTTATCTTGTGTTTCAGGCTTTGTGTGAAGCATGGTTGTGTTTTGAATGAGAAAATGACTCTCTGGAAGATTATGATCATGCCTTTATGAAGTTGTTTCTTGAAAGTCGGCTCTTCTTTTCTCTTGAACCAACTTAAAGTTATTGTAATATTCAGTCTCTCCAATGTATAAAAGGAACTTGCCCTATTGTTTTTGAAGTTAATTTGTATGGGTTACACCAAATTGGTTGAAGTGAAGCAATTGGCAGCAACAATAGCAAGATGCTAATTTTGTTGTTTTGCAGACTCTCGTAATTTGAAGGAAGTTGAGGAAAGGTTGGCCAAGAAGGTAGTTGCTACTAGTTTGGGATAGAAGATACAACACCTTCAAGATTCAGATGCCTCTAAAGAAAAGAAATCCAAAAACGGCCTAGAATCTCAATAGCTCACAATGCTAAAGAGGCAACAAAGGAGAATTTGGGTAGCATTCACAGTGATACAAGAGAAAATGTTGGTGAAATTCCTGCATCAGGTCATGAAGAACCTAATGTGCAAGCAAAACTAGTTTTTAAAGAAAAGAACTGGAATATTGACCTGTGTACTGCATTTGTCTCTCGATTAGCACCATAGGTAGGTCACTTTGTAACTGTTACTATTTAGTAGTCAAAAGTTTGTTGTAACTCATGGTGCTCCTTCATATCCATGTGAACAAGGAGCACCTTTGTGAGGTATTCAACCACTGCATAAGTCTTAAGGAGATTCGTCTTATGAGATATCAGAAAACTAGAACTTCAAGGGTATGGTAAAAAGAAAACTAGTAGGGGAAAGTTGTTTTCTCCTATCAAGAAGGTGCAAAGTTTAAGTAGTTAAGTAAGGAGGACTCATACATCATGCCTATAATGCAAGAGAGGAATAATGTCGACAATCAAGAGTATGGGGGTTAGAGTAACACTAGAAGGCTCCTATATTTACAACAAGGAATTCACCACACAATATTTTTTGTCCACCCAGCCCTCTTAGCCAAGACTATGAAGAATACTCCGGCGGCGGCTGGGCATAAAAGCTTCTGGCGGCTGGGCTCCCATCTCCCAACCGTTGCTCCCCCCAAAAACCCGGCTGGAGGAGATATCTATGACAAGATACCACCACACCCTATATAGAAGCTTTGGCTCCTTCTCATCACCTGCTGTAACAAACTCCCGATAGCCTTTTCCATTTAGGAAGTTTGTCATCCTAAACTTCCATGCTTGGAAGTTGTTCTTATTCAACTTCTCACTAAAATTTGTGATAGATGGTTAGAAATTTTCCTTGTTGCTCTATAACATTTACTTGCACAACACAGTATTTACAAAA
Organism: Cibotium barometz; assembly: GCF_041138505.1. Taxonomy (NCBI): domain Eukaryota; kingdom Viridiplantae; phylum Streptophyta; class Polypodiopsida; order Cyatheales; family Cibotiaceae; genus Cibotium; species Cibotium barometz. Next base: position 47,952,846 of record NC_141086.1, on the reverse strand, counting down.
AGCTTCTGCACTCCCAAAAATCTATGGTACTCTATATCTTTCATATAGTTACTGTATGTAACCCAATCACTTGCACATACATATCCGGTCTCTAAATACTTTGTAGGCACAATACATCAACCATTTCACATAATTTTTTTTACAAAACCTACACAAAAACACTGCATATCCAGAATCTGTGATTATTGTTGATACCTCTTCAAACTGCTTATAAAAACTTTGCAAAGCCAAAACGGGCCTAAAACAGAAATTCAACCACATAAATTTTGTTAGCTTGCTATAGGGTATAATTCCTTTACCCATAAGATCAACCCGATCTAAGACCAAAAGACATGATGTCTGTAGAGATTAGCCCCCCGCACCTTAGATTCACTATTACAGGGCAGGTTTATTTTTGACTTTTTTTTTGACAATTTTGAACATATAAAAAATCCCCAAAAACGTCGATATGTGTGTCAAAAAAAGCATCGATATAGAAGCATCAATATACGAATCAATATACACATCGATATAAACGTCGAGATAACCATCAAAAGTAATCATTTTTTTGATCACTATTTTGATGCTTATTAGGATGCCAATTTCAATGCTGACAATGACCATTATTGTGACCTATATTTTGACATTAACGATGTTGTTTTTGACCACAATTTTGACGCTTATTTTTACGCTTATATTGATGGATATATCAACGAATGCACGTTTTATTTATTTTTAATAATTGTACACCTAAGTGTAGTCCTGCAGTTGGGTGTACCTGTATACCAATGTTACAAATTACATCTCTTTTCTCTGCTGTAAGGTCATGAAATGGAAATTTTTATTAATAAGTAACAAAAGTTACATAGCTCATAATGGAGCCAAAAGAAAGTGCACAAAAAGAGGCATAGAGCCGACAAAAAGAAGTACGCCACTGAGACTCCACTCCTATACACAGCTCCTAATCATCAGTGTTGTCCTCAGGGTTTGGCACTAGTCCACCTGCAAAAGAGTATTCAAGGAAAAAAAACTTCGAAATGACGAGTGAGGAGAAAACTAATTGATGTGTAGAAAATGTTGTGATTTACCATATTCACCACATCCATCCAATTCACATTGTGGCCCTCTTGCTCAAGTTGCTAGAGGAGGGTATACGTCCCATGCAATAGCATGACCCACAACTCATTGCAGCTGGAAGCATGAAGCATGAGTACTTATTTAAAAAAATGAAATGCCCATCATGCCAAAAAAGTGAGTGATATGTGTATTAACAAATACAAAATAGGTGTGGAAAACATCCCAGCCACTGCTTCCAAGGTGGGAGCTCCCTATGCTCTCCATTCGCTTCACTGTGGCCTCCTCTTGCTACTTATACCTTTGGGGATTTTCATGGTGCTTTCTACACTCCTCTTTCCAAATCTCTTGTGATAAATCCCAAGGCTTTGCATGGTGCTTTCTCCTCTTCCCAAATCTCTTGTGAGAAATTCTAAGGCTTTTGTCTCCCAGACTTTACCTTGCGTGTGATGTCGTTGTGCCAGTGCTTCATCACTTTCACCATGAACCTCTTCACTACCTGGTGATGGCATAAACTCACTTTTTGTTATATGTACATTGTGTGTGCTATGCTATATGCACATTATGTGTGCCAGTGCTTCATCACTTTCACCATGAATCTCTTCACTAATAGTGGTGTCAGAGCAATCTCTATTTAATTGTTGATTTTTTTGAAGTAAATTTTAATATTTACTAATAAAAATGTTATTTTGTTGATTTGTGTTGATGAATTGCACGTGGATCATCGATATGGTGATTGGAACCTGTGCTACTACAATTCAATGGACGAATCGACGTTGCGGGGGAATTCCGTGAGTTTAATGCTATTTTTTCCTATTTTTTATGGTTTAAATCAAGCATTAATGGAAATTTTTACAAAAATACCACATATTTTATTGTGTATATTTTTGGTAGAATGGATTCCCTAAATTCCTTGATTTTTAAGGAATTTTTTAAGAATTTTTTGAGCATTTTTATGATTAAAAATGCATTTTTCATACATTTTTGCGGGTTTTTTCCGTGGGTATGCGATCAAATTTCTGTCAATTTTCTACTGAAATTCAGTAGTAGGGGACAGCGTGTTGATGCATGAAATGCTCTCCCCTGTTTGTGGGACTCTCTCCGACTCTCAAATCTGAATTTTCCTTCTTTTTTTTGTGAGAAATTCTCTTAAAAATGATTTTTTAAACATTAATCATAATTAATGATTAATGTTTAAACATTAATCATAATTAATGATTATGATTAAGTATTATTTAATTAAAAACTTTAATCAAAGATTAAAGTTAATCTCCCTGTGGTTAGCAGAGGAGAGATAGGAGAGGAGGATTGTATTTTGGATGGAGAAAGAAAGGAGAGAGGGGAGAGGGAGGATTCCCTCTCCATCACCTCCATCAAACGCAACGCGGGGGGGGAAAAAAAACTCCCCCCCTCCTTAAAAAAAATCAAAACCCATATAAGCTAATAAAAGCTTTTTTTTTCATTTTTTTTAAAATGAGTTTTTATTTAAAAAAAGCTTTTGATAATATTTAAAAAAAGAAGCTTGAAAAAAGCCTAAAAAATAGTGAGAAATTATGGGATTTGAGAAAAAATCTCTGAAAAATTTCTAGAAATTTCTTCTTGAAACTTTTTGGCTTTTCATCTTCCGGAAAACCTTTGGCTTTCCGTTTTCCCGAAATCTTTTGGCTTTCTGAATTTCGAAAAAACTTTTAACCTTCCGTATTCCGGAAACCTTTGACCTTTCACATTTCGATTTTTTTTGTCTTTTCATTTTCCCAAAACTTTTGGCTTTCCGTATTCCGGGAAAACCGTTGGAATTCCGAAATTTTTTGACCGTTCGTATTCTAAATGTGTTTGGGGTAATTTAAAATTTTTAAAAAATTCCTAAAAATTAGTGGAAACATAGACAAAGGTTATTTTAAATTTTGGAAAAATGTGGGGTTGGTGTTTGGCATGTGGTGTGTCCATTCGGGCGCTCGTGACCATTCAAATTCCTTTAAAATATATTTTTTGACCCAAAAAATTAAAAAATCCATTAAAATTAAAATTTTTCATTAGATTTGAGAATTGTTGGGCGGAATTGCAAATTTCGTGGAACGATGGGATTCTTAAGAGAAATTAGGAATATTCTAAAAATTATTTTTAGAAATCCTAAAAAATTAGTATTTTTAAAATATCAATGGTATTTTAGCAAATTAAATTGCTAAATTTTTTCTGAAAAAATATAGGTTTGGAATGTCATAAGATAGGTTTGGTGGAATTCAAAATTCTCATATTTTAAGGCCTTATAAAATTAGAAAAAATTAGAAAAAAATCATGATAATTCTTTTTCTCGAGAATTTAATATTTTCGAGGGTTATTTCATGTTGAAGTATGTTTTCTCGTACTGACATTAGATAGATGCGGGTTATTCGCATATTATTAATATGATTACACCTCGTATTAATGGATATTTATGTTTGGATTAATTCTAAACGATGTATTCATGATTTTTTACCATTGTTTAGCCATTCTTTTTGGACATGTTCCTTAATTTCTTTTGATGGCTATAATTTGCGTTCAAAGTGTGTTTCACCTTTGACACTTTTCCATGATAATTTATTTTGCACTTATTTAAGTGTGGATTGTGCTTAATTTCTTAAGCCTAAGACAGATTCTATCATGGGTTAGTTGATCGGTTTGTTTTGGTGGAATTTTTTTGGATGTTTTCCAAGTTTTATATGGACTCATCAGGTTCTGTCTAGATCACTTGTGTCTAGGGGTTTTTTATTGAGTGCTACACACGTGTTTCAGTTGCTTACTTTGGAGTTTTGTTTGAACAACACAATGTTCATATACTCCGGATCGATGAGTTGGCCACCAATTTTAATACTTCTTTTGGCATGATTAATGTCCATTAGATGGTATGCATTGATTTTTATGATCAACTATGGTCTTTATGGATTCGAGGAGATTCTATGCTTTTATCCATGATTTTATAAGGATCTTTTGATCTTTTGAATAATTACATGTGCTTTGAAGGTAGCATTTGCCTTCGTTTTTTGCACATAATTTTGGAGTATATTTCTTATACTCTTGTACATATTCCAACTCGGATACCTAGTTGCTTATATATTTAGGTGAGTTATTTTTCTACCCTAACTTTATTGTGTTTTGGGTAGTTATCATTAGAAAGGGGCCAATAATTCAATTTCTTTTCTAATGATGTACTCAGAAGGAGTTATTCCTTGATGTAGTCTTAAGTATATAGAGACAGGTTTAGTATGTGAAAGTCTGGATAAGGCCATCTTATTCCTTTTATACAAAATTTTATTCATATTTCCTAGACGGCATACTAGGGGGTTTCAAATTGTTAAGGTATGTATGGGTGGTATCATGGTGGTATGGGACGCTAGTGATCCCTCACATATATTATCTTATGGGATAATTTGGGCTAAAGATTGTTGCTTTGCTTACATCACTTAGAATGTTGACCTCAACATTCAAAGACAATCTCATTTTCTAAATTCACTAGAAGTTATAGTGTGGACATTCTTCTAGATAAACTTCTTTTATCTATAGCCTGCATGTTGTGATGAGGGTAACCTCATCGGCATTTTCACTTGTTAAAATCTCTTTGGCAAATAGAGTGTATGAATCAGATTATAGTGTATATGCTTCGTGCATATGTCTCTAGAAAATCATCATATTGGAAAAAATATCTTCCAATGATGGAATTTGCCTATAACAGTTTTAAATTTACGGCTATTGGTTTTAGTCCGTGCATACTTATGTATGGGTAACAACCCAAGGTACCTATTGATGTCGATCTTAAGGACATCGAGCTTGATACATTGAGGAATTTCTTGCAAGATATGCAGGAAATGCTGACCGAAGCCCGAGATTCTATCAGGAGTGCTCAAGATAGGGTACGGTTTTATGCTGATAGGGGACGCTCATCTCGGTCTTTTGAACCAGGAGCGTTGGTTTATTTTAGTGTTCCTAAAGATTCTAAGACTTTGTCAATAGAAAAATGCTCCAATTTATCTCCGAGATATTGTGGTCCATTTTTGAGTTATACATCGGATTGGCACAGTTGCGTTTGAACTTAAAACTACCTCCACATGTTAGAGTTCATCCAGTCTTTCATATCAATAGATTGAAAGGAAAACTGGGAGGTGAGGATAACGCAGTTACTCCTCAAGAACTCGTTGAAGCTGAAGATTTATCCTATGTTCCACATGAACCTGATAAGGTACATGAATTCAGGGAAAGGAAACTTTGTAGAGTTGACTTATCCCTGAGGTTAAAATTAGGTGGAAAGATAGGGAAATAGAGGATTTGACTTGGGAGTCGGTTGAGATTGTTCACCGCAGTTCTCCTTCTTTTCATTGCAAGAGTGCAATGTTTTGAGAGAGGGAAAGTATGTTATATGTACATTATGTGTGCTATGTTATATGCACATTATGTGTGCATATACTAGGAGGCTAACCCACATTAGGCTTGTGAGCATGGGAGCAATTAATGATGACTAGGATGATGAGGTGGGGAGTCAACTAGGATAACCATGTTGACATGGAGGGTGGAGGTGGCAAGGTGAGGTGGCAAGCTACTTATGTGGATCCTCTCGAAGCTGATGTGGACATAAAGTGACATGCATATATAAGATTTGTGCCTACCCAAGCCTCACAAATGGAATGATATCTAGGCTTTGAAGTTTACCAAGCCTAGATCTCCAAACCTAACTAGGATTGGTTTCAGACTTGACAAGGGGAGAGTGGACACAATATGGGAATTTTCACTTGGGAGGATTGAAAATGGACCTTCCCATACTCAAATTAAGCCAAATTGTTTTTAATAAATTCATGGCAACAGGCATACTTATCTCTAGAGTTTTTAGATTGAAAGATTCAATATTTGATTTTCTAGAATTAAATTACAATTGATTTAATGGGCCTCTAATAGTTATAACAAATTTTCCAAAGTAAATCTACAAAAATCCAACTGTTAGATTTGTAATTTTACCTTATACCCACATTATACTAATCTTTCCCAATCTAATCATCACTAAATCCATACAATTTGAGCATTTTAAATGATAGACATGGTGGGAGGACAAAATAGTATGTTTTTTAACAATTCTAATGCCTTTTAAATAATATAGAAAAAAGTAGTACACATTAAAAAATTACTCGATAAATCAAGCTAAGCTCTATGTTATTTGTTTTTGTGATATGCAAAGTGGGAACATCATATGAGTAATAATGTAAAATTTATAGGCAATTTACTCACATTCATTGTACCTGTTTAAACCTATGACAGAGCCTGTATACAATTTTGGTTTGGTAGATTTCTTCTCATCATGCGTGGACTAATGGAGAAAAATCACACCTCAAGCAACAAGTCCCAATCCAAAAGGATGACTTGCACCCTCACGACAAATGCACCAATGTTGAATGCCATTTTTGGATAACATTTGTAGTCCAAATCACATGCAAAATCACTCACAAGTATCTAAAAGCCAACCAACATAGCATATACAAATGTCCCAAGCACTCCTCAAGTGTAGCCACACATACAAAGGTAGGTAGAGTCATCAAAAGACCAAGTCCCATGGGCATGTGAACACAAAAATGTCCCATCAAGCTCTCCTTATCCATAACCATTACCTCCAGCTTAAAAAGACTTATATAAACACTTAGCCCATTCACACTTGAGTGGTCGCTTCACACACGAGTGTCCTACCAAAGTTCGATTTCGGTCACTCTTCTTCTTGTAAAAGAATAATGTCTGGTCCTCCTCTAGCATCATTGTGGCCCTTGTTTGGCCTTCTATAAAGTATCATTCTTTCCCTTAATCCATCATGTTTCCATACACTTTGGTGGCTCTCATTTAGCCTCCTTGTTGGAAACATGTTCTATTAGGAACCAAAATGTGGTCCAATAATGATGTTGTTGTGCATATTCCTAATGACATTTATTCTAACCCACACACCATGAATGGGTCCTTTCCCCACTCCCTTGTGATGTCCACCATAGTTGTAGGTGCATGAGGGTTTGAACCTAGGTATGTGCTCATATTATTTATTTCTAATATTTTCAAATGGTTTGCTTTAAAGATGGGTACACATTTTTTGTGATAATTTATGTTTTTCTTAAAATAATATCTATCCAAAGCCTTGAAGACTATATATTCTATCTCACTTCTATTGTATTATCCTATAATTCTATCTATCCAAAGCCTTGAAGCCTATATATTCTATCTCACTTCTATTGTATTATCCTATAATTAAACTCACAAATAGCATGCATTAGTTAATGGGTTGCTCCCCGTACTTTCTCCAAGTTTTTTCTCTACCTATCCTTGCCACTCCTCATCCTTTCCCTAGCCTAGAAGGAGACAAAGTTTCCCTCCACCGCTACTCATTATACTAAAAATGGCAGCTAGAAAAAACACTCGATAGACATATCAAAAGCTCTTAAGAAAGCAATGAAAACTGTAAGGTCACAAAGCACAAACCCTAACTTCATGTGTCATTCAATATGTGTCAGTGTCTTGTCTCAGGACGACCTGCCACTTACATGGTTCTAGACCACCTAGGGAGCAGAGCGACCAATGCAATTGTGCCCAATGCGATAAGCCAATGCTAGGACTTTAAGACATCTTTGTGCCTAAGTGTGAGGAGATTGATCATGAATGCAAAGTGAGTTAGTTCCTAGGGCTATCCAGATTCCATACTGCCTTCCATAGATAGAAACAAACTTATCTTTGTCCGGATCCTCCAGTCTAGATTCCCTACGGCTAGTTCTGGTTGCCTTCTTCTAGTACCTCCTCTATCACAATGCCCCCTAAGATGAAGTTGATTGGATGACCGTGGTTATACTGTAAGATTCCTCCCCCCCATCTTTTAAGGTATACAGGGGTAAGAACCTCCCTTTCTAATCTTATAATTATTCCCCTATCTGAAATAAAAGAAAGATTCTGTTTTATCCTGTTTTGACCTAGAGAGAGAAAATATCTAGAGAGAGATAGTTCAAATTTGAGATATTTTTGGATATAAAAATCCTCCTAGTGTCTAAAATGGGTTCCCCTGAAACAAAAATTCAAAAAGAACTTTCCAATGTGCAATCAGAATTAATTGGAAATAGGTATAAAGGACCTTAGCCTAAGGGTCTAGATTTTCAAAAAAAATTGGATTATGGTCCAATTAAGGTTCCTATGGACCAATGGGATCAATCCATGTGTGGGGAGGAGATAAATCCAATTTGTAAAAGAAGATATCCAAAAATGAGTGAATGCCCACATAAGATGAAGAGTTGACTATGTTTTAGGTTTATTAGTAAAAGACTATGAGTATTACAAAAAAAATGAGATATTTTGGGTATAATGATTCCATTTTGACACATGTGTAAGGAAGGGGAGTCCCTTCAAGGAGGCGCCTACTTCACATGCTTGAATGAGTTTTAAACTAAAAAATAATGTGATATTTTTATCTCTCCTCTCTCTTGGATCAAACCAAATCAAAAGGGAACCAAACTAGGTCCAAATCTTGTCCAAGTTCAACCAAATTGAACCTGGAAAGTTCTAGAAATTAGTTGGACTTTGTTAGAGGCCTCCCTCTCCTATAAATAGATCCTTAGCCCTTTGTAAAAAAATATGAGAATTATACTATGCCAGTATTATGTTGAAATAATGATAATTTTTACTATTCTCTAAAATTCTCTCCAAATTGAAGAAATTGGAGCTTCCCTCTTTCTTCAATCTCCATTGGTGGCTCCATCAACATACCAAACCAATTGATTGGTTGGGGCCCTCTACCGTGATCAAAGAATCAAGCAATTTGTAAGGTAAAGGGTGAATTTTGATCTTTTTCTATAATTTCTCAATGTTTCTATCTTCTCAACCGCTCTCAAGCTTGAGAACCTTAATTGGAATGGCTTTTTAATGCTATTGAAGTTAATTGATGAATGGTAGTAAGGAAATACATAAATTTCCATTTATGTGCTTAATTTTAATGGTTTTTATGTAATTTCTCTCTCACTCACTCAAAGAATGGTCATTCCCATGACCTATTCTCAATCCAAATGAAGCTTTTCCCTAATCCAAGAATAAATTCTATGCTTGTTTAATTGAGGGCCAAAAAATGGTTTTTTTATGCTTTTAAGTTAGTTTTTTCATGAAAATTTATGATTCAATCCATAATGGGTTAATGATCCAATTAGGGATCATTCTAATCATATCCATAATGTTAAAGTTCATTCTTTTAGAATAAATTGAGATTTATCAGTAATAGCAGCAGAGCTATGGTAAAATTTCTGTAAAAATTACACATAAAACATTTTCATTCAAAGTATGAAAGAGGACTTCCTACCATATTCTAGGAATTATTATCCTAGATAAACTGATTGATTCTCATTGTAATCATAGAAATATTGATTTTTAGGTTTATACATAATTAATAAATTTTTAGATAAATTTATTTATCTATGTGAAATAATTAAATGTTAAAAGAGGAGTTCCCATTACATTTGGAATTCCATCATTGGATGGGAAAAAGGTGTGTACTCCATTATTGAGGTGCAGTAGGTGTTACTCCCTATGATGAGTGGAACATGTGTACTCCATGTTAATGAGTGCAGTCCTTGAGTTTCCTTCATTGCAGCCACCAAGTTGAGCCATCCTGTAAATCAGTAAGGAATGTGGCATGTATATAAACACTACATTAAGGAAAGGTGGTGTAGATTTATTCATAAGTCTCATTGAGCCCAACCATTGTAAAGGGTAGACACTGCCAATTATACCATACCACATAGAAGTGGGCATTGGTAAAACCCCCTATTCACCATGGACCAAGATGAAATTGTCAAGTTTAGTGGTATGGGATTTCACACCTGGCAATCAAACATCATGTATGCACTCATGAAAAAAAATCTATGGGGAATAATTCAAGGGAGGGATACTCAAGCAAGCATAGGAAGAACATGGAATGAGAAAAATGAGAGAGCCTTGGGACTTATAACACTTGCATTAGATGGTGAGGCAATTCATCATATCGTTGGGATTGAGAAGGCCAAAGAGGCATGGGAAGAGCTAAACACACTATTTTGTACACAAGCAAAGCACTCCAAAGTTTACTTGCTCATGCAATTGTATCAACTCAGCCTAGGTAATAGTCTGATCCAACAAGACACATCAACAAGTATAAAAGTATCAAACAACAACTTGCTACCATTATTAGTAAAGTACTTGATGATGATGAAGCTAAAGCTATTTTGCTTGCTAGTTTTGTGAAAGGAAAGAAGAGTATGCCAGCATAGTTGCTAACAACTCTAACTTAACCTTGAATGATGTACAAGCCTCATTTCTTGAACATGATGTACAAGTGTCCAAGATGGCACCAAGGGGGGGTGTGGGAACAACATCTTGAGAAGAGGAAGATATTTGGGATATTATGGAGGTGAGGTGGCACCATTTGAATCCACATGATTTGTAACCTTTGGCTATATTAAGAGCCACATACTAATGGAGAGAGATAACTCATTTTGGTTCATCCAAGTCATGGTCTCTTGTTTATGCTTCCTTGAGTTGATTAAGCACACTAACTCTTCTTCCTCATGCAAAAATCCATGGCTTCCTTCACATTCCATCCACCATAGAGCTCTCTCCCCTTGATCATGTATCCATGCCCACAATCCTAATTTCAACTTGGTATCAGAGCTAATGAGGTCCTAGGACATCACCTAATCTTTCTCTCTGAAGCCATATGCTCTAATCCCCATTAAATACCCCTTAATCTCAATCTTACCCTTTTCAAGCTCTAGTTCCCACCACAACCCTAATTTCAACTACTACCCCTAGTCCTCACAAAAAGAAAAGAAAGCTAGTTAGGAGATCGAAGCCAGTTGACAAGATGATTTCTGAGGAGGAGGTGAAGAAGGAAAAGGAAAAGGAGAATATCTCACATGTGCATGATAGCTTAGAGACCCTAGTGTAGTTGGAGAAAGCCAATTCTGAGAGGCTTGCCTAAGTACCAAGGTAACTTATTTGCAATTTTGGCACAATGGAGGAAGAAGAGTATCTCTATATTGCACCTAGGGACATTTACATGCTTGTAGAGAAGGATAGGAAGATCAATGACAGTGTTTTTCTCATGTGTTCAAGGTATGAATAAAGTATTGGTCGCATGTATTTAATGTATGAATATTTCCTATTTTGTTTATTTTTTCTTTTGTTTATTAACTCTTACAAGGCACTTATTAAGTAATTTCTTCCAAATCAAGACAACGAGATATTCATTTGTGATCCCTTAGTTTCCCAGCATTGATAGATATGAAGAAGAAGACCTCCGAGCTCGCATCCTATTTCAAGCCAATGAAAAATAGGAACAATTGTTTTGTTGTTTTTTCATATGTAGAGGGGTTTGTCTTTACTTGATGCTTCCTATGTGTTTACTATATGACATATGTGTTTCTTTTAAGGATATTTGCTTTCTTAAAGATTTCTTTTACTTTTTGCCAATGGACACTGGAGTGCTTGTGTTATCAAAACTCTGAGAAGAAGTGTTATTTTTATGAATAGCCTGGCTGGCATGCATGGGCATATTAAATTGTAAGTAGTTCTCTTAATAATTCGAATATTTTCTTCTTCTTACTAATTTTCATACTTTATTTTTTCCTTGTTTTTTGGTATATAATCAGGTATAGTTTAATTTTTAATAGGGCATGTAAGCGAGCTATTGTAGCTCTACTGAAGATGAATATCCAGACTTGAAATAGGAGAGAGAGTATAAGTTTCTAAGTCAACCAGTTGCTTTACAAAAAGATTCGATCTCATGTCGATGGTATGTTATTGCCAATATATGGAAATTTCTTTTGTCTAAGTATACTGAGATTGATAACAATGTAGGTTACTTATGTCAAACTAAACCCACTATTTTTTCTTTAAATCTTTACCTAATTTTTCAACTTATATTGGATAGTTCCAGGTTCTTAAATCTAAGAATTTTTCTTAATTTGGCAGACTCTTGGATCTCATGAATTTTGGATATGGAGTGTTTGTGAAAGAGCAATCAATATTATTTTGAGTAATTCAATTACTAATAAAGATCCAGACTCTCCACTCCCAAGTCAAGCCTCTCCATTTAAGAAGAAGAAGAAAATGCATGTACATTCACCACGAAAGCATTTTATGTTTAAGCAAGGAACTCCACATAAAGAAACCAAGGGTACTCTCCTCAACAACAACAAGGCACTCCTAAAAGAGGTACTAAGCCAAGAAGTACCTCAAAGAAAAGTGGTTCTGTCAAGAAGCCACCTGCTGAGGGTCCTCAAGTGGGTGCCAAGAAGGGTGTTCGTATGAAAGCTAAGAAGGAACTCAAGTTTGCTGGTAAGAATAACCACAAGCAGTCAAAGGAAAAGAATGCCATGAAGACAAAGGAAAAAAAGAACATGGAGACAAAGGAAAAGAAAGACATGGATACAAAGGAAGAGACAAATCTAGAAGAGATGAGGGAGACAAAACTAGAGGAGACAAAATTGAAAGCTTCATTTATCCCTATTTATCATTGTAAATATTTAAAAATTTTCTTCTAATTTTATCATCTTTTTTATAAATATTGAGAAATCATCTTCGCATTTTATCATGTTTTGTACTCAGAACACATTTGATATTCCAACAAGCTTTAATTTCAAACCTTTAATTTTTCAAGGTAGGAACATGGTGAGTTTGTAATGGTCTGGCTATGGTTTTGAGATATTGTGCCACAATTGCCTTTAAATGTCATCTCGTGACTCGAGTACATCTCTGAAAGTAAAATATTATAACCCTAAAAGGACTCCATAAAAAAACTCCAAATATTGTAATTCTAAAAGGACTTCATATAAAATAACTCCAAAGGCACAACAATCACAAGACAACTTTTCATTGGTGAATTACATAAGTAAATTTATAAAAGTAGTTTCAGTGGAGTCTAAGACAAATATTATAATTCTAAATGGGCTTCATAAAAAAACCCCAAATATTTCTTATTAAGTCATACTTATACCATCAGATTCCCAAATCAGCATCTACCAAGGTCTTCGACTCCATTCATATTCGAATCCATTCATATTCGAATCCCAATCAGCATCTACCAAGGTCTTCGACTCCATTCATATTCGAATCCATATTCGAATCTTTCAATTCTTCATCTTGAACTGTGCCCTACTTATATCCTTACTTCCCATGATATTAAGGTGCTCCCTAATATTTAAGAGGCTCTAATGCCTGCTTGCACTTAAAATTTCCACCACACCATTGGGCAACCTAACGCATATGTCAAGAGGAAAAATAACTTGTTCATCCGCTTGCAATGGAACCCAACTACTATTTTTCTTCTTCCACCGTTCAGAATAAAAGTGGATGTATAAGGTAGATAGATCTTTACAATACCAAAATGTAACACTGGACTCCACTACATCGCACTTGAATGTATCATCCTTATGCTCCCCCTCTACAATGTTCCACTGTTCTCCAAGCAAGGCAACCATGTCATCTTCACCAAGTACTTTCTTGCACACAAATATGGTAGGTGTTTGTGAGAAAGTAAATTGATTGAGCATCTTAGCAAAAAGATGAACTGGGCATACCCAGATGAGACCCACAGATCTAGATGGCTTTGCAAACTTCAAAGATCCTTGTATGTCACAAAGCATCTTTGATTTCATGACCATAACCGTCCAAGCATCAAGGGCATTCAACAAAAGAGAGGGAAGGAGATGATATAATCTCTAGCTTACCAAACCCACCATCATGCATTGGCACCACATAGGAGTGCCGGTAAAAGAAGATATTTTCCTTAATAAGGTCTCCACTGGTTTTACAAGAAAATAATGCCTCACTAATGTCTGCATCATGGCGTGCTTGAAATATTCTGATAAGGCTTCGTAATGGTTTCTCCTCTACCAAGTTGGAAGGAAAAATATCTGCAACCCAAAAATAAGATCATTAAACATTAAAGATGTAGCTATCGTAATATCACATGTCTCCTTCTTTCCCTATGATACTTATAGTTGCATGGAAATCGAGTTTGCTGGCGAAGATGGATCTCTCGTGCCATGTACACATGTTGTACAATGGCCACTAGGTCTCCATTGCTCATTTTTTTGAATCCTATAAATGACCCTTCCAATGAAGCTCCATCACATCTCATCATCAAACTTAGTGCAGACCAATAGCAATAGGTTGTAGGAAAACCCAAGCACCCTTGCAAAATGCCTCTCTCACCCAAGCACCATCATCATCCCTCTTGTTGTATAGTGAGATCTCCTCACTCTCATCTTTTGGTCTTCTTCGTGGTGTGGCCATATTAACTGTGAAGCTATAGTAGTGAGACTAGGGTTGGGCGAATGAGATAGAGAAAGAGAAAGTGAAGATGCTATGCAGATTAGGGTTTTGAGCTTGATGGATACTGAAGAGATAGAAGAAGAAGAAGAGAGGAAGATTAACAAATGTTTAATTTGGATGTTCAAGAGGAAAAGCGGACTTGAAAATGAAATTTTTGATGATAATGAAATTTGAGATGGTTTTTTGGGAGGAAAGTGACTGTTTTGGGGAATCTCAAAAATTTTAAATTTGTAAGGATTTTTTGAGCCACGAGAATGGTGGGACCACACCTACCCTAACCCGCCTACTTTTTGAAAGAGACAAGTGTAATTATTAGTGTTGAAAGCCTAGTCCCCCTCCCTATTGCCTAGTATCCCTTTCTATATTCAAAGGAGACCAAATGTGCACAATCCTCTATTCCTATTGGTCCTTTGCTAATTACTTTCATTAGCAAAAGGCCCAAAATATGTTCAAATGTCCCTTAATGCCAATACTGCGTTATCCACACCTCAACCTTCCCCAAAAAATATCTTCCTTGATGAATCCATCTCCCCATCCACACTTTCCTACCTTGTTAACGAGCTCCCTCGTCTCTCCAATCAGTCTCCTTTATCACCCTTTTCTTCTAGAACAAGATCTCTTTTCTCGACCCTCCATGCTTCTCTCGTCATGTTCCCCACCCACCCCCTCGTAGAAAACCTCATCAATTGGACAAAAAATTTTGATTATGGCTATGCCATTCAAGAGGAGGCCACAATTGATCTTTGCATTCCACATGGCCTCTGCCCATACCCATGTGACTCAATAAAATCTTTCGTGACCCCCAACTTTTCCTAGAAAGGCTTGGCTGGTCCACGATCTACTATTGTAAGGTTCCTCCTCATCCCTAAAAGATGTATAAGCTCTCCTCTCAATCCCCTGCAATCATCACCTATTTCATAATGCAAGAAAACATTGTTTTCCTTTGTTTTTAGACCTAGAGAGAGAAAATATTCTAGAGAGAGATAATTCAATTTTGAGATATTTTTGGATATAAAGTCATCCCTTATATTTAAGATGAATTCCCCTAAAACAAAAGTTCAAAAAGAATTTTCCAATGTGCATTAGAAATTAATTGAATATGTGTATTAGAGACCTAAGGGTCCACATTTTCAAAAAAAATTGATTAAGGTCCAAAGAGTGTTCTAAAGGGCCAATAGGATTAATCCAAGTGTTTCAATAAGAAAAATGCAAAGAATAAAATAAAATCCCCCAAAAATGAGTAAATTCTTACATAAGATGAAGAGTTGACTAAGTACTGGGTTTATTAGTTTAAAAAATGAGGTTTATTAGTATAAATTTTTTTTTGACACCTCAGTAATAAGGAGGGAGGGGGCTCATGAAGGAGGCCCCTATTTCACATCATTACTTCACATTTTTAATTCAAAAAAATGAGATTTTTTTTCTCTCCTCTCTCCTCTTTCAAACTGGATGAAAAAGTGAACCAAACTGGTCCAAAACTTGTCCAAAATGGATCAAACTGAAGCTGGAAACCTCTAGGTCCCAATTGGACTTGGTTGTGGCCTCCATCACCTTTAAATAGACCCTCATTCCTTTATATTTTCATCTTTGTGTATTTACATGCCATTATAATCTTCAAATTAGTGTAATTTTATTATCCCTCTATTTTGCCTCTTCTTTGGGAAGCTTTGGAGCTTCACTAATCTTCATCCTCTCTCCTATACACACCTCCTAATCATTAGCATTGTCCTTAGACACTGGTCCATGCATAGTCCATATTTTGCCTAATGAATACTATATTAGACCCAATTTTGGTTTATTCAAAAAAGTCAAAAATCAAAACGCACACGAAACACCTCACAGCATGTCAACTTTGAGGGGCGACTCAAGTCATTTTTGTCTTCCATCCAATTGTCCCCATGTCTACGTGAATGTATCATACATATATAGAAGTATTTTTGTTAAAAAAAACCATCTTGCTAAAAATTGCTTTGAGAATTTTATGAACAAAAACTCAGTCACCATTTTTTTTGAAAATGCCATTAATGATGACTCTAAGAAGCTAGGTTTTTCAAACACTTTTTTTCTTGCTATTGTTTTCAACTACATACTTGTGTAAGGTACAAATTCATAGAAGGACTTTCTTTGAAATAGTACATTCAAAGAGAAATAGAATTTTTATAAACATGTCCAACTAGCCACAAAAGTGGCTTTTTTTTACAAGACTAATACAGTTCTTCTTCACACAAGTTGACTAACAATTTGTAACAGTTCCATGGTCATCAATTTAAAGAAAAAAAATTGGTAATTTAGTTCATTAAATCCATGGCATTCATATAATAAAGCCATCTCATTGTTTGCAAATGCAATAGATAAAAATTTGTCAAACTGAAGGTCCATATCAATTTTATGTTGACTATCTTTATTTCATTAAGGAGAACCCATTTTCCACTATAGCATGAATATAGCTAGGCTAAGAGGGGAAAAGTAAATTAGCTCATGAGAGAACCAAACTATGCAAGAATTGATGTTGCTAATTCCCAAAGTTAGATAAGCTAGACCCAATTGCCATATCACTTGGAAGAATTGTACAATGATTTTGTGACTCCCAAGTTAGATAAGTCAGAGGAAGCCTATTTGGGAGCCAACCCACACTACTCGTAACCCAATAACTTTGTTGATGAGACTTCCCTCCTAACTCCAGATATACCCTCACCATCAACACAAATTAAACTTAGGAGTTACGCAAAAAATGGCAAAGTAACATAAGAAACTCCCGCAAGTTAAGATAAGTAAATCATTGACAAGTGTTATAGTGTACACCCTTTGGGAACTAAAATAGGGACACAACCATAGCGGTCGAATTCAAATAGTTGGCTTTGTGATAGGTATATAAAAATTAATTTGTGTTGAAACTTCAGTATGCATGGAGATGGATGCCAAGGATTTAACTGTTGAGGAAATCAAGGACTCTAGCAAAGTGTGGCATTGGGTGTAGCTAAATAATTTAAAGGTTAGTGGCAAATACAATTTGGTCAAGTTAAAAGTTATTAAGTGTCATTATGTGGCAAAAGATAGTGCTAGACACATGTTTTTAGTCGGCTCAGGTGCTTATATGAGTAGTATGTGTAATACATTGTGGTGGATACATGTACTTAATGTATATGAGTAGTATGTGTATTACATTGTGGTGGATACATTGTGGTGGATACATGTACTTATTGTATATATAGACATATTGAGATTCAAGCTCGATGTCAGTGTGAGCCAGCTATGCTATGTGCTGGCAGATTAGGTAGGAACATGTGTGAGACATAAATGACCGCGTGTCCAGCTGGTCATAGTGTGTGGACATTAGCTAGGGTTAGTAGTGTGTGGACACTACTCATAGTGTGTTGTGTGTGTTATGGATTATGGCATTATGCTTTGTGTGAGAGTGGAGATGGCTTCCCTCTATGGTTAGGGTTTCCAATATACATTAGGTTTTGCTCCTGTGTGTGTGTCTCCTCCCCCTATACCGTTGGTATCAGAGCCTTGTGCTGTTTATGGTTAGGGTTTCCAATATACATTAGGTTTTGCTCCTGTGTGTGTGTCTCCTCCCCCTCTACCGTTGGTATCAGAGCCTTGTGCTGTTTATTAGGGTTTATGAGTGAGTGAGTGAAGAGGGAGAAGAAGCTGTGAAAAGAAGCTGTGAAGCTTGCCATTGGAGCTGTGAAGCTTGGAGCACACCAACTACTATCAAATCTGAGAGCTTGGCCTATCGGGTAAGGTCTTCTAAACATCCTTGAGCGGATTGCAGGTGATACATGCAAAGACAAAGCAAATTAGAGCAAATGAAAGCAAAGCAAAATTTTGGTTTTTTGGAAGCTTTCCATTAAAGCTTGAAAACATTGATGTATGGTGGAAATACATGTAAATCTGGCAAAGCAAACATGTATCTGAGAGATGTATTGGCAACTCCTATGCAAGCCTTAAACAAATTTTGGAGCAAGTTACATGCATTTGAATGAGTGAAATTACTGGTTTTTTGAGCTCTCACAAAACAGAGAAAAGGAGGTGAAGATTTGACGCATTTAGAGCGTGTTTTTGGCTAAAATCAAACCATTGACTGGTTGCACACATACCTAGGTGTCTTGGGCACTTGTAGGACTCATCAATTAGCAATTCAAACCTTCCCAAAGGCCTCTTCAGCAGGCGGCGCAGCCAGAACAGGGAAACAGAGCTGATTTTTGATCATTACGAGGAGATCAATTAATACTTGGTTGGTTGATTACTTTTACAATTTCTTTAGCAATTGGTTGCTACACACATTGGAGAAGAGGGCTATGTGATTTGATTGATCAATTATGCCTAATTGAGCTGGGAATGAGCTGATTAAACAGGCTGTCCACTGGTTGCAGAGAAACAGAGCAATTTTAATTGAGCAATTAATCTTTGGTCTTATACAATTTGTAAGATTCCTCCCCCAACCCCTTTTTGATGTCTAGTATCTTCCCCTGTAATCAACCCTCTTCAGAAATATAAAGACCCTGTTGCTAACTATTTTAGCCTAGAGAGAGAAAAATTATTCTAGAGAGAGAATATTCAGATTTTGAATATTTTTGGATAGAAAAATATCTCTTATAATTCAGATGAGTTCCCCTGAAACAGAAATTCAAAAAGAATTTTCCAATGTGCAATTGGAATTAATTGGAAATAGGTATAAAGAACCTTAGTCTAAGGGTCTAGATTTTCAGAAATCTTTAGACTATGGTCCAATTAAGGTTCCTATGGGCCAATAGCATCAATCCATGTGTAGGGAAGAGATAAATCCAAATTTGTACAAAGAAGATACCCAAAAATGAGTAAATGCTCACATAAGGTGAAGAGTTGAAAATGTACAAGGTTTATTAGTAAAAAACTATGAGCAATATTAAAAATATGAGATATTTTGGGTATCCAAAAATGAGTAAATGCTCACATAAGATGAAGAGTTGAAAATGTACAAGGTTTATTAGTAAAAAACTATGAGCAATATTAAAATGATTCCATTATGACACATATGTAAGGAAGGGGAATTCTTTAAAGGAGGTGCATATTTCACATAAGATGAAGAGTTGAAAATGTACAAGGTTTATTAGTAAAAAACTATGAGCAATATTAAAATGATTCCATTATGACACATATGTAAGGAAGGGGAATTCTTTAAAGGAGGTGCATATTTCACATAAGATGAAGAGTTGAAAATGTACAAGGTTTATTAGTAAAAAACTATGAGCAATATTAAAATGATTCCATTATGACACATATGTAAGGAAGGGGAATTCTTTAAAGGAGGTGCATATTTCACATGCTTGAATGAGTTTTAAACTCATAAAAATTGAGATATTTCATCTCTCCTCTCTCCTCATTCAATTCTAGTTCCAAAAAGTTAGCTTAACTGACCTAAAAATGGTCAAATATTGACCAAACTGATTTAGAAAATTCTAGAATCAGTTTGTTTGGTTAGGAGCTCGATTTTTCCTATAAATAGAAGCCTCCCCCTTGTTGAAAAATGGATAGTGTTTATGCATCGTTACTCTACTCCACCTAAGCCAAGAACTGTGAATTCATTTAATAATTCACTAGTTTTTGAGCTTCCCTCTTTCTTCAATCCCCATTAGTGGCTCCATCAACATACTTAACCAATTGATTGGTTGGGGGCCTCTACCGTGAACAAAGAATCAAGCAAGTTGTAAGGTAATTAGTGAATATTGATCTTTCTATATTTTCTCAATGGTTCTCTCTTCTCAACCCCTCTCAAGCTTGAGAAGCTTAATTGGTATGGTTTTTTTAAATGCTATTGAAGTTAATTGGTGATTAGTAGTGAAGAGTTACATGATTTAATAAATGCTATTGAAGTTAATTTCCATTTATGTTTAAATTCTAATAGTTTTTATGTAATTTCTCTCTCTCACTCAAGAAATGGTCATACTCATGACCCATTCTCAATCCAAATCAAGCTTTTCATAAAGCTTTTCCTTAACCCAAGATTAAGCTATGCTTGAGGCCAAATTAATGGCTTTTTTCTATGCTTTTAGTTTATGTATATTGATGATTCAATCCATTATGGATTAATGAGCCAATTAGAGATCATTTTTATTTCCTTAATGATAAGCTTTATACCTTAGAAAAATTGAGATTTATCAGTCATAGCAGCGGAGCTATGGCAAAATTTTTATAAAAATTATGCATAAAATAATCTCATTCAAAGCATAAAAAGAGGACTTCCTACCATATTCTAGGAATTATCATCCTAGATTAATTGAAAGAATTTCATTACAATCATGGAGAAATTGAATTTTAATATCATGCATAAAGGATAAGTTTTTATATCAAAAGTGTTATTTTTACCATTTTTATTTCATGCATAGAAGTATGCATAATGGATAAATTTTTATATCAAAAGTGTTATTTTTACCATTTTTATTTTCATGCATAATGGATAAATTTTTATATCAAAAGTGTTATTTTTACCATTTTTATTTCATGCATAGAAGTATGCATAATGGATAAATTTTTATATCAAAAGTGTTATTTTTACCATTTTTATTTCATGCATAGATGGATAAATTTTTATATCAAAAGTGTTATTCTAATCATTTTTATTTTCATGCATAGAAGTATGCATAAAGGATAAATTTTTATATCAAAAGTGTTATTTTTATCATTTTTATTTTCATGCATAGAAGTATGCATAAAGGATAAATTTTTATATTAAAAGTGTTACTTTTATCATTTTTAATTTTCATGCATAGAAGTATGCATAAAGGAAAAAAAAAATTTATCAAAAGTGTTACTTTTATCATTTTTAATTTTCATGCATAGAAGTATGCATAAAGGAAAATTTTTTATATCAAAAGTGTTACTTTTATCATTTTTAATTTTCATGCATAGAAGTATGCATAAAGGAAAATTTTTATATCAAAAGTATTACTTTTATCATTTTTAATTTTCATGCATAGAAGTATGCATAAAGGAAAATTTTTTATATCAAAAGTGTTACTTTTATCATATTGGATTTCATGCATAGAGGTATGCATAAAAGTTGATTATTTTATTATAAAAGTGTGACTTTTATCATAATTGAATTTCATGCATAGAGGTATGCATAAAAGTTGATTATTTTATTGTACGAGTGTTACTTTTATCATATTGGAATTCATGCATATAGGTATGCATAAAAGATATTCTTTTTATACTAAAAGTGTGATTTTCCTCATAAATGGATTTTATGCTTAACTTAGATGCATAAGAGAAATTCTTTTATTCTAAAAGTGTAATTTCCTACCAAATTAAATTTATGCATAAGAAGATGCATAAAAGATTGATTTTAAATTCGAAAGTGTTAGTCTCCTTAAATGGAATTTATGTATAAATAAATCTTATATCAAATATAAGAATTCTCTTTAAAAAAAAAGATATGAAATGTGATAAGAGGTGATAAGAGGTGTATGAGATGTGATAAGAATTGATAAGATGCGTATGAAAAGTGATAGGATGTGATAAGAGGTGTATGAGAAGTGATAAGAATTGATAAGATGCGTATGGAAAGTGATAGGATGTGATAAGAGGTGTATGAGATGTGATAAGAATTGATAAGATGCGTATGGAAAGTGATAAGAGGTGTATGAGATGTAAAAAGATGTGATAAGATGTGTATGAGATGTGATAAGATTTGATAAGATGCGTATGGCAAGTGATAGGATGTGATAAGAGGTGTATGAGATGTAAAAAGATGTGATAAGATGTGTATGAGATGTGATAGAATGTGTTAAGATGAGTTAGGATGTGTTAAGGTGTATATGGGATGTGTTAGGACGAGAATGGATGTAATATGATTGTATGAATGTGATGTGGATGTATACATGTAGATGTATATGTATGAATGTGAATGTTGATGTGGATGTGGATGTATGGATGTAGATACGGATGTGTATGTATGTATGTGGATGTGTATGTATGAATGAGGATGTGAAAATGGATGTATGTATGTAGATGTGGATGTATGGATGTATGTATGTAGATGTGGATGTATGTATGTAGATGTGGATGTATGAATATGAATGTGGATGTGTGGATGTGGAAATGGAGGTATGGATGTATGAATGTAGATGTGGATGTATGCATGTAGATGCGTATGTATGAATGTGAAATTGGATGTATGATGTGGACGTACGAACATGGATATGTATGTAGAATAATGAATATGAAGATGTATGTGAGATAATGTAGTCTATATGAGTGAATGGATGAGAACGAGTACACACTGAATGGAATGTGGAATAAGTAATGTGGTCCGAGAGTGGATAATATGGAAAGACAAGAGTTCGTTATAGAAATTGTATTTGTGACTGTTTGTAAATGACTGTTTTATGTCAAGAATGCTGGAGAAGCATTTTGATCGTCTTGAGGATTAAGGTCATGAAGACTGAACTGATAAAGTTGCAACTGCTGACGGAGAGTCAATGGAGGACGTCTCGCGTAGCAAGGTCGATCGAGGTCTTGACCAGCCTCGGCTCGATTTAAATGGTGAGCTTCCGGTACGGTGGATGAGGGACCAAGGAAGCGGCCTATGAGTGAAGCGCTAGGTCACCTGCGAAGGATCCTAGAGGGTGCTGACCATACGGTGCTCGGGCTCTGGGTCGCCGAAGATACCCACACGTGCGTCGTGGAAGATATTGGAATAAGGAGTAAGAGTTGTTTTCTGAAACCGGGCATGGATCTGGTTGATTGACCTTGTTGGTCCTCAACAGATGAGTCCATGGCTCTTTTATATGGATCTGTGGGTTGATCTTGCTGATCTTCCATGGAGACTCCATTCTATTATATGAAATATATTGCCGGTTACTATGAGCTAGGAACCATGGAAAAGGCCCTTGAGAGAACAGGTGGTGAGCGTTTTGGTTGCCAATGATGCCATAAGTATACCGATGAAAGAATGACTGGAAATAAGGATTCAACCACAGACTTTGAGGATTGTCATCAGTGACATAATGGTTTTATTAAAGGATTGTTTTAAAGCTAGTTGATGCTAAGAAAAAGGCAATTTCATATTGGGTGTGTAAGTGGTATGACTAGTTTTATGTTTGCATGAACTTCCGGCTAGGGGGCCTTGGAACTCTTTTCCTTAGTACCCGGGACAAAACCTAACCAAATTCTAAATTGGATCCCATCACTACAGTGGTTGGGCGGTTGGCTAACCCATGGGATCGGATGGGGTTAGGCTGGACTGATGGATCCGTAAATCGAGATTTAATTTCTATTATTACGATAGATGAAGTAAATCCCGGATAGAAATTGTTCTATGGATAGGAATCAATGGTTGTGCCTCTTGATGGGGAAAAAAGCGTTGATCCCAATGATCCAAGTGCAAGTTCTTCCTTGATTTGACCAAGTACCGTTAAAGGTGCAGTCAGATCAGTTTGATCAGTAATGATCTTGACTACGTTAGAGTAAAGAGTTATCCTGGTGGAATCGCCCGTGCTTTCCGGGTAAAGGAAGTTTTTCCGGTTTCGGTTTTGGACAAACCGATGGATTAGTCTCTTGTCCGGATATCCGTGGGCGAGGCCCCGAGTGTGGGACCCCTGTCCCGTGCGAGAAGTGCTACTTCCGCTGCTAGTACCCCGAATCCGTTGCTCGGTGGGAACAGGGACCTCACACAATTGGACAAATTCCTCTTACATGGAGCTGATGGACACTATTGCCAAGCTAATGAATGCCTCGTTGCTCAATTTGGTCAAATATTGAAGAAATTAGAGCCATTTTCCTACTAGTTTTTCTGGTTTTTCCCAAAACAGTGAAAGGGGTTTTCAAAAATCGATATGTACACATGTTAGATGGTGTTGATACTCTACATTGAGATTGTTTAGGTGTCAATGCAAGTTGCCCATACTTGTTTGCACCACTACATTGTGATTTGGAGCCGTGGAAGCGCATCAAAACAGGGTATCTCGGACTGTGTGAGACAGTTCATCTTGTATGCATACAGGTTGATTTTCTACATCGAATTTGAAGATTTGTGGTTACTTTGGAGTATCTAGAACACTCATTGGAGTGTGGTTGAGCTGAGGAAGGCTCGGTTACAGATTTGGAGAGTGCGGAAGGTGCACATTAAGCAAACATGTCGGATAATCCAGTACAGATTGTTGGTGAAAAGCTGGATAGGAAGAACTTCCAGGCATGGAAGTACAGGATAAAAAGTTTCTTGAAAGGAAAAGGTTTTTGGAATCTCATTACAGGTGCTGAGCTAGAGTCTGAGCTACCTCGACAACCTACACAGCAGCAGCTTATTGCTCATAAGCAATGGTCAGAGAGAGCATTCAAAGTGCTGCATTATCTGTCTATATGTATTTCTGATGCTATGCTCATACACATACAGGATGCTGAGAATCCCAAAGGTGCATGGGATACTTTGGTCAAGATGTTTGATACAGATACGAGTACTCGCAAGTCTCAGTTTGCGACAGCAGATACATAATGTGAAAAGGAATAAAAGGAGCATACATGATTATGTGCAAGAAATCAAGAAGTTTGCAGATGCATTGGCCACAATAAATGCCCCCATGCCTGATGATGATTTGGTGGATATTACCTTGCGTGGTCTTGGCAAGGAATATAAATCTTTTGATACATCTATCTCAGTTCAGAGTACAGGTCTACCCGACTTTGATGAGTTGGTTTCACTCTTGTTGGTTGAGGAAATCAAACTCAGTGATTCATTTCTGGATGCATCTACTAGCCATGATGATGGCAGAAATCAGGCTTTCTACTCGCAAAGAGGTTTTAGAGGCAGGGCGAGATTCACATCTGGACGTGGTGGTAATGGTCGTGGATGGCAGGACAGGCCTCCACAACAGAATTTTCAGCCTTCATATGGTGCTCGAGGTGGTCGTGGATATACACCTCAGAGAGGCAGAGGTAACCCCCGTGGTAGAGGACGTTGGCAAGGCCAACAAAATTCTATGCAAGATGTGGAATGCCATTACTGTGGCAAATTTGGACATATGGCGAGAGATTGTTTCCGCAAATAGAATGATTTGAGAGGGGGTAGAGCACAACGTGGTGGTCATTATGGTGGAAATTATGCACAACATGGTGGTGGAAACTATGCATCAAGCAGCAATGATGGCACTGCAAATCATTTGTTTGCCACATGAAGCATGTTGTGGGATCAATGACGACAAATGCTGAGAATGATGACACATGGTATATGGACTCAGGAGCATCAAACCATATGACGTGTCATGGTGAATGGTTTGAGCATATATGAAGCCTATGGATGTAAAAGGCTATGTGGAAACAGGTGATGATACCCAGCATGTCATTACACATGTTGGTAGTGTACCATTGGTTATGCACAATGGTCAGACAAAGTCTATGTCAGATGTATTGTACGTGCCTTCTATCACAAAGAGCTTGGCCTCAGTTGGTCAAATGGTGGAACAGGGATTACAGGTTCGTTTCAACGAGCATGGATGCTTCGTTGAAGATTTCAAACATGGATGTAGAGTAATTGCTAAAGGCGAGAAAGAAGGCAGATTGTTTAAGCTGGATGCTGGAATTCCTGAGCTAAAATCAGCCATGTTCTCTAAAAGTAGGAATGTGGTACAGGACATTGATATGTGGCACAAGAGGATTGGACATGTCAATATACAGAGATTAAAGAACATGCAAACAAGAGGCATTGTCAATGGATTGCCTAGATTTAAATATGATGGGAATATGCATGTTTGTGAAGCTTGTCAGTTTGGAAAGCAGGCAAGGTTGCGGTTTCCTAGAGAAGAAAATATGAGTAGCAGGCCACTTGAGATCGTACATAGTGATGTATGGGGTCCTGCACAAAACCCATCTATCAAAGGCAGTTTATACTATGTTACATTCATTGATGATTTCAGCAGGATGACATGGATATACTTTCTCAAAGAGAAGAGTGAAGTATTGGAAAAGTTTATGGATTTCAAAGCTTTTGCAAAAAAGCAATATGGCTGTTGGATTAAATGTTTGAGGACAGATGGAGGTGGTGAATACACCTCAAAAGCTTTTGAGCATTTCTTGAGGAAGCATGGAATAAGAAGACAATTGACTTGCAGGTATACACCTCAGCAGAATGGTGTGGCTGAGAGAAAGAATAGAGTCATATGTGAAGTGGCTAGGGCAATGCTCAATGAAAAGAGCATGCTAGATTACTATTGGGAAGAAGCATGTGCTACTACTGCAGTGTATATATTGAACAAAACACCTACAGCAGCCATTCATGGAAGCACGCCAGAGATGCGGCTTACAGGTTATAGGCCAGACATTGGACACCTCAAAGTTTTTGGATGCATAGCTTATGTACATGTGCCTGGTGAAAGAAGAAGGAAGTTGGATCCTAAGGCAGAAAAATGTATATTTGTTGGATATGCACAAGATCGAAAGGCATACAAATGTTATAATCCACAAACTAGACAAGTGGTCATCTCACGAGATGTGGTGTTTGATGAGCTTGCTAGTTGGTACAAAGCAAAAGATGAGGGTGTCATTGAGTCACTTGAGGCTGATGTGCCTCTGAGAACTTGCCACCACAAGCAAGTTCTAGTTCTACTTCTATGTCTGGGGCCAGCAGAGCAGAACCTAAGAGTAGTACTGTACGTCCATGGTCAGGATGTTTGAGGCATGAGAGTGTGAGCACTGGGAGTAGTGTTATGGATAAAGGGAAGAAGAAGGTCGAAGGAATTGGAATCACAGGTTATGAGTCATCTAGTTCGGAGAGTTTGGATGAGGAGCTTGGCATACCTGTTTTACGCACACCTGGTGCTAGACAGGATAGATATGTGCCACCACATGCTAGAGTTACACGTGTACAGAGTGACCCGCATGCATTGCGGAGATCCCAGAGAGTTAGATATCCCGTTGACAGATTGACATATAGAGATTTTGCTATGCACTATGCATATATGACATCTATGGTGAAGCATGTGGAACCTACATACTATACAGAGGCTATTGGAGAGCATGTATGGGAGAAAGTAATGGATGTTGAGATGGACGCATTGGTCCATAATGATACATGGGATTTGGTTGCACTACCAAAGGATAAGAATGTTATTGGATGTAAATGGATTTACAAAGTGAAGTGCAAATCTGATGGTTCTATTGAGAGACATAAAGCAAGATTGGTAGCAAAGGGTTATGCACAAACCCAAGGTTTGGACTATGATGAGACGTTTAGTCTAGTGGCTAAGATGGGCACAGTGAGAGCAGTCATTGCTATGGCTGTAGCTAATGGCTGGAAAATGCATCAGATGGATGTCAAAAATGCATTTCTGAATGGAGATCGCCACCAGAAGGGTATGTACACCCAA
Source organism: Cibotium barometz (assembly GCF_041138505.1). Classification (NCBI taxonomy): domain Eukaryota; kingdom Viridiplantae; phylum Streptophyta; class Polypodiopsida; order Cyatheales; family Cibotiaceae; genus Cibotium; species Cibotium barometz. Next base: position 47,925,109 of record NC_141086.1, on the reverse strand, counting down.
GATATCCCACTCACGTATGCAGATTGAAAAAGGCATTGTATGGTCTGAAGCAAGCACCTCGTGCTTGGAGTGATAAGATGAGCAGATATCTTATCTCACTTGGTTTTCAGATTTCTACAGCAGATTCTTCACTCTATGTGAAGAAGACACATCATGGGATTGTTTTACTCGTCATCTATGTGGATGATTTGATTATCACAGGTGATCATGGTGCAGATGTGATGCATGTCAAGAAAGCTTTGAGTGGGCAATTTGACATGAAAGACCTTGGTGAGTTGAGATACTTTCTTGGAATAGAAGTGGTCAAAGATCATGCAGGTACATGGTTAGTACAGCGCCAATATGCATTGGATATGTTGGCAAAATATGGCATGACAGGGTGTAAGCCTATGAGTACACCTTTGGAGCAAAATGTGAAGTTGCGGGCTGATTATGGCGAGGAATTGGATGATCCTTCTATGTATAGGAAGATGGTTGGTAGTCTCATATACATGACTATCACACGCCCGGATTTGAGTTATGCTGTGGGGCTAGTAAGCCAGTTTATGCAGAGCCCCAGAAAGCCTCATTTGGATGCAGTGAGACGTATTATGAGATATGTGAAGACCACTGCACATTATGGTCTACTTTATGAGAGTGGTAAAAGCTTGGACATACATGGCTACACAGATGCTGATTGGGCAGGTAGCGCATATGGTCTACTTTATGAGAGTGGTAAAAGCTTGGACATACATGGCTACACAGATGCTGATTGGGCAGGTAGCGCATATGACAGGAGGTCTACTAGTGGATATGCTTTTACACTTGGAAGTGCCGTGGTGAGTTGGAGTAGCAAGAAGCAACCTACACTTGCTTTATCCAGTACAGAGGCTGAATATAGAGGTGCAGCCATTGCTACTTGTGAGGCAGTTTGGTTAAAGAGTCTCTTGGCAGATTTATGTGAGCCTATTGATGGCAAAGTTGTCATTCATTGTGACAACATGAGCAGCATACAGTTGGCAAAGAATCCAGTGCTTCATGCGAGGACCAAACACATAGAGGTCCATTATCACTTTGTCAGAGAAAAGGTGCTGGATGGTACAGTTGATCTTCAGTATGTGAAGAGTGATGAGCAGGTGGCAGACATCTTTACGAAGCCACTTAGCAGGGAGAAGTTTGAGTACTTCCGTACTATGTTGGGAGTACATGGGATGAGCTTCTTGAGGGGGAGTGTTGAGAGTCTTGATATCCCAAGCTCATCTCGACAGTACATCATGAGCTTGAGAGGGGCTGTTGAGATTCAAGCTCGATGTCAGTGTGAGCCAGCTATGCTATGTGCTGGCAGATTAGGTAGGAACATATGTGAGACATAAATGACCGCATGTCCAGCTGGTCATAGTGTGTGGACATTAGCTAGGGTTAGTAGTGTGTGGACACTAGGTAGGGTTAGTAGCGTGTGGACACTACTAACCCTAGCTGGTCATAGTGTGTGGACATTAGCTAGGGTTAGTAGTGTGTGGACACTACTCATAGTGTGTTGTGTGTGTTATGGATTATAGCATTATGCTTTGTGTGAGAGTGGAGATGGCTTCCCTCTATGGTTAGGGTTTGCAATATACATTAGGTTTTGCTCCTGTGTGTGTGTCTCCTCCCCCTCTACCGTTCTTTCAACAAGACCTTCTAAGGATCTAGAAGCTTCTCATTAGAGTTATAAAGACATACCTTTGCACTTGGATTATGCAAACCTCTGAGAATGTTGATTTTGTAATTAGTTCCTTCATTTGGCATAAGTATTGCTTATCCTTTAATCCTTAATTAGCTATTTCAACTACCCACTATGAGTTACCCTATGCAATTAAAATGGTAAGTTGGTATCAAAGCCTTCTAAGCATGGTCATAAGTAAGTGGCTTCCAATATTGAATTCTAAAAGGTGAGGCAGTTAGATAGTTGATCTCATCTCATGCATACAAGTGTCACTACTCTATTAGTGGACTAGAAGTCATTATGTACTTTCACACTCAACTTACTTGTGCCACATTACAGATGGCCATGACTAATATTTAACTACTATCAAGTGGGATCATGATCCCATTTGCTTTCTTGTGCCACATTATAGATGGCCATGAGACTACTATTGAACTACTATCAAGTGAGATCATGATCCCCCTTCCCACACAATTGAGTTTAAATCAACCACTGTAATAAATGAGCCTAAAAGATAAGAAAATTTAGCCATCATACTCGAATTACAAAAAATTATCAAAATAGTTGTCATGGCTGAAATTTGAAATATAAAATATAACTCTACCATTTTTGGTGGAGTTACAAAGTTACAAAAAAGGCACATATATAAGTTCAACTCATTGATAGCCATGTGGAAACTCCCCCACCATTCTCCTTACTACATTTTGGCATCCTTATTGTGGACAAACTCCATGTGAGAGATAGTACTACTTACTTATTGTGTGGAAGTTGGTGTCAGCTAATAAATAATGTTTTGCAAACATATAGTGTGCAAGTTAACTATCACCACACATGCATACTTAGTACATATCCCTACATATCAAGGCTTCCAAGCACTACATAAGCTTGATGTGAATAATTGAAGTTACTCATGTTAGATTAGGGTTGCAATTTCTTAGTTGCCAAATGAGGGTTTCCTATTGTAGCCCTCGTGGAGTTTATCATGCTAGATTAGGGTATCTTGCTTGCCTGAATAGTTGAATCTCAACATGATTGTGTAGGTTCTAGTCTTACATTGGATTTTCTTGTAGCCTTCATTTTTTGGCATGCTTGATTTTCTTGCAGCCTTCATTTTTTTGGCATGATTGATTTTCTTGCAGCCTTCATTTTTTGGCTATCATGCTTGATTTAAGCTTCCATTTACCTGGATATACGTTGTGTGGTGGGTGATGGCCTCTACTACACAACCGAGGGACACACAAGAAGAAAACACAATGGGATTAGAACTGGGGGACACTGAAATCCCAGCTCCAGGGGCACCAACCAACCTCGCTCCTATGCTCAGTCCTCCAAATAACATAATTGGACACTTCAACACCCTCCCATTCTCCCTATCTGATCTTGCAACCTTCATTTTTTGGCTATCATGCTTGATTTAAGCTTCCATTTACTTGGATATACGTTGTATGGTGGGTGATGGCCTCTACTACACAACCGAGGGACACACAAGAAGAAAACACAATGGGATTAGAACTGGGGGACACTGAAATCCCAGCTCCAGGGGCACCAACCAACCTCGCTCCTATGCTCAGTCCTCCAAATAACATAATTGGACACTTCAACACCCTCCCATTCTCCCTATCTGATCTTGCTGCCACGTCTAGCTTTCCTCCTAGGTCGGCATAGACCTCTAGCATCTCTGATATCATGTGAGGGAGATATGTGGAGATGATAGGAAAGATTAAAACCTCAAATTTAAAATGTATGCAATAGTATATAAACATTAAGTTTAATATTAAGATATCAATTAGTTTAATATGTACACATCAAATGCTTTTACAAATGATGTAGCATTATTTGTTTGGTTGTCACTATATACTTACCTCAATGATCTTGGGCATTATATTACAAGGAAAGAGACATTTTGATGCTAGTAATTTACATGAAATACATTAACACTAGTCTTGTAATTGAGCCACAAAAGTGGCTCCAATGGGATTTCATATATCTGATGATAACTTCTACATATGATGTAAAAAAGTCATACTATGACATCATTATGATCTTCTAATAGAATGAAAAAAAATTTAGTTACATGCCACATCATCAGCAATTTGGGGACTTCTTGAATAATCAAAATTTTCCATCATGTTATATATATTTGGAAAGCTCGCAATGAGTAGATTCCAAATGTGAAATCTCCGCTAACTTTTGATTTGATTTGCAAAAATTTCACCATGAGCCCATTTTTCTAGAGAGAGGAGGTGTGGAAATCCTTAAGAAGAAAAAATGACAGTCCATATTTCGCCTAATGAATACTATTTTAGACCCAATTTTGGTTTATTCAAAAAAGTCAAAAATCAAAACGCACACGAAACACCTCACAGCATGTCAACTTTGAGGGGCGCCTCAAGTCATTTTCGTCTCTTCGATCCAATTGTCCCCATGTCTATGTGAATGTATCATACATATATTGAAGTATTTTTGTATTAAACAAACCATCTTGCAAAAAATTGCTTTGAGAATTTTATGAACAAAAAATCAAAGTCACCATTTTTTTTGAAAATGCCATTAATGATGACTCTAAGAAGCTAGGTTTTTCAAACACTTTTTTTCTTGCTATTGTTTTCAACTACATACTTGTGTAAGGTACAAATTCATAGAAGGACTTTCTTTGAAATAGTACATTCGAAGAGAAATAAAATTTTTATAAACATGTCCAACTAGCCACAAAAGTGGCTTTTCTTTACAAGACTAATACAGTTCTTCTTCACACAAGTCGACTAACAATTTGTAACAGTTCCATGGTCATCAATTTAAAGAAAAAAAATTGGTAATTTAGTTCATTAAATCCATGGCATTCATATAATAAAGCAATCTCATTGTTTGCAAATGCAATAGATAAAAATTTGTCAAACTGAAGGTCCATATCAATTTTATGTTGACTATCTTTATTTCATTAAGGAGAACCCATTTTCCACTATAGCATGAATATAGCTAGGCTAAGAGGGGAAAAGTAAATTAGCTCATGAGAGAAATGCATGAAAGGGAGCCACAATGCACAAATGTAATAATCCTTGTGTTTTAGAAGAAAAAAGGATGTCCATAGATTTTAGGTGACGTCTACAAGAACCAAACTATGCAAGAATTGATGTTGCTTCCCAAAGTTTGATAAGCTAGACCCAATTGCCATATCACTTGGAAGAATTATACAATGATTTTGTGACTCCCAAGTTAGATAAGTCGGAGGAAGCCTATTTGGGAGCCAACCCACACTACTCGTAACCCAATAACTTTGTTGATGAGACTTCCCTCCTAACTCCACATATACCCTCACCATCAACACAAATTAAACTTAGGAGTTACGCAAAAAATGGCAAAGTAACATAAGAAACTCCCGCAAGTTAAGATAAGTAAAGCATTGACAAGTGTTATAGTGTACACCCTTTGGGAACTGAAATAGGGACACAACCATAGCAGTCGAATTCAAATAGTTGGCTTTGTGATAGGTATATAAAAATTAATTTGTGTTGAAACTTCAGTATGCATGGAGATGGATGCCAAGGATTTAACTGTTCAGGAAATCAAGGACTCTAGCAAAGTGTGGCATTGAGTGTAGCTAATTAACTTAAAGGTTAGTGGCAAATACAATTTGGTCAAGTTAAAAGTTATTTAGTGTCATTATGTGGCAAAAGATAGTGCTAGACACATGTTTTTAGTCAGCTTAGGTGCTTATATGAGTAGTATGTGTATTACATTGTGGTGGATACATGTACTTAATGTATATGAGTAGTATGTGTATTACATTGTGGTGGATACATGTACTTAATGTATATGAGTAGTATGTGTATTACATTGTGGTGGATACATGTACTTAATGTATATGAGTAGTATGTGTATTACATTGTGGTGGATACATGTACTTAATGTATATATAGACCTTCTAAGGATCTAGAAGCTTCTCATTAGAGTTATAAAGACATACCTTTGCACTTGGATTATGCAAACCTCTGAGAATGTTGATTTTGTAATTAGTTCCTTCATTTGGCATAAGTATTGCTTATCCCTTATGACCATGCTTAGAAGGCTTTGATACCAACTTACCATTTTAATTGCATAGGGTAAGTGGCTTCCAATATTGAATTCTAAAAGGTGAGGCAGTTAGATAGTTGGTCTCATCTCATGCATACAAGTGTCACTACTCTATTAGTGGACTAGAAGTCATTATGTACTTTCTCACTCAACTTACTTGTGCCACATTACAGATGGCCACGTGACTAATATTTAACTACTATCAAGTGGGATCATGATCCCATTTGCTTTCTTGTGCCACATTATAGATGGCCATGAGACTACTATTGAACTACTATCAAGTGAGATCATGATCCCCCTTCCCACACAATTGAGTTTAAATCAACCACTGTAATAAATGAGCCTAAAAGATAAGAAAATTTAGCCATCATACTCGAATTACAAAAAATTATCAAAATAGTTGTCATGGCTGAAATTTGAAATATAAAATATAACTCTACCATTTTTGGTGGAGTTACAAAGTTACAAAAAAGGCACATATATAAGTTCAACTCATTGATAGCCATGTGGAAACTCCCCCACCATTCTCCTTACTACATTTTGGCATCCTTATTGTGGACAAACTCCATGTGAGAGATAGTACTACTTACTTATTGTGTGGAAGTTGGTGTCAGCTAATAAATAATGTTTTGCAAACATATAGTGTGCAAGTTAACTATCACCACACATGCATACTTAGTACATATCCCTACATATCAAGGCTTCCAAGCACTACATAAGCTTGATGTGAATAATTGAAGTTACTCATGTTAGATTAGGGTTGCAATTTCTTAGTTGCCAAATGAGGGTTTCCTATTGTAGCCAGCTTTTATGCTTAAAAGTAATGTTTTGATTTTTAAATCTCTCTTTTTGTAAGAATACTTACCTTTATGGATTAATCCTTCTTGGAAGGATAGATCTTAGTCCTAATCTCATTTTCAAAACCAAATCTCTAGGCCTAACAAGCTAGAGATAAAGATTAAGCATTTTTTATGATTTTTAATCTAATTAAAATGAGGATTAATTCATTTATGGTTGTTTTATGTTAGGAAAATTCATATTTATTCATTCTAAAGTGAAAGAAAGCTTAGGTCTATACATCAACTAATTTTTATGTTAAAAGTGTAATTTTAACCATTTTCATGTCATAGTAAATGTGGGGAGGCTATGGTAAAATTTTATCATTGGAAAATGAAGGATTTGCATAAACTAATTTTTATATTAAAAGTGAACTTTTGGGCATTCTCATTTCATAGAAAATGCAGGGAAACTATGGTAAATTTTTTATTATTAAAAAAATAAATTTTATGCATAATTAATTTTTTATGCTAAAAGTGGAATTTTAAGCATTCTCATTTCATAGAAAAAATGGAGAAGTTATGGTAAAATATTTATCATTAGAAAATGAAATTTATGCATAAATAACTTTTATATCAAAAGTGGAATTTTTAGTATTATCATTTCTTAGAAAATGTGGGGAAGCTATGGAAAAAAATATATCATTAGAAAATGAAATTATGCTTAATTAATTTTATGCTAAAAAAGGAGGTTTGAGCACTATTCATTTGGCTGAAAAATAAAGAAGGTTATGCATAAATTTTCTAGATGAATTATGGAAATGATTATAAATATAATTCATTTAGATAAAAATAGATTAGTAGGTATGCATAAATATTTTATGCTAAAAGAGGAATTTCCATAATAATTCATTTTGGGAAAATAGAGAAAAGAAGTGAAAATATTCATAAAAGTGCATTGAGAAAATATGGATAAATTTTTAATTAGAAAGAGGAATTATGGGTATAATTAATTTTGTAAATCCCATGAGATCGTATGCATATATCTTTTATTCAAAAGAGTAATATTGAGTATATTTTATTTTGGAAAAATCAAGATAAGAATGAGAAAATATTCATGGGAATGCATCGAGAAATCATGGATAAAATTTTAATCAGAAAGAGAAATCATAGACATAATTAACTTTTGGAGTTACGAGGCATATGTCTACATAATCAAAAAATAGAATCTTGGGGTACATTCTGAACGGGAAAAGGATTTCCCAGAAAAAGACCAAAAACACGCTTAGTTGGATGTGAGTTGATGTGGGAATGATGTGATTGGATGTGAGTTAATGTGGGAATGATGTGATTGGATGTGAATTGATGTGGGATGATGTGATTAGATGTGAATTGATGTGGGATGATGTGATTGGATGTGAGTTGATGTGGGAATGATGTGATTAGATGTGAGTTGATGTGGGAATTATGTGATTGGATGTGAGTTGATGTGATTGGATGTGGATTGATGTGATTGGATGTGAATTGATGTGGGAATGATATGATTGGATGTGAGTTGATGTGGGAATGATGTGATTGGATGTGAATTGATGCAGGATGATGTGATTGGATGTGAATTGATCTGGGAATAATGTGATTGGATGTGAGTTGATGTGATTGGATGTGAGTTGATGTGAGAGTGATGTGATTGGATGTGAATTGATGTGGGAATGATGTGAGATGATGTGAATGAATGTGGGAATGATGTGAGATGATGTGAATGAATGTGAGAATGATGTGAATGAATGTGGAAATGATGTGAGATAATGTGAGTTTATGTGGAAATGATGTGGGATGATGTGAATGGATGTGAATTAATGTAGAAAAATGTGGGATAATGAGAAATGACATGGAATGATATGGGACGATTAGAAATGATGAGGAATGATGAGAAATGATGAGGAATAATGCGAAAGGATTTGGAATGATAAGGAAAGATGGGAATTTTGTTTGGAACTGTATGTGTATGTGAAACCTGTTTTTTAAAGATTGTTTTATGTCACGAATGCTAGGGAAGCATTTTGACTATCTTGTGGAATGAGGTCGTGGGGACCTAAGTGAAAAAGTTGCAATAGCTGATGGAGAGTCAATGAAGGATGTCTCGCGTGGCAAGGTCGGCCAAGGTCTTGACTAGCCTCGGCTCGATTAAAATGGTCAGCTTCCGGACGGTGGATGAGGGACCAAGGAAGCAACCTATGAGTGAAGCGCTAGGTGACCTGCGAAGAAGTCTAGAGGGTGTTGACGGTCTTCGGGCTCTAGGATACCCACACGTGCGACGAGGAAAAAAAATGAGTTGGAGTTTGTTTTCTGAACACGAGCATGGATCTGGTTGATTGGCCTTGCTGGTCTTTAACTAATGAGTTCATGGCTCTTTTACATGGATCTTGTTGATCTTCAACTAAGAGTCCATATGGATTTTATGTGATTATACTCCTAGGTACTATGGACTAGGAACTATTGAAAAGGCCCCTGAGTGAGCAGGTGGTGAGTGTTCTTGTTGTTGCCGATGATGCCATAGGTACGTTGAGGAACTATTGAAAAGGCCCCTGAGTGAGCAGGTGGTGAGTGTTCTTGTTGTTGCCGATGATGCCATAGGTACGTTGAGGAAGGAATGACTGAAATTTGGATTTTTTGGTTTAGGAAGTAAAAAAGGTAGAAATGGGACCTGAAATGGAATACTAAGAATTATGATGGAAACAATGTGGTTTTATTGCAATGCTGTTTTGGAAATAGTTGAATCAGAGAAAAGGCAATTTCCTATTGGGTGTGTAAGTGGTGTGTCTATTTGAATTTTGCATGCCAGCTAGGGGGCCTAGGAACTCTTTTCCATGGTACCCGGGACAAAACATAACCAAATATTTATAATGGATCCTATCAATACAGTGGTTGGGTGGTTGGCTAACCCATGGGATTGGATGGGGTTAGGTTAGACTGATGGATTCCTATAAAAAAAATCAATTCTGTTCAAGTTACGATAGTTGAAGCAAGTCACTGGATAATCCTTGTTCTATGGAAAAGAATCAACGGTTCGGTAAGAATACAAAGGTTAGTTAAGGCCCTTAACTACGTTAGAGGATTTTTCCTGGAGGAATTGCCTATGCTTTCTGGGCGAGGGAAGTTTTTTCCGGGTTTGGTTTTGGAAGAATTGGGGATTAGTCTCTTTTTTGGACATTCGTGGGTGGGGGCGAGGCCCCGAGTGGGAAGCTCTGCCCTACGTGTGAGGCTGCTACTTCTGCTGCCAGCACTTCGGAGTTTGACACGCAGAGGGGGCAGGGATCTCACATGGAATTCCGTAAGATGGAATTTCGTGAGAGGTAAATCAGTGAGATGGAATTCCGTGAGTTGGAGTTCCGTGAGTTGGAATTACATGAGATGGAATTCCGTGAGTTATAATTCTGTGAGTTGGAAATCCGTGAGATTGCAGGTTTTTTTAAAATATATATAGGTCGTGAAAGGTTATTATGTGAAATGGCCTAAACCCATGAAAGTGCAAGTTCTGACCCCAATGATTTTTTATTGAAATGATTCTATGGGTCAGCTAGAGCATGACATGCAAGCAACAGGTTCTTGTGCACTTATGCTTTACATCCATAGGGGTGACAAGAGCATTGTGAGTTTGTCTTTGATGTGCTCATAAGTCTCTGTTTGCAGACCTGGGAATTGATTCTTGAATTTTTGGCTCACATGTTGTCGAGGCCATAGATAAGACTGCTCGTTGGTTACCATTGGGGTTGCTTGAACATACAAGCTCTTGTGTAGGTACTGAATGCACAAGAGTGGTTGAGTGACTTGCTTGGTGTTTCTTGGGCCTCCACTCCTGTTGAACTTTAGGTGAAGCTGTCGGGCTTGAAGTCTATGTTGAGGTTTTCTTCACGTTGTTCGATTTTGGCAACCATATGATGAGATTACCATCATAGTATCCTTTTTGTTGAAGTACATGTACATGCACCCATCTTTGATGAACATCATAAATTGGTGGGCTAATGTGCTTGGTTTGAGGCTTCTTTATTTGTGCTAGTTTAGGGGACTTTGTGATGCGCTTGGTAATCCAAGCTTTGGTATTACTCTGGTAGTACCCTTGTACTTGCACTAATGTTTTTTGTACCCACACTTGTTGTCTTGGTGGAGTTCTTTGAGGAGCTCGCATCCGCTTTTGTGGACGGTGTTGTTGAGTACTTTTCTTTTTCCTTGGCCTCTAATTGCTGCGTTGAGGAAGAGGCTTTGATTGTCGAGGTACCCAAATTTGATTGGCACCCTCATAGTAGCCTTGAGCTATAAGTAGCTGCTTTGCCACCGACATAGAGAGTCAATCTCTATCTCAGGAAAGAAGGGGGCAGAGTCATCTTCATCTTCAATTGATGTGCCACTTCCACTGGCCTCAAAGTGGCGTGGATTTTCTATGAGCCCTAGCGCGCCTCCTGGAAATTGTTTTGCAAGACGATCAAGCTTTCACATACAATTGTGTGCGCTATAGTCTGAGGCTCTTCCTTGCTGTGGATGAATCCTCCAAGGCACAGTTGTGGCATTTCGACCTCCTCTTCCTTCTCTCCTTCTGAAAGGAAGAAAACAAAGCAGGCCAGTCATGATAGGAAATTATGGCCACCACCAATGGCACCTCTATTGAGCTTGCGTACTTGCTTCTTGTCAAGCTCTAGGAAGTGTCTAGATTTCATTTCCATTGCTTCAAATCTTCTGAGCCGTTTTTGGAAGGGCCTTTTGTTGTGGTTGATGTACTCCAGGAGGTTAGAGGGCACCCATAATCTGTCATTGGTGGCCAAAGAGACAGAGTGCGGCTTGATGTGGGTGTCCATGTAAGATAATGTGTCCACAAAAATTTCTTCATGGAGGCGGAGTGTTTAGATCCAATCGATTTTATGGAGTGAACATTACATGCAAGTGTGTGGCCTCTAGAAACTCACTCTAACGGAGGAAGTCCATGAAGTGTTCATAGGTAGCCATGTGCTCTGAAGCTTGAGTGTGGAGGTGCCTTGTGCTCTTGAGAATAAGTGAAAAATGACACATATGGCCTTCAAAGTACTAGTTATACAAGATAGCGGCCATTTCACACGACCAAAAAAAAATGTTGATTTTTTAAAAGATGAAACCACCTCTTCAAGAAACTAGACAACATATTTTAAACACCAAGTTATCTAAGAAAATATTTTTTTATACAAAACTCCGATGGAGGGATATTACAAAATTCCTCCACAGTGGAAACTCGTAGCTTAGATTCTTTGAACCAAGGTGACATCATCTATCCCCCAATCCAAGGACACCTTAGTGTTTGCTTCCATCCTCCTTTCAATGTATCCAAACACCAAACATAGTAAGTGACTCCAGAAAGGGGTGAGCAGATATAGAGGTTTAAATGTCAAACAATCCTTACCTTCCTACCCTGCACATTGAAGCCAACATTATTAATTATCTCAAATCCCAAAATGCGTAGGTGATCACGGACGTTCAAAAGGCTCCAATGCTTACTTGCTTGGACAATATCTACCTCCACATTAGGTAGGCCTATAGAGAGATATATAGGCTCTATAACCTCCTCTTGAGCTTGTAAGGGTATCCATGTACCCTTCTTCCTCATCCACCGCTCGTAACAGAAACGAGTATACAAAGTGGTGCGAGCTTGCAAGAATCAAAAGGACACACTGTAATGCACTACATTGCACATAAAATTCTCTCTTTTGTGCTCCCCCTCCACAATACCCTCCACAATGTCCCACCCTTGGCCAAGAAAATTGACAATCTCTTCATAGCCTACCACCTTGCACATGTACATTGTTGGTGTTCGTGTGTAAGTAATGGCTCAAAAACACGTGGGCAAACATATACACAGGGCATGCCCAGCTAAGACCAATCGATCTTGAGGCCTTTGTGTACTTCGAAGAAGAATGTATATCATTGGCCATCTTTGCTTTAAGAGAAACAATAGTCCAAACATCAGGCAGCATTAGCCATTCAACACTAGAGAGGGAAGGAGATGGGAATTCTTCAAGCTTCTCAAACCCATTGACCTGTGTCAGGACTACATATTTGTGGGTGTAGAAGAAAATCTTTCGAGACTAGCAAGGTTAGAAGGGGTGCTGTCAGAGAATAAACCATCCCCAATGTGCACGTACAGCATAGAATGCTCCTATTAGGATCCTTATGGGGGGCTGCTCCTCAATGATGTTGGAAGGGAAAATATATAGAAATGAGGAAACTATCAAATAAAGTTGAAAAGAACAGTTCAAATACCATGTACACTAACGTACTAAAGTGAAAGCATACAATTACAAGGGAAACGAGGACTATGACAATGTGGGCTCAAAGAAATTTCTGATGCCGAGTACACATGTTTCACTAGGGCCACCAATCCATCACGCCTTGTTTCTTTGAATCCTAGTAGATGTCCCTTCCAATGGTGCTCGACCACATCCCGACGCTAAACTCGATGCGGTCTAGTGGCACTGGCCGATCTCCCTTTTGAAATTGTTTTTCAACCCAAGCACCGTGTTCATCCCTAGTATTGTGCATAAGCAGAGCCCCAACCTCCTCCTTTGGCCTTCTCCTTGTTGATAAAGATGCACTACCCTCCATGGTGTGTTCTGCTAGAAAGGTTTTAAGGGGGAGAGAGAGAGAGAAAGAAGGTTTCACAGTAAAGATTAGAGGTTGTTGGGGAGAGGGAGGTAGATGTGGGTGTGAGGAGATTCGAATGTGTGCACGTGCATGTAATAGAGATAGAGAAGGATGCAAATCTGAGCACAGTAGAAAGAAGGATAAGAGAGAGAGAGAGAGAGAGAGAGAGAGAGAGAGAGAGAGAGAGAGAGAGAGAGAGAGAGAGAAGGTTGCAAAATAGAGAGAGAATGAGCTATGGAGATTTGAGGTTTGGGGTGAAGAGGATGATGTTGGAGAGAAGACTAATGTGTAGGGAGAGAAATATGAGGTGAAAAAAGAAGTTTTTTGATATAATATGGTTTGCGTTGGGTTTTGAGAGGGGAAAATGCATTTTTGATTTATTTATTTTTAGCTTACATAGAAACAAAAACCTTTCCACTTATCTTGTAGACTCTCTCTGTCCCTCAAGCAACTCTAAACTCGAATGGATATCACATTATTTGCTCCCTGTTTTTGCTGAGACAGTTGCAAACTCACAACAGATTCCAACCTCACTGCCCTCTCAAGGATGGCTAAGCCGACTCAGTTGACTTAGGATTCTTCTCCTTTACGTTCACTTAGACCTCTAAGTACTCTGAACACTCAAATCAGGCAAAGATCCAACCTTTTAGACACCTAGCTGACAATACCTGACTCACAATTGCCTTATAAACCTCATTTAAACCACAAGCTCATCTGACTGCTAATTTTTCAAGTCAGTTGTGCCTCACGACCACCTCACTTCAACTAGGACAAGCTAAAACCAATCTTCTACATCATCAGCTGACTTTACTAATGCCCAACTTACTGGTTGACACTCTGAATAGGTTTTGACTGAGTTAGCACTGACTCAAAAACAACTCAACAGTCAAGAGACTGAATCACATAGGAGTTGCATCTCCACATGAACTCAAGGAAAACGATATCAACAACCAAAACATGAGAACTGAAGATGGGACCCAAAATCTTTGTTTGCAATATATCACAAAACATATCAATGTCTCAACAACCTTGAGACATAGGTGTAAACAGACAAGAATAAAACTTCACATAATCTTAAAGGTCTCCCATAGGTAGACCCTGGTGATGAACGCACTTCCAAGCTTCCACTTCAACAGCTACTACAATTGAAGATGACTAGATTGAACCAAGTCTCTAATAGAAGGGCTAGCTAGAGAACCTAAGGACACACCTCTAGGCCAGTTCTTTGATCTTCAGCCACCCTCTACTTTGATCAAGCCAAATCCTTCCACACTGCGCGACGGTCTTCATTTCTGTAAACTTGAAAAAATGCTGGTACTCTAGCCTGCAACCCTCATGAAGAAAATGAAACTGCAGGATTCTACTCCAATCCAGAGCGTGATTCACCCTCTTCTCTAGTGGTAACACAAACCACTACTCCTTTGAGAGTCCTCGAAAACAATCTAAATTCTTCTACTTGAATCAACGTTGCCGCCTCGACGTCCTTCTAGATTGTTGCACCACCCGCTTCTTCAATGGCCCATATTTTTCCTATTTTGATTTCACGCTTGTGCCCTTATCCACTTCGTCGTTGTCACATTATTTTTTTCTTCATGGGCCTACCTTACACCATCTTATGTACATACCATTTAACTATTCATCATGTTGGGATGGGTTCATGGATTCACCTCACAACGTGCTATTGAATAATCAAAGAATTACTAAACATTAGTAGTAGATTCCTCTAGTGAAATCAAGAAGATGAGATGTGAAAAGAAAGCTTGAACAGAAGTCTGGCAGAGATGCTACTCAAAATAATTAGAATATTGCTAAAAATTAGAAGTAAAGTCATCAATTAGAGTTTGGATCGCTAATGGATTAGGTTAGGCGATCCAATTTGGCAATGACCAAGTAAGTAGAATTGGATGAGTGGAATGGAATTGAGACGATTCCACTCTCTTCGATCGAAGAAAGTACAATCAGATGAGTGGATTCAATCAATCAAAGAAAGTGAATTTGGGATGATCTAGAAAGGTGGAATTGGTTGATCCGAAAAAAGTGAAATTGGAGGATCCTGAAAGGTGGAATTGGTTGATCCAAAAAAAGTGAAATCAAAAGATTACAAAAAGTAGAATCGCCAAAGTAGGATTGCCAAAGTTGGATCATTGAAGTAAGATTTCCTGAAGCAGAGGATCACTGAGTAGGATCGCTAACGAACGATTGCAAAACTAGAATCTTTGAGTTCTAAAAACATTGCATTGTATATGAAATTGATTGCAATTACGGTTGAAAATGATTGGAAAATTAGAAAATTTTATCTGCCACATGTTAACTACTGGTAGTGAGAACTGCTTGGTCAGGTTAGACCATTTGGTCATGAGCTAACTAACTATCTCGCCTAGCGAGTTATCTCAACACAATAGTCGACACAACACAACTGACGAAGCCAAGAGAAAGGCAGCGTAAAGTAGGCACCAATCATAAACTTCAACGCTAAAGGTGATGACCTGTAACATAACGACAAAGAGCAAGAGAAACCACCATAGCGCGGAAGAAGGGAAAGTGCAAGTCCATAGCACGGAAGAAACCGTGGGGATTCATGCTTCATCCTGCAATAATGTGGCTTGAGTATCCTCAAATGACCTTCTAGGCCTTAACGGCGGCCACCATCAACATCATCATCCTGCAGGAGCTACTGCCACACATATGTATGTGGCTACACTAAACTTGCCCTCAAGGTCAAGGTTGTGCACATCATAGTCTCTGGCAGGGATGGCTAGGCCGACAAGTCTGTCTGCCGTGGTGGGCGACCACCACATTTGCATCACCTTCCACGATGACTCCAACTCTGGCTATCGTACTTGGGAATGGCACGGCCACATCCTCATGTACGCCAATGAGGAGAGTGCATGTACAGTGGCATTAGAAGCAGGCGATCGCTGTTTGCAGAAACATCGTCTCTGAGCAGCCAGTTTTTTGCAGATAAGGTTGGTGCAGATAACATTCTTGTGGTTCACATAAAATCGCACATACGTAAAGTTTGAAAACCGTATGGTGAATTTTAAAAAAAATGGAAAATTTTAAAAATACATTTTTTCCTCTAAAGGCTGTTCCTATGGTGGAAATCAGAAACTTGTGGGTGTTGATTGGGAGGCTTGCACACCAATGCATTGTAAAACATGTGCTACAATGATTTCGTCGTGGTGGTGGTCGTCATCATTCACAACGATGCTCCAAGCCAGGGTTGCATGGAAGAGCAGAAGGAAGAGGACGACATGCCTTGGTGTCCATGCAATTAATTTATAATCACACATTTTTTGCATTAAAAATAAGTGTGATATGCATGCATATTGCACGTCCTAGTGACACATATTTTATTTTCATGTTTTGCATTGGGATTAGACACTGGACATACAACCTAAGGCCCTCCCGTAAAAATATTGCATTTATGTTTGCATTTATTGGGTCCTAGACACTGCCATAGAGACTCAAGAAGCTCATGGTAAGACCACCCGCTGCATGACATAATGTCATATCAGTGTGTGCAAGAAAAAGAACCAAAGGCACAATGAAGAGGGCAATGTCGAAATGAAAAAGAAGAAAAGAATTCAATGAGAAAAGGCCAAAGAGATGCAGAAAAGCATGAAGTCAGCAAAGAGGAAAACTCTAGTAACTTACTACCCAAGCCAACATCGTAAAGGCCACCAAATGAGTAGGCCAAAAATCATTTGAGATGGTATATCTACCCAGCCACCTAGGAGAAGAGTTGAGCAATGAGCACCAAGGGGGGGTAATGATTGTTGTAACCATATGCTTAGAAGAGACCTCTAGGCCAAAGATAGGTCAAGGGGGGGGGGGACCTCACTCTTAGAGATAACCTCTAGGCCTCAAAGATAGGTCAAGTCACCATCAAGGTGGGGTGAAAATATGTTGTACAACCTTGCATCTGACCACCTTGAGTAGCCCAAAGATTTGGCACCAACAAGGGGGGGTGTTACGAAATATGGTACACACTAGAAGGTTGGGAGTAAGGTACAAGGTCATATAGCAAGTTGCCATATCATCAAATCTAATTTATCCTACATGAGCTCTCAAGAAACTTAGTAGCCACCTCATATAAAAGGGGCACCTTCAAGCAATGTAAACACAATTAACTCATCTCAAAGCAATATCAAGTAAGTCCATTTGGTTGCATATCTTGTTTAGTTATTTATCATTCTTGTTGATGTTATTCTAATCATGATTAGCATTTGTTTTAATCCACCTTAGACTAGCCTAGCCTTGATCTATGTTTATTAACAATGACTCTATGTCTCTATTTTGAAGCAAGCCCACTCTAGAGCTAAAGGCGGACACTTTGTATAATAGTAGACACTACTGCTCGAAAGATCCTTTTGGAAGGCCTATGGTAGCCAACCTTGTTTGGAGATTCCACCAAATATGTCAAATGCTACAATCATTCCACATAATAAGGATAGGATGCCCCTCTGCCTTGTCGTGTTCTTACAACAATTTGAGAAATGTGGTATCGTTTTTTTGGGACCCATTAGTCCGTCTGCTTGACACAGCCAAGCCCGGTACATGATAGCACCGCCATGGACTACTACATAAAATGGGTTGTTGAAGCTAGAGCCACAAGAAAATCCAATGCAATGTTTACGGCTAAATTCCTTTATGAGTGCGTGATCACTCACTTTGGGTGTCCCCTTGAGCTTGTTAGTGACAATGGCACCAACTTTATTAAAGAGGTAATACAATTCTTGCTACAAGAATTTATATTATGGTCATGCAACATATATCTTCACCCTATTGACCCCAAGCCAATGGCCATGGGGAAAGCGCACGAACAAGACTTTATACGCTATCTTTACCAAGACTATAGAGGTGAGTCGCAAAATGATTGGGAATAGAAGTTGTTGACTCCACTCTTGGCTTATTGCACTCCATATAAAGTGGCCATTAACACGATACCCTTTAGCTGAACATACGAAACTAAAGTGGTTATACCTATGAAATTCTTGGTGCCAAGATTAAGGGTCATCATACAAGAAAGGCTCATTAGCAATGTCTTGAGAAATCCTCTTTGGTCTTGAGAAACTCAACAAAAGGTGTCTAAGGGCTATGCATGGAATGATTGTTGAAAAACTATGACATAAGCAATGGTTTCATGAGACCAGCTCAAGGACAAGGAGATGAACAAGGGTGATATGGTCCTTCCATTAGGGGGAATTTGAGCATAAAAAGTGCCTTATAAGGATCCCTAATTTTAAGGAATTAAGACTAATTTTATTGAGGCTTAAGGAGATAAAACTCATAATGACGCCTACTTTTGGACCTAAACTAGGATTCTCTTTCTAGCTATTACAACCCCTACTATAGGATCAATGATATCTATGCTTTCAATCTTATTTACTCCACTTTAATAGTCGTATTTGAATTTCCCCCCACATTCTGTTTCTTTCAATAATTACTATTATTCGTCATGTTTCCTACCAACCTCTGCAATAAGATTCTCTCTCTCTCTCTCTCTCCCTTTTTCCCAGCTCTCTTCTCCTATTGCAAATACAATAGGTCTATTTCCCTCTTTCTCTCTCTCTCTCTTTCTCTGTCTCTCTCCCTCTTCACAATAGGATAGACCTATTGTGAATACAATAGGACATCCCTGAGTCACTTCAGAATAGTCCCTTCCATTTTTTGAATGGCAGAAATTCCAGATTCAACAAGAGTGCGGAAGGTGGACTTGCATATCTGCATATTGAATGAATATGCACCAATCCAGAAAGAATATCTGAGTGCACATGAGAAGCATGCAAAAAGACAATAGGGTTGGACTAATGTGGATCTTTGGGTTGGTGGATATTTATATCCTAATGATCCATCTTCGCATTGTCCTCCACCCTTCACTGATCTCCCTTCATTTATTCAGTTTGTTGGAGAGGGTGAGAATGGGCTGCTTGGGTACTGCAGAAGGTTAAGCATGAGCGATGCATGGAGAGTCCAATTCCTTCACTCACAAACAAAAAGCTTAAAAATCACTTTAAGTAGTGCGCAACATGCACTACAAGATGCACAAAATAATATTGTAGAGCTAGAGAAAAGAGACAAAGAGAAAGAGGCTCGCGTTATGAAGCTACAAGACACAATCTCTTGCATGAAGAGACCCCCCCTGGGAGCAAGAGAGCGAAAGAAGA
Source organism: Cibotium barometz (assembly GCF_041138505.1). Lineage (NCBI taxonomy): Eukaryota > Viridiplantae > Streptophyta > Polypodiopsida > Cyatheales > Cibotiaceae > Cibotium > Cibotium barometz. The sequence continues at coordinate 47,905,745 of NC_141086.1, read as the reverse complement.
CAATCAATAACATTCAAAAACTTGTAGTTGGTGGTGGTGCTCGCAAACAAGTGAAGAATCCATGCAGCAAGGTTTGTTTTTTATTTTTTGTCTATATTGCAAGTAATTTTGATTAAGGTATTTTTGGTTATCGTGGTTGTTATAAGCAATAACACCATATTAGTGAATTTGGGAATTTCCCAATTTCCATTTTTGAATACTTAAAAAAGGGGACATGGATAACATGTTTGTAAGTTTCTCAAAACCCTATCATATGACCTATCGTTGGAAAGTGTTTGAAAAATGGAATCTAAAGAGCTATAAAGCGCTCATTTTGGATTAGTGGTGTTCAAGTTATGGTTAATCCAAACTTTTGACCACGTATCCCAAACTTGTGGGAAATTCCCATATTCCCCAATATGGTGTTCAATAGATTAAGGTGTTTTTGGTAATCTTTACTGGTTTGTGACAAGAACTTTTTGAAAGAAGCATGTGGTGATAATGGTCCTCAAGATTTTGGAGAAATATTACGTAGGAGGCATGACATTCTTTCCATCATTTGAGACCCACGCCACAAGAAGATACGTCAAGTACTCACAATGAGATAATGGATGACATTACCAATCTTCTAAGAGTTGAGGAGGTTCAGAATGCATGCGAGGAAGTGGGCATTATCATAAAAGGATATCAAGCCCTCCATCAATTGCTAAAAGATACACTCCTCAAATAAGGAATAACAAGGAATATTTTTCATGTCCCCAAAAAGATAAGATTAGAAAAGAGGACATGTAATGATGATGTGCAACACAAAATTGGAGAATGCTATTGCATCAATGATGTGAGATCCTTGTTCCCACCGAGCAACGGATTCGGGGTACTAGCAGTGGAAGTAGCACTCCTCGCGCGGGACAGGGTCCCACATTTCAGGCCTCGCCCACGGATATCCGGACAAGAGACTAATCCGTCGGTTTTTCCAAAACCGAACCCGGAAAAACTTCCCTTACCCGGAAAGCACGGGCGATTCCACCAGGTTAACTTTTTACTCTAACGTAGTCAAGACCATTACTAGTCTAACTGATCCAACTGCACCTATAAAGATACTCGGTCAGATCAAGGAAGAAACTTGCACTTGGATCATTGGGATCAACGCCTTTTTCCCCATCAAGAGGCACAACCGTTGATTCCTATCCATAGAACAATTACTATCCGGGATTTACTTTATCTATCGTAATAACAGAAATTGAGTCTCGATTTACGGATCCATCAGTCCAACCTAACCCCATCCAGTCCCATGGGTTAGCCAACCTCCCAACCACTGTAGTGATGGGATCCAGTTTGGAATTTGGTTAGGTTTGTTGAGATATCGAGCTCGTCTAGTGAGGCGGTGGACACTAATGACCCGCCTGGGGGATAGGCCCCACACTTACACCACTGGCATGGTTGGTGAGATATTGGGTGATATGTGGCCAGTGGGATGACAGGATGTATGACAGCCATTCTAGAGACTGGCATAGTTATAGCGCCAGCTCATTTAGTCGGGTTCACACTATAGAGAACCTGTGTATGTATTGGTTGAGTACCTTTCATATTGTGTGTACTCTTATCTTGTATATGGTGTGTTGTGTTGAGTGAAGAAGAAGAAGATTTCAGCCTCTCACCTTGGGTGTTCTCTATTAGGGTTTTGTGAGTGTGTGTGTGCGCTTGCAAGAGCTCAAGCTCTCTTCCCCCCTGCATCTTTTCATGGTATCAGAGCCTGGTTCGTGCTAAGGGCTGAGCTGCAAGCAAGAAAACCACAAGAAGCGGTACGAGGGTAAGAGCTTCAACTACTCTTCCCTATTTGTCTTGGTGACTACACCCTTGTCGGGAGCTCTACGGGAGGCACCGGCAACGATCTGTGATTGAAGAGCTTTCTTCGCGGGAGTAAAGCTATAGGGCTACTATATTGTCTTATCGGACAAATTTTTTTGGGCCGAAAACATGTTTCAAGCGCGTCTGGACCTCCGTTTTTTAGAAAGCAGGCGATTTCGAGCACTGCGGGTAAGTCATCGATTCTCTGCAGAACTCTGTTTTAAGAACTGCAGGAAGACAAATTGACTATGCAGACACTGTGAGTGCTGCAAAGAGGTCAACAGTTGCCATTGGGTGTATGTATGCACAGTGAAGTCACTGGCTTGTGACATTTGAGAGTACTACAGTACCGCTGCAGAAAATACAAAAGTTTGTGTAGGACAAAGGTAAAATTGTGTGTTTGGCAAAATGTCAAATGATGGGATAACCCAGATTGTGGCTGAGAAGCTTGATAAGAATAACTTCCATGCTTGGAGGTTCAGGTTGACGAATTTCCTGATGGGAAAGGGCTATTGGGACTACATAGAAGGTGAGCACGAAGAGGTACCAGAGATACCGGACATAAATCCACGACTGCTGCAGACGTGAAAGAGTTTAAAGACTGGAACCAGGGAGCCAAGAAGGTTATGTATTGGCTCTCCATTAGTATACAAGATACCATGATTGGGCACATTCAGGATGCCATGTATGAATGATCAGAATGGATGTGAATGAATGTAGGAATGATGAGAATGGATATGAATGGATGTGAATGGATGTAGGAATGATGAGAATGGATATGAATGGATGTGAATGGATATGAATGGATGTGAATGGATATAGGAATGATATGAATGAATGTGAATGGATATAGGAATGATGTGAATGGATGTAGGAATGATGTGAATGGATGTGAATTGATGTAAGAAAGAAGTGAACGAATGAGAATGGATGTGAGTGGATGTAAGAATGACATGAATGAATGAGAATGGATGTGAGTGGATGTAAGAATGATGTGAACGGATGTGAATAGATATAGGAACGATGTGAATGGATATAGGAACGATGTGAATGAATGTGAATGGATATAGGAATGATGTGAATGGATATAGGAACGATGTGAATGAATGTGAATGGATATAGAAATGATGTGAATGGATGTAAGAATGATGTGAATGGATGTGAATGAATTTGAATGGATGTAGGAATGATGTGAATAGATGTGAATGGATGTGAATGGATATAGGAATGATGTGAATTGATGTCAGTTAATGTAGAGTAATGAGTAATGACGTGGAGTAAAGAGAAATGGCATGGAATAATGAGAAATGATGTGGAATGGGACGATGAGAAATCATGTGGAATAATGTAAAAGGATGTGGGATGATGAGGAAAGATTGGAATTTGGTCTGGAACTGTATTTGTATGTGAAACGTATTTTTTTAGAGATTTTTTATGTCAAGAATGTTGGGGAAGCATTTTGACCATCTTGTGAATGAGGTCGTGAGTGGAGACCAAAGTGAAAAAGTTGCAACAGCTAACGGAGAGTCAATGAAGGACGTCGCACGTGGCAAGGTCGCCGAGGTCTTGACCAACCTCGGTTCCATTAAAATGGTGAGCTTCTGGTATAGTGGATGAGGGACCAAGGAAGCGGCCAATGAGTGAAGTGCTAGGTGACCTACAAATGAGCCTAGAGAGGGTGCTGACCATACGATGCTCGGGCTTTGGGTCACCGAAGATACCCACGCATGCATCGGGGAAGAAAATGAGTTAGAGCTGCTTTCTCAACACGGGCATTGATCTGGTTGATTGGCCTTGTTGGTCTTCAATGGATGACTTCATGGCTCTTTTACATAGATATTGTTGTGGTTGATCTTGCTGATCTCCAACTAAGAGTCCATATGGGTCTTATGTGATTAAACTCCTAGGTACTATGGGCTAGGAACTATCGAAAAGGCCTCTGGTGGGTGACCACATGGTGACCATTCTGTTTTGCCAAGGATGCTATAGGTACGCTGAGGAAGGAATGACTGAAAATGGATTTTTTGTTGGAAAGTGGAAAAGTGGAAATTGGATCTAGATATTTTGGAGGATTATGATTCGAAATACTATGGTTTCATTTCAAGTCTGCTTTAAAGACAACTGAATCTGTAAAAGGTAATTTCATATTGGGTGCATAAGTGGTGTGTCTAACTTGAATTTTGCAAGCTAGGGGGCCTGGGAACTCTTTCCCCTAGTACCCGAGACAAAACATAACCAAATTTTCATAATGGATCCTGTTGGGAAAAGCATAATGAGTGATAATAAAAGCTTAATGAGATCATGGAGTGATGAAAGAGCTATGGTGGTTCAAGATAAGCCATGGTGGTCACATGAACAAAAGTGTAATTAACTAGTACTTAATCCAAGATTAAGAGAGCATAATGACAGCACAATAAGGAGCATCACATAGCATATAAAATTCGTGTATTTCTCATTAGGAGGGCCACCATTTTATAGCCAAAGTGTACATGTTTGAATGACATCATTGCTTACATCTCATCAAGAGCATCCAAGGCCAACTCCCCCCACATGGCTCCCTAGAATATAGCCTCCATGGAATCTTCTGAAACTCGCCTACTTCAAGTGGGGTTTGACCCTTACATTCACCTGGATTCTCTTCACATTACATGGTCCTTTTACATTTTATTGAGTGCTTTAACCTTAGACCATGACATTGATCATAAATTCCAACATATTCCAATACCCTCCCTTGATCATGGCATGGTATATTGCCCTCCCTTGATCCAAACATTACATGAAAGAAAAAGCTTAACTCATAAAGGAGTATAGCTCTACAGTACATAAAAGAAATTAGCATCGCTCATAGGGAGCATAGCTTCTACATTGCGAAAAGAAAATGACATGACATGAAAAACATTCCTACATGAAAACATTCCTCTCCCATACCCCATCATCATCATAGCATCATCAACATCATATCCATGGGCATCATCATCATCGGTCATCATTTGTTGGTCATGGAGACCCAACTCCCCATCAATCCCCCCTTGAGGGCTACATGGCCTACTGAGAGATATTGTGAGCATCATAAAAACACATAACCTACATCATCGGTGGTTAGAGGTGTCCATACATAAACATTTGGGTAAGAGAGAGCATAAACATTGTTGGCTTTAGAAAGCCCATTCTGCATCTACCGCTTCATCAAAAGAGGTAGTAACATTGTTGCATGCTTGGATTGCTTCTGCGGAATCATTCGAAGTGCTTACCATATTTGCCTGGTTGGTGTAACATTTGTCGGCGAGGTGACCTGGCTTTCCACATTTGGTGCATATTCGCTTTGGCTTGTCTTTGTGGTAGCAATTCTTAGCAAGGTGTCCTGTCCTTCCACAATGTGTACATTGGAGTGATTTGCCGGTTTGCTTTCGAACAAGGTATGCCTGGTTTGAGACAAGATCAATGACTCTACCTTTCAGCTTCTTCTCTTCTTCCAAGAGAACACTCTCTATTCCCTCCAAAGTGGGATCCTGCATATACTTTAAGGTCGGCATGAGTGTATCATACTCGGATGGCATTGACTTTAGGAGGATGGCTATGGCATCACTCTCCTTGACTGGTTCATTGATGGCTTCGAGCTGGGCCATCAAGCTCTTCATGGTGTTGATGTGAGATGCAAGTGTCTCATCAATCTTGTACTCTAGACTGTAAAAGTCTACTTTGAGACTGATTTTGCTGTGGAGGCCTTGAGCACCAAAAGATTTATCCAGTGAATTCCACGCAATTTGTGAAGATGTTCCATTACCAATGTAATGTATATAACTATCTTCAACTCCAAGGGCAATGAGAGCTAATGCTTTCTCATCCTTGGTTTGCCAAGAGATTTCTCCTTCTCGTGTGGCAGGTTTAGGTATAGTGCCATTGACTATGCCCCAAACTCCTTCTTTCATTAGTAAAAATCTCATTTTGACTTGCCAAGTGTGGAAGTCATGACCGTTGAATTTCTTGATGAAAGAGGATGATATGTAAGTTGACTCCATGATTGGAACTGAACAATGCAATAGATTAAAAGCTAGAATCCCCCTTCACCATATATATGCATGAAATTACTCAAGAATTCCCCAAACCCATAGGCCTTTGCATAGTGATAATAACGGGGCCTAGACTTGATCCTAGGTTTTCTAGTTTTGCTTTTGGGTTTCAATGATTTTTTGATATAATCTTCATTAGATGATTCAGCATCCGAATGCATGACTACAAAGAGATATTCAACTCAACATGCATATTAGAATGTCATCTCAATAGATAATTATATGATGATTAGTGGAGATGATTAATTAAAGAGGAAAAAACTGCCCCCAAAAATAGAGTGAGCTTTGAGCAATTGAATGAGGCTCTTCCCAAATGAGAAACATAAAATGCTTTAAACCAAGTGAGAACCAAGGTATTGGCTCTAAGCTCAGCACTCAAACATGCCAAGATGTTGCTTCAATCTCTGTAAATCTGCTCTGCAACACAGCATGTACTGTCACTGAGAAATTAGTTCAAACAGCAGCTACAGTGGACCATTGCTCATGAAAATCAACAAGGAGGAGCTTCATAGCATCAATGTTATGCTCATAAGAGGAATTTGCAAACCATTCTTTGTAGAGCTCCAATTTGATGAATTTCGTAGCGCAGAGGCGGGCTCGTAGAGGCGGGCTGCTGCAGGGCAAAATGCACCGCGTGTACTTCGTGGGAGCTCAAATCGAGCTAGGTGTAGAATGCGCCGGCTGTTAGCTCTCTTTTGAATCAAAAAGCTTGAGATTTGGTGGAGTATAGAGCTCACATGAAGCAAAATACCAGCAGGGGGTGCAGTGAAGCTTTAATGGAAAGCTTGAAAAAATGAAAAACTAATCAATGTGGTTAATTACTATGCCTAGGGATAATCATGGCTCTGATACCATGTTGGGAAAAGCATAATGAGTGATAATAAAAGCTTAATGAGATCATGGAGTGATGAAAGAGCTATGGTGGTTCAAGATAAGCCATGGTGGTCACATGAACAAAAGTGTAATTAACTAGTACTTAATCCAAGATTAAGAGAGCATAATGACAGCACAATAAGGAGCATCACATAGCATATAAAATTCGTGTATTTATCATTAGGAGGGCCACCATTTTATAGCCAAAGTGTACATGTTTGAATGACATCATTGCTTACATCTCATCAAGAGCATCCAAGGCCATCTCCCCCCACATGGCTCCCTAGAATATAGCCTCCATGGAATCTTCTGAAACTCGCCTACTTCAAGTGGGGTTTGACCCTTACATTCACCTAGATTCTCTTCACATTACATGGTCCTTTTACATTTTATTGAGTGCTTTAACCTTAGACCATGACATTGATCATAAATTCCAACATATTCCAATAGATCCTATCAATACAATGGTTGGGCGGTTGGCTAACATAAGGGACTAGATGGGATTAGGCTGGACTGATGGATCCCTCTAATTAAAATTAATTTTTTGTTTAAGTTACAATAGTTGAAGTAAATCACGGATAATCCTTGTTCTATGGAAAAGAATTCAACGGCTGTGCCTCTCTAAGACGAGGAAAAAAGCATTGGTCTCTATGTTCCAAGTCCAACTTCCTCCCTTGAACCGGCCATGTGATCCGCGGGTTCGGTCAGAATGAATAAGGGAAGTTAAGGCCCTTGACTACGTTAGAATAATTCCCGTGGAGGAATCGCCTATGTTTTCTGGGCAAGGGAAGTTTTTTCGGGTTTGGTTATGGAAGAACTGAGGGATTAGTCTCTTGTTCGGACATTCATGGGCGAGGCCCCGAGTGGGAAACTCTGCCGTGCGCATAAGGTTGCTACTTCCACTACTAGCTCCCCGGATTTCGGTGCACGGAGGGGGCAGGTGTCTCTCACAGCTGGTATCAGAGCTTTACTGAAAGCTTAAGAAGGAAAAACAAATTTTATAAGAAATTAATATTTTTAAAAAAAACTCAGAAAGAGCATTTACATGTTGTATTCTCATTCCTTAAGCTTCATTAATGAAAACTTTTAGTCGATGAATTGGGTTTTTAAAAGGAAGTACCGCAATTATGTGGAATCCCTAACTTTCTTGAGGCCTAGACATGATGGTATTTACCTTATAGCTCCAAGGATCATGACTACCTGTATATACCGTGGGTATAACTGCAGCTCTTTTTTACTGACAATATATACGAGTGAATGTAAGACCTTGAAGTTATAACTGCAGCTCTTTACTGACAATATATACGAGTGAATGTAAGACCTTGAAGTTATAAGCAAAAATGCTATCCTAGATGATGAATTCGAATGCTGGTTGATATGATTTTAGAATTCTGGTTGATAATTGATGAATTGATTTGGATTTTGATTAAAAGATGATGATTTATGAATTCTGGTTGAAAGAAGATAAGTTGAATAAAGACACAATGAGGATGAATGGAGAGAATCCCAGTGAGATGATGTTAGTAAGTGGAAGACAATTATGACTTTCAGTAGCAGATCACTATGAGATTAGTGCATTGTGCTGACACATTGTTCGCAGTTTGACCTTTGACCGAGTAGACCCAATTAAGGAATGACAAATTGAGAACCTAAATAACTGAAATTTCTATGGGAAGTGTTCAGATGAAATTACTAGTCTGATGGACCATTATTGTGTGTGTTAAGGATATGAATGAACTATTTTCTGATGATGAGTTCTGTATGTTTCTTCTTGTAGAAGGAATCTTTATCCCAAGATTCTATGAGGGTTGACCAAACTTTAAGGAACCCCAGAATCAGTTGGATCTAAAGTTGGATTTGAATTATAAATAAAGTGGTCTTTTCACCCGAGCGTCTTGGTTAAGTTGGAAATTTTCCAACGTGCATTAGGAATTACCTAAATATGTGTATTAGAGACCTTAGCCTAAGGGTCCACATTTTCAGAAATTTTTGATTAAGGTCCAAATAAGGTTGCAAAAGGCCAATAGGATTAATCAAAGTGTTGATATGCGAAAAATACAAAGAATAAAATAAAATATCCAAAAAATGAGTAAATGCTCACATAAGATGAAGAGTTGACCAAGGACTGGGTTTATTAGTAAAAAATTGAGATATTTTCGTAAAAATGGTGAATTTTTGACACCTCAATAAGGAAGGAGAGCTTCATCAAGTAGGTGCCTTTTTTATCATCATTAAGTAGATTTTTTAATTCAAAAAAATGAGATAATTTTATCTCTCCTCTCTCCTAATGTAAACTGGATCATAAAGTGAGCCAAATTAATCCAAATCTTATCCAAATTGGATCAAACTGAAGTGAGCCAAATTGATCCAAATCTTATCCAAATTGGATCAAACTAAAGCTGAAAGCCTCTAGAACCTAGTTGGACTTGGTTAGTGGCCTCCCTCACCTATAAATAGACCCTCATTCCTTTGTATTTTTAGCTTTGAGTAATTACATGCCAATATTATCCTTATTTTAGTGTAATTTCTATTATCCCTCTATTTTGCTTCTTCTTTTGGGAGCTTTGGAGCTTCTCTATTCTCCATCCTCTCTTGAAGATTATCCTCCCCCTCTTGGTGGCCAAGGACTTACTTGTGGGCTTCACTTCTATCCAAAGAATCAAGCCAAAATCAAAGGTAAACCCTAATTTAATGATTTTTTCTATTCTTCTCAATGAATTTTTTCTTCTCAACCCCTCTAATGCTTGAGAAGCTTTCAATGGAATGGTTTTCTCTTGAAATCAAGCTCTCTAATGATTCATAATGCTTAATTAGATTAACGCCAAATTTTATGCTTAATTATAATATTTCTTGTTAATAAATCTCTCTTTTGGAAAGATTAATCATCTTTATGGTTAGAACCTTGGTAGAAGGATGATTCTCAATGATAATCTCTTTATCCTAATCAAAAATCTAGGCTTGATAAGATACAGAAAGAGATTAGATATTTTCATGATTTTTAATCTAGTAAAAATGATGGTTAATTCTTTTTAGCTTGATTATGAGTAAGAAAAATCATATTAACTCATTCTAAATTGAAAGAGGGTTATGCTAACATTTTTAGAAATGAAGAATGGTTATTTTAGAATAATCAAGGGATTTAATCATAATTATGCTTATAATTATGTTATGTATGCATAATTAAATTTTAGTCTAAAAGAGGAGTTCCTATCATATTTCAATTGTGAATATTTAATCAAGTTTAGAAAATTGAACAAGTTTAGTAAAGCAAAAAGAGGAATTCCTATCATATTCTAGGCATAGATATTTTTATGCTAAAAGAGGAGTTTTAAGTATTATTCACAATAGTCAGAAAAATAAAGAAGGTTATGCACAAATTGTATAGAATCTTTCAATTTATGAGAATCATAGACATGATTCATTTAGATAAATGGATTAGTGTTTATACAAAAAGGAAAAATATGTGTATAATTGATTTTGTAAATCCCATGAATCTTTTATTCAAAAAAAATATTGAGGGTATTTTATTTTGAGAAATTTGAGAAAAATGTGAAAATATTAAATGAAGAATGGATGTAAGAATGATGTGAACGGATGTGAATGGATATAGGAACAATGTGAATGGAAGTGAATGGATATAGGAACTCTTGAGAAAAGGTGGTGCTTATGCTAGATCAAAAAGATGTGGAGGAGACAGACCCAAAATGCAAGAATGACTCTTGCTTATTAAGTTGCTCAAAATATAACTAAGCTTCATGCTTCATACAAATGCCTTTGGAATGTGCCTTTAAATAGGCTTGCTATAGTGGCCTAGGGTTAGGTGTCTGCCGCCTTAGGACCATTCACACCCACACACCTTCTACACCCTTGTTCACTAAGGCTCCACTTGGCCTATATCTTAATACCCCCTTTATAACATTAGGCTTACAAGAATGTTCATGGTGATGTGGTTATCTAGGACTTATAACTATGTTCCTAGAGCCTTAGAGGCTAATACACTTGGCCTATATCTTAATACCCCCTTTATAACATTAGGCTTACAAGAATGTTCATGGTGATGTGGTTATCTAGGACTTATAACTATGTTCCTAGAGCCTTAGAGGCTAATACAATGATGCCATCTAAGTCTTTATTTGATGTCGATGAAGATGTACACCTTAATGATGGTGCAACCCACTCTTTGTACTTTATTGACCTCTTGTAGTTGACATGCTTTGTGTAAGATTCCTCCCCAGCCCCTCAAGATGTCTAATTTCTCCCCCTGTAATCAATCCCCTTTTCAGAATAATAACAGATCTTGTTTCTATCTATATTGGCCTAGAGAGAGAGAGAATGTTCTGGAGAGAGATAATTCAGTTTTTAGATGTCTTTGGATGAAAAAATATCCCCTTCTTATTGAAATAAATTCTCACGAAACAAAAGTTCAAAAAGAAATTCCTAAGGTTCAATTGAAATAAATTATAATGTGCACAAAAGACCTTAGCCTAAGGGTCCAGATTTTCTGAAAATTTTGGATTAAGGTTCCTATGCACCAATAAGATTAATCCAAATTTAGGGAGGAGATAAATTAAAGAATAAAAAAAACCCCCCAAAAATGAGTAAATGCTCACATAAGATGAAGAATGTACTAAGGACCAAAGAAAACAATTAAAAAACTGAATTTTGACACCTCAGAGTGGGGATCTCCCCTCGTGAAGGAGGCACCTTTTTTCTCATCACATTACCCCCAATTTTAAATCAATAAAATTAGATATTTCATCTCTCCTCTCTCCTATTTCAAAACTAGATCCAAAAAGTAAGCTGAACTGATGCAAAAATGGTCAAAAATTGACCAAACTGATCTAGAAAATTCTAGAATCAGTTTGCTTGGTTAGAGGCTCACTTTTTCCTATAAACAGAAGCCTCTCTCCTTTGTACAAGCTTAATGGTGCTTATGCACTGTTACTCTACTCCTGTCCTGAGCCATCTACATTGAATTTCTTAATAATTCAATTGTTTTTGGTCTAATCCTCTCCAAAGTGAATTGGTGGCCACTCTTGCTTCAAACAAGAGTAGAACCCTCAATCCCTCAAGCCAAAGGAGAGCTTACAAGCCCCATGTAAGCTAATTTTCTTACATCTATGGTTTTCTTGATTTTTATGTTTTACAGTTGATTGATTTAAATTCAAATGCTATGCCTTGATGAAAAGGCCACCCCCTTCTCTTCTTTATATTCCAGCCTTTCTTAATCCTAGAAAGATTAACTAAGGGATTAATTAAACTCTTATTATTGTTTACTCTATTGAATTTAGAAAATTGTGTAGATTAGAGTTCTATAAATCTAATTTGGGTTAATTAAAGTCAAATAAAGAATGATAAAAATGAGAAATGGTCAGTCATACAAAGGAGGTTATGGCAAAATTTTTCAAAATTTTGTGGAAAAGAAAGTTTGTTTTTATGTTATTCCAAAAGAGTAATTCCGACCATTTTTGCATCTAAAAGAAATATTCTAATTACTCCATGTACATATTCACCTATGAATATGCATGGATATCACTGATATTAATTATTAAATTTAATTTTTATGCATAGAAAGATGCATAAAGGAATTTTTTTATCATAAAAGTGTTATTCTCATTAAATTTGATTTTTATGCATAGAAAGATGCATAAAGGAATTTCTTTTATTATACAAGTGTTATTCTCATTAAATTTGATTTTTATGCATAGAAAGATGCATAAAGGAAAATTTTTATTATAAAAGTGTTAGTCTTATTAAATTTGAGTTTTATGCATAGAAAGATGAATAAAGGATTTTTTGAAATTATAAAAGTGTTATTCTCATTAAATTTGATTTTTATGCATAGAAAGATGCATAAAGGAATTTTTTATTATAAAAGTGTTATTCTCATTAAATTTGATTTTTATGCATAGAAAGATGCATAAAGGAATTTTTTTATATAAAAAGTGTTATTCTCATTAAATTTGATTTTTATGCATAGAAAGATGCATAAAGGATTTTTTTAAGTGTTATTCTCATTAAATTTGATTTTTATGCATAGAAAGATGCATAAAGAAATTTTTTTTATTATAAAAGTGTTATTCTCATTAAATTTAATTTTTATGCATAGAAAGATGCATTAAGGAATTCTTTTAATTTTAAAAGTGTTATTCCTATTAAATTGATTTTATGCATAAATAGATACATAAAAGGAATTTCTTTTATATAAATAGATACATAAAAGGAATTTTAAAAGTGTTATTCCTATTAAATTCTTTTTATGCATAAAAGAAATTTCTTTTATATAAAAGTGTTATTCCCATTGAAGTTGATTTTTATGCATAAATAGATGCATAAAGAATTTTTATATCAAAATTATAATTCTCTTAAATTTTATGTTTAAATTCTATGAGTAATTGATAAATGAATAGTTAAATACTCTAAGAGAGAAATTTCTTTCGTTTTATATTCACACGGTTTGTAAAAAGAAAATTCAGGAAATCTATCAAGATTGAATTATTCAAATAAATGATAAATTTATTCCTCATTGGAATTCATAACTAATTTAGAAATCAATTAAGTGTATATTCAAAGAAAGAAATTTGGTAAAATAGTAACTGAATTATATGTATATGTGAAAGAATGGATGTGGATGTGTATGTGATGAAAATGGATCTAGATGTGTATGTGAAAGAATGGATGTGGATGTGTATGTGATGAAAATGGATGTGAAGAATGAATTTGGATGTGTATGTGAAAGAATGGATGTGGATGTGTATGTGAAGAATGGATGTGGATGTGTATGTGAAAGAATGGATGTGGATGAATGAGATGAGATGTGTATGAATGAGACATGATGTGGATGTGATGTAATGTGGATGGGATGAATGAGATATGATGTGGATAGATGTGATGTGATGTAATATGGATAGAATGTATGTGATGAGATGGTGATAAGAATGAATGTGATGGATATAAATGAATGTGATGTGATGGATGTGAATGGACGGAGGTGATGTGATGTCAAATGGATAGATGTGAGTGAATGAGATGTGAAACGAGATAGATGTGAATGAATGAGATGTGATGTGAATGGATGAGATGTGGGATGTGAATCGGGATAGATGTGAATGAATGAGATGTGAGGTGAAATGGATGTGATGTGAGGTGGATCGAGGTAGATATGAATGGATGAGATGTGAATGAATGTGATGTGATGAGATGTGGATATGGGTAGATGTGAGTGGATGCGAGTGGATGAGATGTGGATATGGGTAGATGCGAGTGGATGAGATTTGATGAGGATAAATGAGGAAAGAAGTGATGAGATGAAAAATGATGTGATTAGATGAGAATGGGAATAAATATGAAATGGACGTGGATTAAATAATGTAACGACCTTTACTCTATCATTGAAATATTTGAAACATATTTCCTAGTTTGTAAATTAAAATACTATATAGGATTTAGAATGTTTGCATTTTTTCCTGACATTGTTTTGAGTAAAACTATTTCTAAATAATGTAACGACCTTTACTCTATCATTGAAATATTTGAAACATATTTCCTAGTTTGTAAATTAAATTAATATATAGGATTTAGAATGTTTGCATAGTTTCTGACATTGTTTTGAGTAAAACTATTTCAATATGCGCAGGGACAAACTGCCACTAATATAGAATAGGAGAGAGAAACAATAAAACCATGCTACTCCTTGATGTTTTTCTGGGCATGGCTTCAGTCTCTGCTGTTATGGTCATATGTGCTAAAAACTCCGTCCATTCCGTTCTCTTTAGAAATAGTTTTACTTAAAACAATGTCAGAAACTATGCAAACATTCTAAATTCTATATATTAATTTAATTTACAAACTTGGAAATATGTTTCAAATATTTCAATGATAGAGTAAAGGTCGTTACATTCTCTCCGTCTTAAAAAAACCTCTGTCCTCAGAGTTGGAAAAATAATAATCCATATATTGACATATATGAAATAAATAAATATATATATAACATAACGAATCTTTTAGTAATAAAAATCCAACTATAATACAGCAGTAAGGTATGCCACACACAATGCCATTTAAAAGTTTTGTACTCAAAGCATGAATATATATATGCATGGGAGAAGCTAAAAAGAGTTAAAAAGTTACTGGAAAGTAAGCAAGGGCTTTTTGAAGCGCATTTACTAAAAACGCGATTTTCGACCAAAATAAGAAGAATTTGGATATTCTGCCCGCTTCGGCTTGTCGACCAGATAGCTTCGTGTTGTTTTGAGTACCTAGATGATCCCAAATGGATTTCTGATGAAGATTTTATGATCAAATCAAGTTGCAGCCTGTGGTAGGGCAGCATACAGGATAACAGACAAGAGACATCTTTCATTAGACAGGTTATGGGTTCTTGTTTTCCTTATTCTTACTTCATGAGAATCTTCATAACAAAACATGAAGTTTCCATAGTGATGGGATTGAGATTGAGATTGAGATTGTGATTATAAATGATCTATGAGTGATTGAATGACTCCCAATCTTGGATTATCCTTTGTTCAAGATAAGGAACTTCTTCCTTTGTTCTTTTTTGTTTATAATTTATATGCCATCACGGTGATTATAATTTAGAGTAGATTGTTGATTATTATTGGTATGTTGGATTACGTCTTTGTGGTACCTTGAGAATAGTCATGTAGTGTGAATATTGTATAGATGGTATATCATGTGTAATATCATAAACTATATTTTGAGTTGGTTTATGATTTTGTTGGTATCATTTATATTCGGACTATGTTTCTTTGATGAGTGTATTCTAGGGACGTCACAAATGGTATTAGAGTTTTCATGAGGCACGTTACAAATAATGTGGATTGATGTGGAACGATGTGGAAAGACGAGAGTTCATTATAGAAACTGTATTTATGACCTGTTTTTAAATGACTGTTTTATGTCAAGAATCCTGGGAAAGCATTTTGACCGTCTTGTGAATGAGGTCGTGGAGATCTAACTGATAAAGTTGCAACAGCTGACGGAGAGTCAACGAAGGACGTCGCACATAGCAAGGTCGGCTAAGGTCTTGACCATCCTCGGTTCGATTTAAATGGTGAGCTTCCGTTACGGTGGGTGAGGGACCAAGGAAGCAGCCTATGAGTGAAGCGCTAGGTGACCTGCGAAGGATCCTAGAGGGTGCTGACCATACAGTGCTCGGGCTCTGGGTTGCCAAAGATACCCACACATGCATTGGGGGAGATATTGGAACACAGAGTAAGAGTTGTTTCTAAATTCAGGCATGGATCTGGTTGATTGACCTTGCTGGTCCTAAACGGATGAGTCCATGGCTCTTTTATATGGATCTGTTGGTTGATCTTGTTGCTGATCTTCAACGGAGATTCCATTTTGATTTTTATAAGTGAATATATTACCGAGTACTATGAGCTAGGAACTATCGAAAAGGCCCCTGAGTGGACAGGTGGTGAGTGTTCTGGTTGCCAATGATGCCATAGGTACATCGATGAAGGAATAATTGGAAATGAGAATTCAACCGGATATTTTGGAGGATTATGATCAGTGATACTATGGTCTCATTAAATGATTATTTTAAAGACAACTGACTCTCTCAAAAAGGAAATTTCATATTGGGTGTGTAAGTGGTGTGACTAGTTTTAAGTTTGCATGAATATCTGGCTAAGGAGCCTGGGAACTCTTTTCCCTGGTACCCAAGACAAAACCTAAGCAAATTCCTAACCCATGGGACTGGATGGGGTTGCTTTCGGTACAGTGGATGAGGGACCAAGGAACAGCCTATGAGTGAAGTGCTAGGTGACCTGCGAAGGAGCCTAGAGAGTGCTCACCATACGGTGCTCAGGCTCTGGGTCACCGAAGATACCCACGCGTGCATCGGGGAAGAAAATGAGTTGGAGCTGTTTTCTGAATACAGGCATGGATTCGGTTGATTGGTATTGTTGGTCTTCAACGGATTTGTTCATGGCTCTTTTACATAGATATTGTTGGTTGATCTTACTGATCTCCAACTGAGAGTCCATATAGGTTTTATGTGATTAAACTCCTAGGTACTATGGGCTAGGAACTATCGAAAAGGCCCTTGAGTGAGCAGGTGGTGAGCGTTCTGGTTGCCGAGGATGCCATAGGTACGCTGAGGAAGGAATGACTGAAATTGGATTTCACGGTTGGAAAGTGGAAAAGTGGAAATTGGATCTCGATATTTTGGAGGATTACGATTCGAAATACTATGGTTTCATTTCAAGTCTGCTTTAAAGAGAGCTGAATCTGTAAAAGGCAATTTCATATTGGGTACGTAAGTGGTGTGTCTACATTGCATTTTGCATAGGGGGCCTGGGAACTCTTTCCCCTGGTACCCCGGACAAAACATAACCAAATTTTCATATTGGATCCTATCAATACAGTGGTTGGGCGGTTGGCTAACCCATGGGACTGATGGATGGGGTTAGGCTCAACTGATGGATGGTTAGGCTGGACTGATGGATCCCTGTAATTAAAATTCAATTTTGTTCAAGTTGCGATAGTTGAAGTAAATCACGAATAATCCTTGTTCTATGGAAAAGAATTCAATGGATGTGCCTCTTTGAGACCAGGAAAAAAATGTTGGTCTCTATGTTCCAAGTGCAAGTTCCTCCCTTGATCCGGCCATGTGATCCGCGGATTCGGTCGGAATGAATAAGGGAAGTTAAGGCCCTTGACTACATTAGAATAATTCCCTTGGAGGAATCGCCTATGCTTTCTGGGCGGCGAGGGAAGTTTTTTCGGGTTCTGTTTTGGAAGAACCGAGGGATTAGTCTCTTGTCCGGACATTCATGGGACGAGGCCCCGAGCTGGAAACCCTACCCTGCACATAAGGTTGCTACTTCCGCTGCTAGCTCCCCGGATTCCAATAGTGCACAGAGGGAGCAGTGGTCTCACAGCTAGTATCAAAGCTTTGTTAAAAGGCTAAGAAGGAAAAACGAATTTTATAAGAAATTAATATTTAAAAAAAAAACTCAGAAAGGGCATTTACATGTTGTATTCTCATTCCTTAAGCTTCATTAATGAAGACTTTTAGTCAATGAATTGGGTTTTTAAAAGGAAGTACTACAATTGTGTGCAATCCCTGACTTGTTTGTGGCCTAGACATCATGGTATTTACCTTATAGGCTCGAAGGACTGTGACTACCCGTATATACCGTGGGTATAACTACAGCTCTTTACTGACAATATATACGAGTGAATCTAAGACCTTGAAGTTATAAGCAAAAATGCTATCCCAGATGATGAATTCAAATGCTAGTTGATATGATTTTAGAATTCAGGTTGAGAATTGATGAATTGATTTGGAATCTGATTGAAAGATAATGATTTCTCAATTGTGGTTGAAAGAAGATAAGTTGAATAAAGCCATAATGAGGATGAATGGAGAGAATCCCAATGATGATGTTAGTAACTCGAAAACGATTATGACTTTTAGCCGATCACTATGAGATGATTGTGTTGACAGATTGTTCGCAGTTTGAACTTTGACCCAGTAGACCCAATTAAGGAATGACAAATTAAGAACCTAAATAACTAAAATTTTCGTGGGAAGTGTTCAGATGAAATTACTAGTATGATGGACCATTATTGTGTGTGTTAAGGATATGAATGAACTATTTTCTCATAATGACTTCTGTATGTTTCTTCTTGTAGAAGGAATCTTTATCCTAAGATTCTGTGAGGGGGGTTGACGAAACTTTATGGAACCCCACAATCAGTTGGATCTAAAGTTGGATTTGAATTATAAATAAAGTGGTCTTTTCACCTGAGCATCTTGGTTAAGTTGGAAAAAAGGGACTTAACAAAGAATTTTCTTATTGATAGGATCATGGATCGAGGTCGTTGTGGTAGGAATGTTAACCCTCAACTCGATGAGGAAGATCTCGATCCAGATGTTTGCAAAGCTCTTCATAGATCTTAGTTTGGACCTTTCAAATGTGAAGGGGAGCACTTGGGAGAAACAGTAGAGAAGTGGATCGAAGCTATGGAGGAATACTTCGATGTCACAAGGTACAATGAACTAGAGTAAGGTGGCTCTTGCCAGGCTAAAGATCATAGAAACAGCCAGGGTAGCGTGGAGGAACCACTGTGAGACAAACCATTTGGATCGAAACACCCAAGCGTGGAATGATCTCAAAAGTTGCCTCAGGAAGAGATTCTGTCCTCCCAACTTCCTAGAAACTAAGATGAACGAGTTCCTGAAGCTACCCCAAGGAAGCCGAACCACGGAGGAATATCACTAGGCATTCGCTCTCCTCCTTAAATACTCGCCACCACCACTACTGGATGAAGAATAGCTGATGGCTAGGTTCATTCGGGGAATGAACGAAGCCTTGGATACCCTAGTAAAGAATGCTAAGCTAGTTTCTATGGCTAAAGCAGTGCGGATGGCAAAGGATTTCGCCAAGGCCTTTGATGTCAAGGTCCCATCGAAGCCAACACCATCATCTTTCAAAAGATTCCTAGCTCCGGAAGGTGATTCCAACTTTCCACCTCCTAGTAGACAACAATGTCTTACTGAGAATACGAGAAGTTCCAGAATAGAAGAAAGGTCTTTTTTCTGGAACACAATCCCCTGGAATTCAACTTCAAAAGTTTCACCCTTGAACAAAGAAGTTAAATGCTTTAACTGCCAAGGATATGATCATCGTAGTATGGATTGCCCAACTCATTTTGGATCAAGGTTTTTAGGGGACAAGGAAGTCAAGGACCAAGATTCTAGATGCCAGCTCCTTCCGTCCAGAGTAATCAAGGTCCCTACCGTAAAAATCAAGGAAACCCCAGAGGTAGACCCCCTAACCAACCCTTATCTTCAATGTAAAGTAATACAAGACCTCCGCCTCAAAAGAGGGGAAGTCGGAGAGAGATGTTCCCAGATTGGCCATCTACTTCCAAGGCAGTAACACTAGAAGTAATCGAAGAAGAAAGAGATTATCCTCCAGCTGCGAGATAAGGACATCTCACATTTTTCAAGTGGGGTAGGATGTAAGATTCCTCCCCCCATTTTTCAAGTGGGGTAGGATATGTAAGATTCCTCCCCCCATTTTTTGAGATGTAAAGGTGTAAGAACCTTCCCTTCAGTCTTTGTAATCATCCCCTAATTCTAAATGCAAGAAAATATTATTTTTCCTTGATTTTGGCCTAGAGAGAGAAAATATTCTAGAGAGAGATAATACAAAATTGAGATATTTTTGGATACAAAATTCTTCCTAAAATATGAGATGAATTCCCCTAAAATAGAAATTCAAAATGAATTTTCCAATGTTCATTTTAGGAATTAACTGAATATGTGTATTGGAGACCTTAGCCTAAGGGTCCACATTTTCCAAAAATTTTGATTAAGGTCCAAATAAGGTTCCAAAGGGCCAATAGGATTAATCCAAGTGTTGGGATGGGAAAAATACAAAGAATAAAATAAAATACCCCAAAAATGAGTAAATGCTCACATAAGATGAAGAGTTGACCAAGGACTGGATTTATTAGTTAAAAATTGGGATATTTTAGTAAAAATGATAATTTTTTGACACCTCAAAAAGGAGGGAGAGCCCCATCAAGTAGGTGCCTATTTTATCATCATTAATTGGAATTTTAATTCAGAAAAATGAGATATTTTTATCTCTCCTCTCTCCTGATGCAAACTGGATCATAAAGTGAGCCAAACTGATCCAAATCTTGTCCAAATTGGATCAAACTGAAGCTGGAAGCCTCTAGAACCCAGTTTGACTTGGTTAGTGGCCTCCCTCACCTATAAAAAGACCCTCATTCCTTTGTATTTTCATCTTTGAGTAATTACATGCTAGTATTATCTTCATTTTAGTGTAATTTCTATTATCCCTCTATTTTGCCTCTTCTTTTGGGAGCTTTGGAGCTTCTCTATTCTCCATCATCTCTTGAAGATTACCCTCCCCCTCTTGGTGGCCAAGGACTTGCTTGTGGGCTTCACTTCTATCCAAAGAATCAAGCCAAAATCAAAGGTAAACCCTAATTTAATGGTTTTGTCTATTCTTCTGAATGATTTTCTTCTTCTCAACACCTCTAATGCTTCAGAACCTTTCAATGGAATGGTTTTCTCTTGCAATCAAGATCTCCAATGATTCATAATGTTTAATTAGATTAATGCTAAATTTTATGCTTAATTATAGTATTTTTTGTTAATAAATCTCTCTTTTGGAAAGATTAATCATCTTTATGGTTAGATCCTTGGTAGAAGGATGATTCTCAATGATAATCTCTTTATCCTAATCAAAAATCTAGGCTTGATAAGATACAAAAAGAGATTAGATATTTTCATGATTTTTAATCTAGTAAAAATGATGGTTAATTCTTTTTAGCTTGATTATGAGTTAAAAAAATCATATTAACTCATTCTAAATTGAAAGAGGGTTATGCTAACATTTTTAGAAATGAGAAACGGTTACTTTAGAATAATCAAGAGATTTAATCATAATTATGCTTATAATTATGTTATGTATGCATAATTAAATTTTAGTCTAAAAGAGGAGTTCCTATCATAAATCAATTGTGTATATTTAATCAAGTTTAGAAAATTGAACATTCTCAGAAATTGCACAGCGAAGCTATGGTAAAATTTTCCAATAAAAAGATAAATCTTATTTTTATGCATAATTTCAATAAAGCAAAAAGAGGAATTCCTATCAGATTTTGGGCATAGATATTTTTATGCTAAAAGAGGAGTTTTGAGCATTATTCAATAGTTAAAAAAATAAAGAAGGTTATACACAGATTTTTTAGAATCATTCAATTTATCAGAACTATAGAAATGATTTATTTAGATAAATGGATTAGTGTTTATACTAAAAGGAAAAACATGGGTATAATTTATTTTGTCAATCCCATGAATCTTTTATTCAAAAAGAAGAATATTGAGCATATTTTATTTTGAGAAATTTGAGAAACAATGTGAAAATATTAAATGAATATAGGAATGATGAGAATGGATGTGAATGAATGTAGGAATGATGTGAACGGATGTGAATGAATGTAGGAATGATGAGAATGGATGTGAATGAAATTAGGAATGATGAGAATGGATGTGAACGGATGTGAATGAATGTAGGAATGATGAGAATGGATGTGAATAAAGGTAGGAATGATAAGAATGGATGTGAACGGATGTGAATGAATGTAGGAATGATGAGAATGGATGTTAATGAATATAGGAATGATGAGAATGGATGTGAATGGATGTGAATGAATGTAAGAATGATGAGAATGGATCTGAATGAATGTAGGAATGATGAGAATGGATATGAATATATGTGAATGGATATAGGAATGATATGAATGAATGTGCATGGATATAGGAATGATGTGAATGGATGTAGGAATGATGTGAATGGATGTGAATAGATGTAAGAAAGAAGTGAACAAATGAGAATGGATGTGAGTGGATGTAAGAATGATGTGAATGAATGAGAATGGATGTGAGTGGATGTAAGAATGATGTTAACGGATGTGAATGGATGTGAATAGATATATGAACGATGTGAATGGAAGTGAATGGATATCGGAACGATGTGAATGGAAGTGAATGGATATAGGAATGATGTGAATGGATGTAAGAATGATGTGAATGAATGTGAATGGATGTAGGAATGATGTGAATGGCTGTGAATGGCTGTGAGTTGATATAGGAATGAATGTGAATGGATGTAGGAATGATGTGAATGGGTGTGAATGGCTGTGAGTTGATATAGGAATGATGTGATTGGATGTCAGCTAATGTAGAAAATGTGCAATAATGAGAAATGACGTGGAATAAAGAGAAATGACGTGGAATAATGAGAAATGAGGTGGAATGGGAAGATCAGAAATGATGTGGAATAATGTAAAAGGATGTGGGATGATGAGGAAAGATGGGAATTTTGTTTGGAATTGTATTTGTATGTGAAACCTAATTTTTTAAGATTATTTTATGTCAAGAATGTTGGGGAAGCATTTTGAACATCTTGTGAATGAGGTCGTGGGGACCTAAGTGAAAAAGTTGCAACAACTGATGGAGAGTCAATGAAGGACGTCTCATGTGGCAAGGTCGGTTGCCGAGGTCTTGACCAGCCTCGGTTTGATTAAAATGGTGAACTTCCGGTACGGTGGATGAGGGACCAAGGAAGCGGCCTATGAGTGAAGCGCTAGGTGACCTGCAACAAAGGAGCCTAGAGGGTGCTGACCATACGATGCTCGGGCTCTCGGTCACCGAAGATACCCATGCATGCATCGGGGAAGAAAATGAGTTGGAGCTATTTTCTGAACACGGGCATGGATCTGGTTGATTGGCCTTGTTAGTCTTCAACGGATTTGTTCATGGCTTTTTTACATGGATATTGTTGGTTGATCTTGCTGATCTACAACTGAGAGTCCATAGGGGTTTTATGTGATTAAACTCCTAGGTAATATGGGCTAGGAACTATCGAAAAGGCCCCTGAGTGAGCAAGTGGTAAGCGTTCTGGTTGCCGAGGATCCCATAGGTACGCTGAGGAAAGAATGACTGAAATTGGATTTTATGGTTGGAAAGTGGAAAAGTGGAAATTGGATCTGGATATTTTAGAGGATTATGATTTGAAATACTATGGTTTCATTTCAAGTCTGCTTTAAAGACAGTTGAATCTGTAAAAGGCAATTTCATATTAGGTGCATAAGTGGTGTGTCTAAATTGACTTTTGCATGAGTGCAAGCTAGGGGGCCTGCTGGGAACTCTTTCCCCTGGTACCCAGGACAAAACATAACCAAATTTTCATAATGGATCCTATCAATACAGTGGTTGGGTGGCTGGACTAATGGATCCCTGTAATTAAAATTCAATTCTGTTCAAGTTATGATAGTTGAAGTAAATCACGGATAATCCTTGTTCTATGGAAAAGAATTCAACGGTGGCTGTGCCTCTTTGACGAGGAAAAAAGCATTGGTCTCTATGTTCCAAGTGCAATTTCCTCCCTTGATCCGGTCATGTGATCCGCGGATTCGGTCGAAACGAATAAGGGAAGTTAAGGCCCTTGACTACGTTCGAATAATTCCCTCGGAGGAATTGCCTATGCTTTCTGGGCGAGGGAAGTTTTTTCGGGTTCAGGTTTGGAAGAACCGAGGGATTAGTCTCTTGTCTGGACATTCCTGGTGGTCAAGGCCTCGAGTGGGAAACTCTGCCCTGCGCGTAAGGTTGCTACGTCCACTACTAGCTCCCTAGATTCTGGTGCACGGAGGAGCAGGGATCTCACAGTTTTCGTGCCCCCACTCCAAGGCTCCCTTCAAACTGGAGGTAGAAGCTAAGAAGTGTTAGTTGTGGGGATGGTTGCAAATCAGGGATCTAATATTCACGTGATCACAAGTTTTTTCTTGTTAATAACACATGTGAACATGTTAATAACATATTTACATGATTACACGTTCACAAAATAGCAGGTTGCTGGTTACCTGGTAACCGACTAAAATCTCGCCGGGATTCAAAAAAAACCCGACGGGCCCGTCGGGTATAATTAAAACCCAGCGAGAATCGCCGGGGCCGTCAAAATTCCCGTCGGGCAACATATTTCTATATATATGAAGCCCGCGGGGTCCCTTGTGGATTTATTACTTGACAGCTGTTTACACACAGGTAATGTCTTATCTGCATGTGGGTAGTGTGTACGCGTGCGAGCAGCTGCCCACAGTCGCAGTGCACAGCTAGATGTGGGTGGTCTGCCACACGAGAGATGCGTGTGTGTGTGTGTAAGGCCATTCTTCGGAATGGTGCTTATCATGGGGCAATAATTCATTTTTATGATACAGCGGCTGTGCCTCGTTAAAGGAGGAAAAAAGCAGCGATTCCATGTACTAAGTGCAAAACACTTTATTCGTGAGTTTGGGAATTTCCCAACTCCCATTTTTTGAATACTAAAAAGGTGGGACCTGGATAACATGCCTATAAGTTTCTCAAAACCATATCATGTGACCTATTGTTGGAAAGCGCTTGGAAAATGGAATCTAGTGAGCTATAGAGCGCTCAATTTGGAGTAACGGTGCTCAAGTTATGATAAATCCAAAGATTTGACCACGTGTCCCAAACTACTAGGAAATTTCCATATTCCCCAATATGGTGTTACAAGTCTCTTCTTGATCTAACCATGTGACTTTAGGTTCGGTCATTAGATCAGTTTAACTAGTTAAGATTTTGACTCGTTAGGATAATTCCCCCGTTAGAAGATTTTTCCCATGGAGGAATCGCCCGCGCCTTTCGGGCGAGGGGGGTTTTTTCCGGGCCCAGTTTCGGAGGAACCACCCAGGCTAGCTTCTTGTTTGGACATTTGCGGGCGAGGCCCCGAGTGTGGATCCCTGCCCCGCGTGGGAGACCGACGCCGCTTCCTCCACCAGCGCCCCCGGAGGGGGATCTCACACTATTAATAAGTATGCTTTAAAGATCAAGGGCATTGTTGAATCCCTTGGGTCCATGAATGTATCAGTGGAAGATGATGATTTGGTGAGTGTCTATTTGAATGGGCTTGGCAAAGAGTACAAGCCATTCAAGACCTCCATTGCAGTCAAGGAGAATATTCCCAACTTTTGAGACTTGGTGTCTATGCTGATCATAGAAGAAAAGGCTTTAGGTGAGGATTATTCTTCACAAATCAAGAACACGTCAGAACATGACTTCTACTCTAGTTTAGGTAGAGGCAGAGGTAGAGGTAGAGGTAGAGGTTGTGGTCAAGGCCGAGATGGCGGCCGTCAAGGAAATCAGAATTTTGGACACACAATAATAATCCAATGATTCAGGGAAGCAATCATACACATGCAGACGAGGCCAATCTAGAGGTAGGGGGAGCCAAAGAGGCAGAGGTGGTTGGTAAATAAATCAGAATACAAATAGCATAGAGTAGTATTATTGTGACAAACCAGGGCACATAACAAAAAGTGAAAAATTACAGTGCAGCAAGGCAACTATGCATCGTCTAGTAAACAAGGAGGTGATGACAGAATTGAACATCTGTTTGTGATGCAACATGCTTAGTTTCATTAATAGGAGATGTGTCAGGATCTCAAGATACATGGTATGTAGATTTTGGTGCCTTTAACAACACCAGTCATGCTGAGTGGTTTGGAGTCATGTAGAAAATGGAAAAACTAGGTTATGTAGAAACAGGTAATGACACTGTGCATCCAATTACGCATGTTGGTAAAGTGTCATTGTTTATGCAGGATGGCAAAATGAAATACTTCAAAGATGTACTTAATGTTCCAAATATTACAAAGAACCTTGAGGTCATTGTGTAGAGGGACTTCTATGGAAAAGGCTTGTAACCTTTTGCGTTCAGCATCATAGAAATCCATTAAAGTTGGATCCTCTTCCTTGTAGTATGGTATTGTCAACTTTTTGTTGTTGAACACCATAATGAGTCTATCCGCTAGCAAAGCACAGTGGTGCTTGGGCAGCAATAGTCCATTTATGCCCCAAGATCAAATCTACTTCGAACACATATTCAACCACAAAAAACTTGCAAGTAAGGGGGTTAGTTTCAATATACATTGTATGTTCAAAGTACCCCAAACATGGTGCCATGTTCAAGTCTTGTGTAAAGGGAATTCTTTCAGGATGAGCCGTGAGTGTCGGTTGACCTAACAAATCCTATAACTCGAGGGTCATGAGGTTGCGTTCTCGTGTTGGGTGGATAAAGATATGCTTGAGATGTGGTGACTTTATTTGAAATTTCCAATCCAACCAGAATCCTAGGAATCTTTTCAGTAAGATATGTTAGAAGTTCCAGCTCCTCTATGGTCTCGTTCTCCCGTAAAAGCAATTGTACAATGTTTGTAGGAGTGTTCAAAGTGATTGTTTTCATGGATTTATCTATTGAATACAACGATTCACCTATCCAAGTTCCATCAAGGATGACATCATACTCAAGGGAATCTAGGGTTACATGGAATGTAAATTCCACATTTGCATCGATTGTTTGAGTAGCATAGCTAAGGTAACCTGGAACTTCAATGTTTTGTCTAATGGCTCCTCTTACAAGACCATCGTATATAGGGATAAGTTTAGGTTATCCCAATGACACCCAACTATCTATTGTCATGATGTTATGACTAGCTCAAGGACTAATCAATGCGTTTTTGTGCTTAACATCATTGCCTGTAGGGAAATCCAACCATACCATGATAGAATCTTCCAAAGGAACCATAGATGTTTCATTTTTTATTTCAGCTTCAGATCTTGTTTTTGTTTCATATTCCCATTTGCTTTCATCCTCTTTTTGACTCTTAGCTTTTTCAAGAGTACCCAATGTGTACACTTGTACACTTGGCCCTTTGACAATTCTAATGAGGTCTGTTTAGAAACTTGTGCATCCTCACAGTCCTATTCTATGGAGTTCTTTATGTCTTGGTATAATTCATGTTGAGCCCTTAAAGGTGCAAGTGTTGATGTGGTGTTGGATTTACCATGAGAAAAGAGCATTTCTCCAAATGAGGTTTTGAGAGACTGCTTTAATTTTGTAAGGGAATTACCAAATTCCTCACGTGCTTTCTCAAGCGTATGATTTGTGCAATCTATCTTAAATGACTCTTATGTGGAGAGTATGTCTTCCTCTTGAAAGGGGAAGCGGTACTCCTCTGGGCTTTGTATGTTGGTTGCTTTTTTAGGATTGGTATTATGAGGCTCAATCACAACCAGGGATCCTGTAAGACATTCAACCAAGCTAAGCATGCTCTCCTCATCTTGTTTTTTGCACTCCGTATATATCATATGATCATGATTTTTCATTTGGGGTGATTGGGTGGTGGGTTGTATTTTCTTGATTGGTCTACGAGGTGCAGTGAGTGATGAATCAGAACTTGTTTCATCCTCACTTATAGTGACGTACTAGAACTTATTTCATTTTTTGACTTTCTTTGGATTGTCAGTTTTTCATTATGTTTGCCCATGCGACGAGATCGAATTTTCTTTTGGGATTTTGTACCATGTGTTGCACATATGGGTTTTGAGGTTTGTGTGGTGGTCTTTGAGGTGGATGCTTCTGCATCATGTATAGCTTTTAGCTCTTTTGGGTTTATGTACTCTACAGGCTCCTTTTCCATGTCTTTTAATTCAACCTTGGTTTTAATAGTTTGTAGTCCCTTGTCTTTCTTGGGTTTAGAAGGTTTTGATTTCTATTTTGGGTTCTGCTTTAAAGCATGTTCTTCTACCCATGTTGAGGTATTATCTTTTGCGTTCTTTTTGACCGTCTCTTGTGCCTTGGCTTGTAAGCGTGTAAGCACATTTAAGGGTACCGTGGATAATTTCCCGTTTTATACACTTAAGATGTTAAGAGTTGTATTTTGTGAGACAAGTTGTATTAAAGCAACTCGTCTTGGGAAATCTTGGGACATGTGATCAATATGCCACATTGTTCACACATGGGTCGCAAGGTGTCAGTGATTATGAGCATGGAAGTATTCCAAGCTGTGCAGTCTACCACTTTGTGAGGTCCACGACAATAGAAACACTGAAGTGCTTGATTAATTACTCCCGGAGCAGTTTCTACCCTTTGGATTGTTTTTGTTTGGTGCATGGGAGATGGAGGTTTTAAGTCAATTGTGAATAAAGTGGGACACTTTTTGGTATCGTGATCAAAAATTTTATTATATATGCAGTATAGAAAAATAGGTGTCTTGTATGCACAATGGGGATTGGGATGGTCGTAGTGATTGCACTCAACACAAGGCATTGCGTTTCTCACTTGTAGAGGCATTAAAGATGTTTGGTTTTGAAGGATCTTATCCTCTCTTAGAGATGTTTTGTTTTGAAGGATCTTATCCTCTCTTAGAGATGTTGATTGAAAGCTTTTAAGCAAGGTTGCATAGAGTTCAGGGAATGTCAATTCCGAGATTGATCTTTCTTTTACCATTGCTTCACTTGGTTTAGATGAGGAATATCTTGTAGCATGATTATCTTCCAGCATGTTGTCATCTAAACGTATTGCTTGTTTACAACATTGATCAAATGTTTTCGGGTTGGATACAATGATCAAGTTGTGTAATTCATTTTTTTTAAAGCCCATCATGAAACATCTCTTCAATTGATAATCGTTTAATTTCTCCCATGACTCACATCGTGAGTCCAAGAGTTTTATCCAAAGGATAAAGTATCTAATGGTTTTGTTTGGGTTACTCTCAATTGAATAGAGTTCTTTTGCTGCACTCCACCAACCACCTTGTCTTGAAAAGCCATGGATAAAGGCTGACTTTAAGGTTCTGAAGTTACTCTTGATCACCGGCATCAATGTGATGAACCATCGCGACTAGCTTTTCCCTCTAAGCATAGGCTCAACGCATGTACCTTGGTGGAATAGTTGGGATTTCCAAAGGCTTCACATCATTGTTCAAACATTTGTATGAATTGAATAGAATCTATTGTTTTGTCGTATTTGCCCATGATTTTGAAAATCTATACGACTGTATTTCTGTATGAGTCACTGAGGCCGTATGTGAGTGCTCTTGTTGGGAGAGACTCACTGAGTCCTTGGGATACCCCCTTCCTAGACTAGTCAGTATGTCCAAGGTATGGGCATCCAAAAAAGGGTTGGTACCTATAGGATTTGTGGGAATGTTAGGTAAGGAACCAAAGCTCGGTGGGATTGGAGTGACAAAGGGTGTAAAACCCGTTGATAATACGCTTGTTATAGGCAAGGCCAATGGTATTGGGAGGTGCATTTGCAGCATAGATCTCAATGGCTCGAAGATGTCAGCCATTGGGTTCAGTCCTTGTGTAATCCTTGGCAATCCCTCTATTCGCTGCCATGTCGGATTGCCTAAATGCTCGTTTTAATGAGAAAGCACACGTTTTTTTTTGCTTTTTATATTTTCTCACAGCTCGTTTTACAGCCTCAAGAGGCCTGGCGTACTCTTCGTTGGGTTACAAGAGTGCCTTAAATAGCTTAGGCGCTATATGCACGTGATCGACCTCTTAGAGATAATTTTCTGGATAAAGTGTATGCTAGTAACTTCCCAGATGAAAGAGGAGGTCCTAAAACCTATTTTCCATCACTGTCTCAAGATGAGAAAAAAATCGAGAATTTTTCCCCTGTTTCACAGCATGTTTTTGAGGGTGTTCGAAAGGAGTTTTGAAAAACTCTGTATGAGAGAGTTGTAGTATTTTTGGAGTACAACTTTATTTCCCTGAGTCGTCCGTGATTCTGTTGTTTAGACTCTCAAAAAGTAGCCCGAAATGTGACTCGTCATTTTCGTGTTGTTTTTTGGGATTTTGCGTTTTTTAGGTTGTTTTTTGCCTCGATTTTTGGGTCGAAATTTGAGGCTATTGGTCGGAGGCCAAAATGATCGATTTTGACTTCGAACAACCAGTCCAAAGTTGAAGAGCTCGATGTCAGCTTTCCGATGAGCCCTATAGCGCCTTCCTTGGATATACGATTTAGGAGATACGGGCCTCCAAACAGGGGTGTTTTCTAGAGTCAACAGACCCCCTTTCACATCGTGAACTAGCAAGCAAGGTGCAGTACATGCCATGAATTTTATAAATTTTGTTTTTGTATTTTTTGGTCGCGTGAACGAAGGGTTTCACGCCATGAACTCTTAACGGTTCACGTCATGAAGCGGACTTCACAAAAAAGCTAAATTCATTTTTTTTGTTGGTCGCGTTGAACGAAGGGTCTCATGCTATGAACCTTTAACAGTTCACGTCCTAAAGCGAACTTCACGAAAAAGTTAAATTCATTTTTTATTTTTTTATTGGTCTCCCCGTGAACGAAGGGTTTCACGCCATGAACCCTTAATGGTTCACATCGTGAAGCGGACTTCACGAAAAAGTTAAATTCAATTTTTGTTTTTGGTCAAGTGAATGAACGGTCTCACCCCGTGAACCCTTAACGGTTCACACCGTGAACGAGACTTCACGAAAAAGTTAAATTTAATGTTTTTTCTTTTTTTGATCGCATGAACGAAGGGTCTCACACCGTGACCCCTTAACGGTTCACGTTGTGAAGAGGACTTCACAAAAAAGTTAAATTTATTTATTTTATTTCGGCGCAGGCTCCTAGAGCATGAACCCTTAGGCCATGAAGTTGCAGAAATGGTTCACGGCGTGAACCAAAATGGATCACGTGAACAAAGGGTCTCACACCGTGAACCCTTAATAGTTCATATCGTGAACCGAACTTCACGAAAAAATTAAATTCATTTTTTTAGTCTAGTGGGAAATATGAATTTCCCTTTTGGGAGGGGTATTTTTTGAATTTAAAACGAAGGGAG
Source organism: Cibotium barometz (assembly GCF_041138505.1). Lineage (NCBI taxonomy): Eukaryota > Viridiplantae > Streptophyta > Polypodiopsida > Cyatheales > Cibotiaceae > Cibotium > Cibotium barometz. Next base: position 47,874,735 of record NC_141086.1, on the reverse strand, counting down.
ATATGGACATTTTTCCAAAAAGATAAGTGGGAATAAAAAAAGTCAACCTTTTTATGACACTCCTTACACCCTTCATAAATGACCCCCAAAATGGACAATTTGATAATTCATGAGTATCTATGCATTGAATGCTCATTAGCCTTAATGAGTTATGTAAAAAAGTGATTAATAATTAATCCAAGATTAATCCTTTCACTAATCTTTTCCTCTTTTTTTACACTAATTAAGGACTCTAATTAACCACTAATCTCTAATTAATTAACACAATTGGGCACATCATTGGATAGAGCAAGGGAATATAATCTTTGTGCATCAACAAATGTGTAAATTAATCTAAAATAGGAGATTAATTAGACTCTTAATTGTGGTCTCCTCTTTTAAGGTAAAATTAAGCAAAGAGAGTCAAATTTTTCCAATAATGTAAAAAATGATGTAATTAGGTGTTTTGGAGCCATAACTGTCATAAGGATCTTTCTAATGGCCGAGCTCGTAACCCTTGAGGTCTCTAAGCGCTACAACTCCTTGAGAAACAATTCTATCGTACCTCCCACAAAGCGTTGTCACACTGTCGCGTTGCACTACGGGTACTCGTCCCTCCTCCCACTTCACTTCACTCACACACACACACTCACTAGAATGCATTAGGGAGAGAGATTAGCAAGAGGATTAGTAAGAGAAAGACTCAATTGCACAATGGGAGAGTATGTTGTATTATGAGAGATATTCACTTATATACATGGCCATAAGTGTTCACACTCAATTAAATTGTGACTGGCCAGGCACTTTAGGCTCATGAGAGGCCTAATGCTATTACAATGACTACTCTCACAATATCTCCATGAAGTACATCACTTAGGACTTCATCATATCTTGCTACCACATGCTCTTGAAGCGGGAATTGCCATAAATACTCCGTGTCACACCATTACTAGCGCCCGTCCAAGCTATAGCTTTGGACACTATTGCTTCATATCTTGAATGTATGACGCTTGGGTGTATCTATCGTGACTCGATGTAAGATAATGGCGGTAGATCTTGTAAACCCTAGAATTGGGTTAACACACACTTGCAAGAATGACAAGAGGAAGAGGAGGAAAAATGGCAATCAATGAGCTGAATGTCACATTGACAATAACTCATATTGACATTTGAAAAAGACAAGAGAAACTGGACACCATGAGAAGGGTGCACGCAGAAGAGGTGCGAAAGAGATGGGAGTAGATGGATGCTATAAGGAGGGTGCACGCAAGGAAGTCCGAGCAAAAGATTAGATGCTAGAGGACTTCCAAGGCTTGGTAAAAAGGAAAAATGGGGAAAATGAAAACCTACAAAAAAGGAGTCCAGGAGGATGTTAAAGGCTATGCCTTCAACAAGAAATACACAAAGGAACAGAAGCGACTCTCATTGGAGCATTACACACAGAGATTGAAAGAGAGAGAGAAGAAACTAAAACTGATTTTTGTGTTAGTTATTTTCCACACACAATTACAAGAAGGCTATGCCTTTTAAAAGACTCCTAATAAGTGACCTTTCCTATGACAACTAAGTGACTCTTCATATCCGATTAAGGTATTGACCATAAATTGACACTGTAAATGACACTTCTGTGTACCACTATACACTGGCACACCCGAGGGAACAATTGCAAAGCTATTGAGAACCCACTTCTCCCTTGATAGAGAATCAGAAGCCTTATCCAAAGCTCGTCCAAGATTGTGCTCGTTTGCCGGTTCCGCATCTCCCGGTAGTACATCCAATTCTTTGCTGGTATGCCTCCATGAGATTGCGTCAACCTTGCTAGAAGTCATCTACCTGAATCTGTCTCAGACAATCCACCTTCCACTTCCATCTCCAAAGAAGAGTAATCCTACTTTATGATACTCAACTCCCTTCCACAAAAGTTCATTTGCGCATGAGTGTCCTCTTGAATAACTGAAGAATTTAAACAGCCACCAAAACATTAATTGCATCTCTGAATAAGGCTTCTGCAACCATCTGAATCCTTGCTCTAATCATGCTTTCGGCAATTCCTGTGTCTAGTCCCTTCTGAAACCTAGCAGCGTGAACCCTCTCCTGTTTAACCATATCAAATGGCATTAAAATAGACGAAGCTGTGTACAGTCAAACCTCTGACAGTAAGTGATGCACTGATTGAACCATTGATGATTGCCGTTATACAATTATGTGCTTCCCTTGCGTGACGCTAGCCTTCATCCGCCTGTTGCCAGCCCTACGCTTCAGCATTCATGTTAAATTTGGCCAACAACGCCTGCCATTCCTTCGCCTTCTGTGTGAGACATGCAGCTCCAACCCTTGATACACCCACGACAGATGCGACGCTTATTGTACTGTCCATGATTGCCATCATACCATCCCTCGCTTGGATTCTTTCACACCAGTCTTGTACTGCAATTCGGCCTCCATGCACTTCAATGCTAAGTAAATTCTGCCAATAGCGCCTACTGGCTTTCTCTGTGACCCGTGCTGCTCCAGCCCTTGATAGGCAGCAGCCCACTTCGTCAAAAAGTAACTCTTCATATCCGACTAAGGTAACGACTATAAATTGACACTATAAATGACACTTCTGTGCACCACTATACAAAGGAATTTGGCCAAAAGAGCATGGGTGTCTAGAAGAAAATCACCCTCAAATATATGCAAACTTTAATCCAAACAGCCTAGCAGAGCACGTAGGTGCCCTGAGACCTTCTAATAACTGGGAAAAATTTACAAAATTAATGAACTAGTTTGAAGTGCAAGGCCAAGGCAGCTCTCAACAAGTAGGGGCATCAAGACAAGGAAGGAGCCCCTCCCCTGGATCCAGAGTAGTACGTCTCTTATGACTCACAGATCTAGGTGAGGAGGCAATAGCTCATTCAAAGAGTGACACTGCTAGATCCCCTCGCCAAAGGAGTCAACAAGAAGAAAGGAAAACGGAAGTTCTGAAGCCCAAACCTATAGGCACACCACCCTATGGGTGGAAATGGAGTTGGGGTGGGAGAAGAAGGCCAAGGGAGCCAGAGTAGACAGTATTTAAAGATGGCCTCATCACCCTAGAGCAAACAGAGCCACATGCCTTTGCAACATGCATGGATATGGAAGCAATAAATAGAGAAAGGGCAAGGCATCCAAAGCCGCCCATTGATGTGCAGTTCTAAAGGGATGACGAGAGGACTAGCATAGGGCATGCTTGGGCAGCAGGCAACAGGAAGAGGGCTTATGAGCCACAGTATGACCACGGTCACCCAATCAACTTCATCTTAGTGGGCATTGCGATAGAGGAGGTGCTAGAAGAAGGCAACTAGAACTAGCCTTAGGGAATCTAGACTGGAGGATCCAGACAAAGAGGCAATCTAGGCACATTTTTTTCCAAACAAGAAACCGTGGGCTTTGCACATTGTTGGTGTAGCATCCACCATGATCGCCAGGTGTTGGTGGTTAATCAGCCAATTTGGCTGCTACCCAGATCGCTGCTGGATTGACCGTTGCAACAAACTAAGGCTTTTTGTTTTGTAACAAACTTGTAACATGTTCTTGATGAACGGGTAGTACCTGTTATTGTAATGGAAAAAAGGAAAATTAGTCAGATAAGGGGATAGAGGAGCTAGAGTGGACCTGGTCTACCAGGCTGATATTGTAGAAGTGAGTGCATTACTGTCTAGATAGAGAGACTCATGTCGAGTCTACTCAGGCCCTAATGAGAGGAACAATACCAAATAGGGGCACATGAGAGTTGAGTGAGCAGTTCATGTGCATAGTTCTTACTAAGACATTGTACTGTAATACTCAAGAATGGATTGGTCCTTGTCTTACTATTGATTCCTCTCTATCTATTTAGTGTTCAATCTTGTGTTAAGTTTGTTTCTATCTATCTATTTAGTATTCAATCTTGTGTTAAGTTTGTTTCTATCTATGGAAGGCAGTATGGAATCTGGATAGCCCTAGGAACTAACTCGCTTTGCATTCATGATCAATCTCCTCACACTTAGGTACAAAGATGTCTTAAAGTCCTAGCATTGGCTTATCACATTGGGCACAATTGCATTGATCGCTCTGCTCCTCTGAGCTGACTAGGTGGTCTAGAACCATGTAAGTGTCGGGACCTGTGACAAGACACTGACACATATTGAATGACACATGAAATAAGTGTTTGTGCTTTGTGAACTTACGATTTTCATTGCTTTCTTAAGAGCTTTTGATATGTCTATCGGGTGTTTTTTCTAGCTGCCATTTTTAGTAATGAGTAGCGGTGGAGGGAAACTTTGCCTCCTTCTAGGCTAGGGAAAGGATGAGAAGTGAGGATGGGCACAGAGAAAAAACTTGGAGAAAGTACGGGGAGCAACCCATTAACTAATGCATGCTATTTGTGAGTTTAATTAATAGGATAATACAATAGAAGTGAGATAGAATATATAGGCTTCAAGGCTTTGGATAGATATTATTTTAAGAAAATAAACATAAATTATCACAAAAAATGTGTACCCATACACTAAAGCAAACCATTTGAAAATATTAGAAATAAATAATATGAGCACATACCTAGGTTCAAACCCTCATGCACCTACAACTATGGTGGACATCGCAAGGGAGTGGGGAAAGGACCCACTCATGGTGTGTGGGTTAGAATAAATGTCATTAGGAATATGCACAACAACAACATTGTTGGACAACATTTTGGTTCCTAGCACATGTTTCCAAGGAGGCTAAATGAGAGCCACCAAAGTGCATGGAAACATGATGGATTAAGGGAAAGAATGATGCTTTATAGAAGGCCAAACAAGGGCCACAATGATGCTAGAGGAGGACCAGACATTATTCTTTTACAAGAAGAAGAGTGACCGAAATCGAACACTCGTGTGTGAAGTGACCACTCAAGTGTGAATGGGCTAAGTGTTTATATAAGTCTTTTTAAGGTTATTTTTATCACCTTCCCCATTGGCATAAGCTTGAGGTAATGGTTATGGATAAGGAGAGCTTGACGGGACATTTTTGTGTTCACATGCCCATGGGACTTGGTCTTTTGATGACTCTACCTACCTTTGTGTGTGTGGCTACACTTGAGGAGTGCTTGGGGCATTTGTATATGTGATTTTGATACTATGGATGCCCATGCGGCTGATTTGATTGAGGTTTTTTTATCTTGTTTATATGCTAGGATATCTATGTTGGTTGCTTTGTAGATACTTGTGAGTGATTTTGCATGTGATTTGGACTACAAATGTTATCCAAAATGGCATTCAACATTGGTGCATTTGTCGTGAGGGTGCAAGTCATCCTTTTGGACTTGGATTTGTTGCTTGAGGTGTGATTTTTCTCCATTAGTCTACGCATGAGAAGAAATCTACCAACATATGTATGTGTGATTTCATACACTGAGAGAGGGGTGGTTGCAAGATGAGGTTATCTAGTTTCATGTAGTGGGCGCCCTTGGTAGTTTAGAGAAATAGAATATAGAATTTTAAATAATAAAATATATATAACTTATCAATATAAAAGAATTTAAAATCACTAATTTTAAAGGATTATATTTTGGAATTAGATCAATAATATTATTTTTAAAGTTCATGTTATTCAATTTTAAAAAATAAAATTTAATATTTAATATTTCTTGAAAATATTTTATGTAGGATAAACCTTTGAATAATTTTTAAAAAAATACATTATAAAAGAAAATACAGTTATATAATTATAAAATAAAAGATATATTTATATATCTAGTAATGATAAATATTTAGACTTGTTAATAAATATTATTAATAATATTGATTTTTAAGTGGATAATAGTTTATCTTTAATTATCTTTATGTTTATCTTAATTATCCAATCAATCTTAGATAGGAAATCTAATGAGACTTGAAGTGGATAACCTATTTTTCCTCTATAATCACACATCTCTAGTACTATCCCACACTTATCGCTAGTACTATTCCATTCACTGAGCCTTCATAATTTTTACTCTCTTAGCTTCCTTGAGAATGGGTTCTCAAAGTCGTAGGAGTCAGAACCGTGATAGGACTAGACTTCCCCCCATATCCACCAAGTTCAAGAGAAAGGGTAGCTCGTGAGAGAAAGAGAGAGTGGAGAGCACGTCAACGAGCAACACCTTCCGTTGGTGAGATGATCCAAGCCTTGCTCCTCCTCTTCCATTTCCTCTCCCTTTGCCTCTTCCCCCCCACTACCCCTTAGTTTAGATAATCTACATGAGCTTGCCCTTCCTAAGCCCCCTTCTCTTCCACAAGAACCCACCCCCCTCCTTTGGGCGCCCATCATGTGTGGATAGGAAAGAACTATCAAAGTTAGGGCGCATCGTCATGCCCATGCAATCTTCCATTCCTGTTTCAAAGACCTCATGCCTTCATATCACAGGCATGCGTGCTTGATGCTTTGATCGATCTGCCCAACATGGCCAACTGCAAGGCGCTTTCTGACATTAGAGGTTGAAGAGAGAGGAGAGCTGGCATGGCGGTGCTACAAAGTGTTCGTCGTTCCTATACAATTAACAAGAAGAGGAACTCTACGGATGCTTTGGCTGTTCGACGGGCTATTGTGACCATAAGTAGCTCCCAAATGAAGGGTAAGGTGAGTGCCACATCTCGTATCCTTTCCATAGCACCACACGCACTTAGAGTTGGGTCTATTAGACGGCAAAGTTTACATGCCAATGAGGTTGGTGCTTTGTGGGCGAGTAGTGGTCGTGTAGTTAGGCATGATCGCTTACTAGATGAAACCACTAGAGCCTTGATAGAAAGTTTTTGGGAGGAGAATTGTCGTGCCTCACTAGTTTTCAAGAAAGCTTTGCGTAAGAGAGTGACAAGAGGAGTGTTCATTGAGCACGGTGCTTGCTTTCTTGAAATGACCCAAACAGAGTTGTATTCTTAGTTTGTTGCATTGTATCTAGAGCTTAAAATTGGGCAAAGGCCATTTGAGGGGTCTAAGCCTTGGTTTGTGAGGTACTCACGTCAGCGTGACACATGTTGCTCTTGCTACCATGTTGAGTTCAAACTTTTTTATGATGTGTTCCATTCTCTTAGTGGGCAATAAGAGTTGCCTTGTAGTCCTCGTAGTCCTCGTAGTCCTCGTGATTTCATCCATTCTCTTTTGTGTGCATGCACGGAGGATGCCCAGTTCCATAGGATGCCTTGTGTGGAGAGCAATTACACATCATGTGGTTCACTTGCACATCTACAGATGATAGATCTTGATGCAAGTGACCAATAGGTAGTGCCATGGCAACGTTATGAGTATGTGACACACCAGCTCCAGACTGGTAGACAGTCTAGGAAGTTGCAGCAACTTGTGGACAAACATACACCATGTTGTCACTTCACAACCACATTTAGGGAGCAGATCTACCCCTATATACGCCACAGTCATTGTGCCAAGTGGCATGATCGTTAGTTTCGAGCATGCCTGGTAGAGTTTCCTATTGGTGTGGTCATCTCTGTGATTGATTTGGCAAAGAATTACACCTTACAATCTGAGTATTACTTCTCGGAGCAGGTAATGGTTATATTTCATAATATTTGTTTTGTGTTTGAGCTATATTACTTATTTGATTTTTTGTGTCCTAATCTTCTCTATTGCTTACCTCACTAGGTTGTTATTATGGTCCACATTAGCTATCGACATGCAAAGGCCCATGTAGATGGGAAAGCAAGTACCCCCACGAGACGCGTGTCATTATTCGAGAGTATCATTTCTATGATCGTTCACATGATGCACATTTTGTGCAACACTGTATTCGTCTCCATGACGATTTTTTACGAGATTGTGGGATCATATGTGGCCAGCGATGGGTTTGGTCATATGGTTGTGGCGCACAGTTCAAGTCACCATGACAATTCTATTGGCTCTACAGGTAGTACTTATGGTTCTCTTATATTCACAAATTAAACTAAATTCACTAGAACATCTTAAAGAAAACAATAATTAAGACTTTGTTTTATGGATTTATAGGTGGCATGTACAGTCTAGTATCCCAGCAATTTGGTCATTCTTTGAGACTGGTCTTTACCGGAAGGGAGAGCATGATGGTGTGGGCGCGTGTGTGAAACGTGCCCTGAGGCATCATCAGCTGCGGGCAGGATGCTGAGCGATTCATAGATGCGGGCCACGTAGTCGAGTGGTGCTCCCAACATTTGTGTGGGAGTGTAGCATCATCGTATCCCAAACGTGATGCTCAGATTGTCAAGAGATTTTTTTGGCATGTGGCCCCCACAATTTACACACGACGGTTTGCATGCTTCTGTGGAGCATGTATGGATGGCGATTGGTCACATTGTGCCTCGAGAGGATGGGCAGATGCATGGATACAGACATTCCTCTCCCCTGAGGATCCTTTACATCAGTGTTGTCTGATGAGCACACAGGTCCTGCCTTCATGGCTAGCTATGATGACCTGACAGGAGGGTGATGTATTTGCTGTTATTGTCGGTGAGGGCAATAGCGAGGGCGTAGACTACTATCTGATGAGTTGCACTAGGCCAAAGTGCATCCTTGACTAGGATACACTAGATGATCATGGGTTTTCTTTTGATGCCCATAGCATGATTGTGGCAAGCCGGTTCTACCACCAGATTCGACTTCATCAGGGGAGTTTTGAGTTCCAACAATGGAAGTGGGACTTAGATGCATTTCAGTTCTCTCATCTAGTGGTTGCTACCAGGCTCACTCTTGATCGAGTACAGAGCCGAAAACACAATTCTCGCCCTCGTTTTCAGCTTCGAGTGGATGGCCATGAGAGCATTCTAGAGCAGTTGAGAGCTAGAGAGGGTGCTGCTGACTAGATCTCTATCTTGATAGTGACTAAACTCAGACTAGCTAGGTTAGCTCACTTACATCGTACTTAGATTTTTTGGGAGTGACTAACCTCAGAATAGCTGAGATAGCTCATTTTCATTATACCTTGATCTCTTGAGAGCTAGAGACGGTGCTGTTGACTAGATCTCTATCTTGATAGTGACTAAACTAAGACTAGCTAGGTTAGCTCACTTACATCGTACTTAGATTTTTTGGGAGTGACTAACCTCAGAATAGCTGGGATAGCTCATTTTCATTATACCTTGATCTCTTGAGTTAGTGGCTAAACCTAGAGTAGTTGGGTTAGCTCACATTCTGATGTACTTATTTGATGTTTATATCATTATTGAGTATCGTTACATTTTAGTTGATGTTCTTGGTTTTTTATTTTTTTAAACACTTTGGCTATCATATTGTTTGTTGAAAATCCCCATGCCATTGTACCCAAGAGACTTGAAAAAAATCCGCACTGGGCGCTAATTACTAATCCAAACATGCTGCGATTATGAGCAAATTTTGCAAGTATGTGGGGGTGGGTCCCCCCATATGCTTGCAAAGTTTGGTTTCCATCGGAGCATGTTTGGGTATGATGGTATGGGGAAGGCCCCGATTCTCCATGGCCTCTTAAGCACCAAGAGACTTGAAAAATCCGCACTAAGCGCTAATTACTAACCCAATCATGCTGCAATCATGACGAAACTTTGTAAGCATGTGGGGGTGGCGCTCCCCTCCCACATGCTTGCAAAGTTTGGTCCCCATCAGAGCATGTTTGGGTACAATGGTATGGGGAAGGCCCGGATTTTCCAAGATCTCTTAAGCACGAAGAGACTTGAAAAATCCGCATTGGGCGCTAATTACTAATCCAAACATGCTCCGATTGTGACCAAACTTTGCAAGCATGTGGGGGTGGGTCTCCCCCACATGCTTGCAAAGTTTGGTTTCCATTGGAGCATGTTTGGGTATGATGGTATGGGGAAGGCCCTGATTTTCCATGGCCTCTTAAGCACCAAGAGACTTGAAAAATCTGCACTGGGCGCTAATTACCAACCCAAACATGCTCTGATCATGACCAAACTTTGCAAGCATGTGGGGGTGGTCCCCCCCACATGTTTGCAAAGTTTGGTCCCCATCGGAGCATGTTTGGGTATGATGGTATGGGGAAGACCTCGATTTTCCATAGTCTCTTAAGCACCAAGAGACTTGAAAAATCCACACTTGGCGCTAATCACTAACCCAAACATGCTCCGATCATCACCAAACTTTGCAAGCATGGGGGGGTGGGTCCCCCCCATGCTTGCAAAGTTTGGTGATGATCGGAGCATGTTTGGGTTAGTGATTAGCGCCAAGTGTGGATTTTTCAAGTCTCATGTGGGGTGGGTCCCCCCCATGCTTGCAAAGTTTGGTCCCAATCGGAGCATGTTTGGGTACAATGGTATGGGGAAGGCCTGGATTTTCCAAGGTCTCTTAAGCACCAAGAGACTTCAAAAATCCACACTGGGTGATAATTACTAACCCAAACATGCTCCAATCATGACCAAACTTTGTAAGCATGTGGGGGTGGGCCGTCCCCACATGCTTGCTAAGTTTGGTCCCAATCGGAGTATGTGTGGGTACAATGGTATGGGGAAGGCCCGGATTTTCCAAGGTCTCTTAAGCACCAAGAGACTTGAAAAATCCACATTGGGCGCTAATTACTAACCTAAACATGCTCCGATCATGACCAAAATTTGCAAGCATGTGGGGGTGGGTCCCCCCCCATGCTTGCAAAGTTTGGTTTCCATCGGAGCATGTTTGGGTATAATGGTATGGGGAAGGCCCCGATTTTCCATGGCCTCTTAAGCACCAAGAGACTTGAAAAATCCGCACTGGGTGGCGCTGATTACTAATCCAAACATGCTCCGATTATGACCAAACTTTGCAAGCATGTGGGGGTGGGTCCCCCACATACTTGCAAAGTTTGGTCCCCATCGGAGCATGTTTGGGTACGATGGTATGGGGAAGACCTGGATTTTTCATAGCCTCTTAAGCACCAAGAGACTTGAAAAATTTACACTTGGCGCTAATAATCACTAACCCAAAATGCTCCGATCATCTTGACCAAACTTTGCAAGCATGTGGGGGTGGGTCGCCCCCCCCCCCCCATGCTTGCAAAGTTTGGTCCCAATCGGAGCATGTCTAGGTACAATGTTATAGGGAAGGCCGTGATTTTCCAAGGTCTCTTAAGCACCAAGAGACTTGAAAAATCTGCACTGGGCACTAATTACTAACCCAAACATGCTCTGATCACATGACCAAACTTTGCAAGCATGTGGAGGTGGGCCCCCCCCACATGCTTGCAAAGTTTGGTCCAAATCAAAGCATGTTTAGATACAATGGTATGGGGAAGGCCCGGATTCTCCAAGGTCTCTTAAGCACCAAGAGACTTGAAAATCTGCACTGGACACTAATTACTAACCCAAACATGCTCAGATCATGACTAAAATTTGCAAGCATGTGGGGGTAGGTCCCCCCCACATGCTTACAATGTTTGGTCCCCATCGGGGAGCATGTTTGGGTACGATGGTATAGGGAAGGCTCTGATTTTCTATGGCCTTTTAAGCACCAAGAGACATGAACAATCCACACTGGGTGCTAAAATTACCAACACAAACATGCTTTGATCATGACCAAAATTTGCAAGCATGTGGGGGTGGGTCCGCCCCACATGCTTGCAAAGTTTTGTCCCCATCGGAGCATGTTTGGGTACGATGATATAGGGAAAACTCGGATTTTCCATGGCCTCTTAAGCACCAAGAGACTTGAAAAATCCACACTTGGCACTATTTAGTAACCCAAACATGCTTCAATCATTACCAAACTTTGCAAGCATGTGGGGGGACCGAAGGCCCGGATTTTCCAAGGTCTCTTAAGCACCAAGAGACTTGAAAAATCCACACTGGGCGCTAATTACTAACCCAAACATGCTCCGATTATGACCAAACTTTGCAAGGATGTGGGGGTCGGCCACCCCCACATACTTGCAAAGTTTGGTCCCCATTGAAGCATGTTTGGTTACGATGGTATGGGGAAGGCCCGGATTTTCCATGGCCTCTTAAGCACCAAGAGACTTGAAAAATCCACACTATTTGCTAATTACGAACCCAAACATGCTTCGATCATGACCAAACTTTGCAAGAATATGGGGGTCCCCCCCATATTCTTTGCAAGAGTGTGGGGGTCCCCCCCACACTCTTGCAAAGTTTGGTCTCCATCGGAGCATGTTTGGGTACGATGGTATGGGGAAGATTAGGATTTTCCATGGCCTCTTAAGCACTAAGAGACTTGAAAAATCCACACTTGGTGCTAATCACTAACCCAAACATGCTCCGATCATGACAAAACTTTGCAACAAGCATGTGTGGGTGGGCCCCCCCTCCCACATGCTTTGCAAAGTTTGGTTCCCATCAGAGCATGTTTGGGTACGATGGCATGGTGATTTTCAACAAACAATATGATAGCCAAAGTGTTAGAAAAATTAAAAAACCAAGAACATAAACTAAAATGTAATGATACTCAATAATGAAAAAACTCATAATGATATAAACATAAAATAAGTATATCAAAATGTGAGCTAACCCAACTACTCTGGGTTTAGCCACTAACTCAAAAGATCAAGGCATAATGAAAATGAGCTACCCCAGCTAGTGTGAGGTTAGTCACTGCCCATAAATCTAAGTACAATGTAAGTGAGCTAACCCAGCTAGTCTGAGTTTAGTCACTATCATCGGCAACCCAGCTAGTCTGAGCTAACCCAGCTAGTCTGAGTTTAGTCACTATCAAACGGCAACCCAATCAAAATCATCATCTCTAACTGCTTCGTCGAGGAGCCTGTGCCGGTTGGGCGGGGGTTGTCAAATATCTACGGGGAGGTCTGCCTCCTCAAAGGCAGGATCATGAGCTAGTGTCAGTGTACTCAGGAGCTCATGAGTCCCATAAGCTGCTATAGCCCTCTCCCTCTCTCTACGTCATGCTACTACAAGACGTCTCTGTCTCTATAAACCCAAAATCTGTAATCAGCAATGGTACGTGTCTGCCACTCTACACGTGTAAGCTCCTCTGCTATAAGGACATGCTACTCATGTGAAGCAGCACTGTTGTTAGCACCATCACCCGAGGTGCCACTAGGACCAGCACCACCCACACACTTGTATGCTATGATCTGGCTCTCGTGAAGGACTCTCTAGTATGCATCACACTCATGTGCACTCCACTAAATCTCTGGAGGTACCTTAGGATCCTGATCTCTTTCATCGACGACGTCGAGTCCCAAGTCAGTATAGCTAAGGTAAAATCAAGAGGCCTGCCAGTCCTAGCATCTACTTGAGCGAAGCAGCCTGGGTGAAGATCCTTGATGCCCAAAACTCTATATGTCACTAGGTCGACACGTGCACAGCAAGAGGGACATGCTGAGAAGCGTACTAGCTCCTGGGTGATGCAAGACAAATGGAAAAAATGTCCACATCCCAGAGCATATCCACCAGTACTGTCAATGTCCTTGATACAGAGAGCACAGCAGGCATCACAAAGGAATGATGGTGTATCCTGAGGGAGAGGTTGTGGAGAAACCTCTGTAAAACAGGTTGTGGATATAAAGGCAAGTAGGGCACTGTCACGTCTGAGGATCTACGGAACTCTCAAACATGCAGCATCAACTGCTCTGCCCTATGCTGTGCAATCTGCTGATAATCATGTGCTGCTGCACCCCTCAGCTCTAGAACTCTCTACCTCAGTCCGAGCCTATGCAAAAAGTAAAGCATAAAAATAATTGATTAGTCTCTCTCATTAGGTATTACTTAAAGAAATTTATAAATTAGGACCTTAATTATAACTCTTTTATGTGCAAGAGAAACCTAGCTGCTAGATGTCAGACTCTCTCACATGTCGTGCCTCTGTAGTAGCTGCCTCTACCATCTGTAATGTAGCTCTAAGGCGGTCAATCTTCACTCTCGCCTCTACCAACTCCTGAGTGAGTCTCTTAGTGGGTGTGGGACCCTATGTGACACAATCAACCATGCCGCTCATGTGAAAATATAGAAAAGTACATATAAACATGTAAATAAATGACCAAAAAAACTTAAGAAGTAATAAATATGTAAAAACCTTAGCATCTGTCGTCGGTATCGATCGTGAGAATAAGCGCACCACGTGCTGGATGCTCTCCGTGGTACTTTGTGTACATCGATGCCAACCTGGGTGCCAAGAGCCTCGACTGTCAACATAGGCACAAACGCTGGATTTGTAGGAGCTACATGAAGGGCTGGTGGATGCCACCTACCCTGGTCCTGGAGATGGCCTTGGCCAGCACCACCACCAGGCTGATGGCTAGTGTAATCCACCTCCTCCCCTAAGACAAACTCCACATATAATTGCTTTGCGAAGTATATGGGAATTTGGCGGTTGTTCGGCATCCTCCCATATGCGGCAACATATCGACTGTAGATATGTGCCACCATACGAGGATGCGAACACCATGAAATAGTAAGGGGCTTGCCTACCTCATCCCATGACTATCGAGGAAAATTTCTAAGTAGGCTCTATCCCTAATCGGACCAAGATCAATATGTCAGGCCATGTGACACACAAGAGCAGTGCGATGGTGGGCTATCCACTCATCTACATAAATAATATCGTGAAGGCTACGAAGGGATGAAAGCATCGCCTCCAAGTCTGCCACAATAAGTAATGTAGACGGTGTGTCTCTCGCACTCCTACGGATAGCTGCTAACTTGCAGTCTATCTCCGCGCGATGAGGTCCACAATAGACGAGCAGCCCTCCATGCTAAAACCTAAACCTAAGACAAAGGTCCAATGCTTAGTGCTAAGTAGCACTAATGAAGCTATAAAAGAATGCTAATGGGCCCACTAATGCTAATCCAAATCAAGAGAGTAAAGAGAGTAAAAATGACTTCTAACAACATGAGGCAAAAAAAGAAACATTTTTGGCTTTATAACCTCAAACAAGGTTCGGTGGCATCATGCACTTTAGGGTTTGCAAGATGTACGCTATGGATTTAGGGTTAGTGAGACAAACGGCCAAGATACGCACTTAATTTTAGGGTTGGTGAAGGATCGACGACTGAGATTTGAATTAAGTATCTCGTTCGAGAGGTACATGGATGGCTTAGATTTTAAGTTATTACCACGATCGAGGTATGTTTGATGGTCGAATTGTATCTCTATACCTCGAACGAGGTATTTCAATGGTCGAGATTTTATTTCAATATCTCATTCGAGATATGTGGACGGTGGAGATGGGCTGGTCAAATATGCTGAATGTACATTTGAGTGGTGTGTCTAGGGGGATACACCATGGCATTGATGTGGATCCGAGTGGCATGAATATCTCGATCGAGATAGTGTGGTGGCGGTGACCTATATTGGTGACATGGATGATGACTGAAAACCCGGATGTGCTAGCATGGCATTAGTTGGTATCTCGTTCGAGATATGTCGCTTTAGGCTTGGGAGGCATGTGTCGTGTATTAATTGATGGCGATATCATGATCGAGGTACTTCACCCGAGATGCGTGGATGTCCCAACTTTAGAGAGAGTGAACGAAAGTGAGTACCCTCATCTTTCAACCACCTAGAGGATCTTTTATTGTCTTTCACCATGAGAGAGTGAGAGCTCTTAGCCACCATTAATGAAGAGAAAGGAAAAAGAGAGCTCTTAGCCACCATTAATGAAGAGAAAGGAAAAAGAGAGCTCTTAGCCACAATTAGTAAAGCGTGAGAGCTCTTAACCACCATTAGTTAAAAAAGGAAAAAGAGAAAAGATAAAGGAAGCTCCCGTTAGCGTTAAAGGAGGGAATGAAGTGAGCCTCTAGCTTCGTGTGTTTCCTTAGTGATACTTTAAAGTGGTTTGTTCTAAGGTTAGAAGGCTCAAATTACTAGAATAACTGGGTGTAGGTCTAGTAGTTATCTTCCTTTGATTGGGGCATCACCTTTTAGGTGAAACCACCCCACCATTGTATTGATAGGATCCATTATAAATATTTGGTTATGTTTTGTCCCGGGGACCATGGAAAAGAGTTCCTAGGCCCCCTAGCCGGCTTTCATGCAAAATTCAAATAGACACACCACTTACACACCCAATAGGAAATAGCCGACTTTCATGCAAAATTCAAATAGACACACCACTTACACACCCAATAGGAAATTGCCTTTTCTCTGATTTAACTATTTCCAAAACAACATTGCAATAAAACCACATTATTTCCATCCTAATTCTTAGTATTCCATTTCAGGTCCCATTTCTACCTTTTTTACTTCCTAAACCAAAAAATCCAAATTTCAGTCATTCCTTCCTTAGCGTACCTATGGCATCATCGGCAACAAGAACACTCACCACCTGCTCACTTATTAGGGGCCTTTTCAATAGTTCCTAGCCCATAGTAACTAGGAGTATAATCACATAAAATCCATATGGAGTATAACTAGGAGTATAATCACATAAAATCCATATGGACTCTCAGTTGAAGATCAACAAGATCCATGTAAAAGAGCCATGAACTCATTAGTTAAAGACCAGCAAGGCCAATCAACCAGATCCATGCCCGTGTTCAGAAAACAAACTCCAACTCATTTTTTTCCTCGTCGCACGCGTGGGTATCCTAGAGCCTGAAGACCGTTAACACCCTCTAGGCTTCTTCGCAGGTCACCTAGCGCTTCACTCATAGGCTGCTTCCTTGGTCCCTCATCCACCGTGCGGAAGCTCACCATTTTAATCGAGCCGAGGCTGGTCAAGACCTTGGCCGACCTTGCCACGCGAGACATCCTTCATTGACTCTCCATCAGCTGTTGCAACTTTTTCACTTAGGTCTCCAGGACCTCATTCCACAAGATAGTAATACTTCCCTAGCATTCGTGACATAAAACAATCTTTAAAAAACACGTTTCACATACACATACAGTTCCAAACAAAATTTCCATCTTTTCTTATCATTCCACATCCTTTTGCATTATTCCTCATCATTTCTCATCATTCCTCATCATTTCTCATCGTCCCATATCATTCCATGTCATTTCTCATTATCTCACATTTTTCTACATCAATTCACATCCATTCACATCATCCCACATCAATTCACATCCATTCACATCATCCCACATCATTTCAACATAAACTCACATCATCTCACATCATTCCCACATTCATTCACATCATCTCACATCATTCCCACATCAATTCACATCCAATCACATCATTCTCACATCAACTCACATCCAATCACATCATTCCCACATCCAATCACATCATTCTCAGATCAATTCATATCCAATCACATCATCCTGCAGTAATTCACATCCATTCACATCATTCTCACATCAACTCACATCCAATCACATCATTTCCACATCAATTCACATCCAATCACATCATTTTCACATCAATCCACATCCAATCACATCAACTCACATCCAATCACATAATTCCCACATCAACTCACATCTAATCACATCATTCCCACATCAACTCACATCCAATCACATCATCCCACATCAATTCACATCTAATCACATTATCCCACATCGATTCACATCCAATCACATTATTCCCACATTAACTCACATCCAATCACATCATTCCCACATCAACTCACATCCAATCACATCAATTCACATCATCCCACATCAATTCACTCACATCATCCCACATCAATTCACATCCAATCACATCATTCCCACATCAACTCACATCCAATCACATCATTCCCATGTCAACTCACATCAACCAGATTATAAGTATAGTTACTCTACTTTTTTATACTGACTGGACTTTCCTAAGTTTCGGCTATTACTTGCCTCAGTTAAATGTAACTTTTCTCGACTTAATTCAATTAAGTCTAAATTTTCATTCTCTTTTGGATCCTCGATCCTTTCAAGAGTTCCGGATTCCTTTCCCAAGAAATCTAGGAAGTCACAATTATTCATATTCATCCAACTAAGCGTGTTTCTGGTCTTTTTCTGGGAAATCCTTTCCTGTTCAGAATGTACCCCAAGATTCTATTTTTCGATTATGTAGACATATGCCTCGTAACTCCAGAAGTTAATTATGTTTGTGATTTCTCTTTCTGATTAAAATTTTATCCATGATTTCTCGATGCATTCCCATGAATATTTTCTCATTCTTATCTCAATTTTTCCAAAATAAAATATACTCAATATTCCTCTTTTGAATAAAAGATATATGCATACGATCTCATGGGATTTACAAAATCAATTATACCCATAATTCCTCTTTCTAATTAAAAATTTATCCATATTTTCTCAATGCACTCCTATGAATATTTTCACCTTCTTTTCTCTATTTTTCCAAAATGAATTATTATGAAAATTTCTCTTTTAGCATAAAATATTTATGCATACCTACTAATCCATTTTTATCTAAATGAATTATATTTATAATCATTTCCATAATTCATCTAGAAAATTTATGCATAACCTTCTTTATTTTTCAGGCAAATGAATAGTGCTCAAAACTCCTTTTTTAGCATAAAATTAATTATGTATAAATTTTTTTAGTGATATAATTTTTTCCATAGCTTTCCCACATTTTCTAAGAAATGATAATACTGAAAATTTCGCTTTTGATATAAAAGTTATTTATGCATAAATTTCATTTTCTAATCATAAAGATTTTACCATAACTTTTCTATTTTTTCTATGAAATGAGAATGCTTAAAATTCCACTTTTAGCATAAAAATTTAATTATGCATAAAATTTATTTTTTTAATAATAAAAAATTTACCATAGTTTCCTCGCATTTTCTATGAAATGAGAATGCCCAAAAGTTCACTTTTAATATAAAAATTAGTTTATGCAAATCCTTCATTTTCTAATGATAAAATTTTACCATAGCCTCCCCACATTTACTATGAAATGAAAATGGTTAAAATTACACTTTTAACATAAAAATTAGTTTCTGTATAAACCTAAGCTTTCTTTCACTTTAGAATGAATAAATATGAATTTTCCTAACATAAAACAACCATAAATGAATTAATCCTCATTTTCATTGGATTAAAAATCATAAAAAATGCTAAATCTTTATCTCTAGCTTGTTAGGCCTAGAGATTTGGTTTTGAAAATGAGATTAGGACTAAGATCTATCCTTCCAAGAAGGATTAATCAATAAAGGTAACTATTCTTACAAGAAGAGAGATTTACAAATCAAAACATTACTTTTACGCATAAAAGCTTAGCACTAATCCATTTTAACAATATAATCAATAAAAACATGGTTTTAAAAGAAAAACCCATAGATTAAAATGCTTCCCAAGCATGAGGGAGGTTGGGAAGAAGATTACCATTTAGAAGAGATAAAGCACCATTATTTAGGCTTACCCTTGGTTTTTGGCTTGATTCTTTTAGGGAAATGTGAAGCCCACAAGAAGAAGCTTGGCCACCAAGTAAAAGAGGGTAATCTCCAAGAGAAGAAGAGGACTAATGAAGCTCCAAAGCTTCACAATAATAGAAATATAATAAACTAAAAATTACACTAGCATAGAGTTACTCCAATATGAAAATACAAAGGAATGGGGGTCTTTTTATAGGTGAGGGAGGCCACCAACCAAGTCCAACTGGAATCTAGAGGCTTTCAGCTTTAGTTTGATCCATTTTGGACAAGTTTTAGACTAGTTTGGCTTACTTTTTTGATTTGGTTTGAAGGACGAGAGAGGAGAGATAAAATATCTCACTTTTTTGAATTAAAAAATATCCTCTTGATGTGATTTCTAGGCGTCTCCTTCATATGCCCTTCTCCCATTCTGAGGTGTCAAAAATTTCATTTTTTAACTAAAAAATCTAATTGTTTTTCTAAAAAACCCTGTACTAGTCAACTCTTCATCTTATGTGAGAATTTACTCATTTTTGGGATATTTTCTTTTATTCTTTGCATTTTTCTCATCCCAACACTTGAATTAACCTTATTGGCCCTTCTTGACACTCTTTGGACCTTAATAAGAATTTTTTTGAAATTATATACCCCTAGGCCAAGATATCCAATTCACATATTCAATTAATTTCTAATGCACATTGAAAAACTCTTTTTAAGATTCTGTTTCAGGGGATCTCTTCCTATTGACTGGGACAAAATACTCATCCAAAAATATTTCAAAACTGTATTATGTCTCTCTAAAATATTTTCTCTCTCTAGACCAAAAACAAGGGAAAATAATATTTTCTTGCATTTTGAAATAGGGGATGATTACAAAGACTAAAGGGGAGGTTCTTACACCTTTACAACACACAAGCTAGAGGGATGAATCTTACATTCCATCTCACGGAATTACCTCTCATGGTATTCCATCTCACGACGGCCAAAAAAACGTGCAATCTCATGGAATTTCAACTCACGAAATTCCAACTCACAGAATTCCAGCTCACGGAATTACACTTCACGGAATTCCATCTCATGGAATCACCTCTCACGGAATTCCATCTCACGAAATTACACTTCACGGAATTCCATGTCACGGAATTACACTTCACGGAATTCCATCTCACGGTCAAAAAACCTGCAATCTCACGAGATTAGGCCATTTCATGGAATATTCCTTCACGGCTAAAAAACTTGCAATATCACGAGTTCAGGTTTCACACAAATTAACAGACTCATGGCTTAAGAACCTGCACTTTCATGATTTAAGCCACATCACGGATTAAACCATCTCACAGATTAAACCATCTCATGCATTAACACTTTCCCAACGATCTTCAATAGGCATTATATATTTGTTAAGCTTGTTTCTTACTATTCTTTTGGCTTTATAAAAATGTAGTAGCTGCTCCATGAGTATATATCCATACTCATGCATTGGAGAACATTTGCACCAAAGCCTCACCATTGACAACTTCCAGGTACATCTCTGGATGGGGGCCCCCCGCCATAGTGGGCGAAAGCCTGGTCAATGGTACAACCCATCACCTTGAATTTTCCTTTCAATTCCAAACCTCTCCAAAAGACAAAACCATCTTCATAAATCAATGCTCTTCAATCCTGAGTGAAGATATCTATATAAGCCTCACAACTCAATGTAATTCTTTTAATCCTCACTAACAAGTGGCTACTTCAACACAGAGTCTTTCAATAAGAGTCTATACGACTCAATTCTCATACTTCATGTATATCTACTTCATAAGAGCACTTAAATATACATCAAAACGTAAAAAGCACATAGGCAAAAGAAAATAGGAACAAGTCCTACTTAAAAACAATTGACAAGAATCCTGCCACACAAAGGGACATCATCGAAGGACAAATTCTTCAAATGATAAATGTTGCTTCAATGATTCACATGAGGAACTGAGAATCACCATTGCATTTTGATGATTAATTCTACGTTCCTCTGGATCCCTCCCTCTCTTCTCTCTCATTATTAACATCTCTTAGTATCCCCACTAACAAAAATTACATGTACCCTTGATTGCCAAAAACAAAGTGAGAAAAAAAAAGGACACACAAATATAAAAATGCAATCATTAGTATATAAAAAAAATCCCACCCCCCACCCCGTTAGGAATTCCCAATAAACCACTTGTAAGATTCCTCCCCCAACCCTTTTTTGATGTCTAGCATATTCCCCTATAATCAATTCCTTTTCTGAATTATAAGAGATCTTGTTTGTGGCTATTTTAGCCTAGAGAGAGAAAATTATTCTAGAGAGAGAATATTCAGATTATGAATATTTTTGGATAGAAAAATAACTCATCTTATTAAAAAAATTTCCCCTGAATCAGAAATTCAAAAAGAATTTTCCAATGTGCAATTGGAATTAATTGGAAATAGGTATAAAGAACCTTAGTCTAAGGGTCTAGATTTTCAGAAATTTTTGGATTATGGTCCAATTAAGGTTCCTATGGGCCAATAGCATCAATCTATGTGTGGGGAGGAGATAAATCCAATTTGTAAAAGAAGATACCCAAAAATGAGTAAATGCTCACATAAGGTGAAGAGTTGAAAATGTACAAGGTTTATTAGTAAAAAACTATGAGCAATAAAATTTTGACACATATGTAAGGAAGGAGAGTTCTTTAAAGAAGGTGCATATTTCACATAAGATGAAGAGTTGAAAATGTACAAGGTTTATTAGCAAAAAACTATGAGCAATAAAATTTTGACACATATGTAAGGAAGGGGAGTTCTTTAAAGAAGGTGCATATTTCACATAAGATGAAGAGTTGAAAATGTACAAGGTTTATTAGCAAAAAACTATGAGCAATAAAATTTTGACACATATGTAAGGAAGGAGAGTTCTTTAAAGAAGGTGCATATTTCACATAAGATGAAGAGTTGAAAATGTACAAGGTTTATTAATAAAAAACTAGGAGCAATAAAATTTTGACACATATGTAAGGAAGGAGAGTTCTTTAAAGAAGGTGCATATTTCACATAAGATGAAGAGTTGAAAATGTACAAGGTTTATTAGTAAAAAAACTATGAGCAATAGAATTTTGACACATATGTAAGGAAGGGGAGTTCTTTAAAGGAGGTGCATATTTCACATGCTTGAATGAGTTTTAAACTAAAAAATAATGTGATATTTTTATCTCTCATATCTCTTGAACCAAACCAAATCAAAATGGAACCAAATCGAATCAAAAAGTAACCAAACGAGGTCCAAATCTAGTCCAAATTCAACCAAACTGACTTGGAAAATTCTAGAATCAGTTTGTTTGGTTAGGAGCTCAATTTTTCCTATAAATAGAAGCCTTCCCTTGTTGAAAAAGATATAGTGTCTTATGCATTGTTACTCTACTCCACCTAAGCCAAGAACTGTGAATTCTTTAATAATTCACTAGTTTTTGACACTTCTCTCTTTCTTCAATCCCCATTGGTGGCTCCATCAACATACTAAACCAATTGATTGGTTGAGGGCCTCTACCGTGAACAAAGAATCAAGCAAATTATAAGATAAGTATAGTGAATTTTGATCTTTTCTATAATTTTTCAATGATTCTCTCTTCTCAACCCCTCTCAAGCTTGAGAAGCTTAATTGATATGGTTTTTGAAATGCTATTGAAGTTAATTAATTAATGATAGTAAAGAATTACATAAAATTCTATTTATGTTTAATTCTAATGGTCTTTCTCTCTCTCACATAAGAAATGGTCATACACATGACCCTTTTCAATCCAAATGAAGCTTTTCATAAGGCTTTTCCTTAATCCAAGATTAAGCTATGCTTGAGGCCAAATTAATGGCTTTTTTCTATGCTTTTAGTTTATGTATATTGATGATTCAATCCATTATGGATTGATGATCCAATTAGAGACCATTCTAATTATTTTCTTAATGATAAGCCTTATCCCTTAGAAAAAATTGAGATTTATCAGTCATAGTAGCGGAGCTATGGCAAAATTTTTATAGAAATTACGCATAAAATAATTTCATTCAAAGCATAAAAAGAGGACTTCCTACCATATTCTAGGAACTATCATCCTAGATTAATTAAAAGAATTTTATTATGCATGGAGATGTGGATGTTTGCATGTAGAAGTAGATGTATAGATGAGGATGCAAATGGAGATGTGGATGGATGCATGTAGATGTAGATGTATAGATGTAGATGTGAATGGAGATGTGGATGTATGCATGTAGATGTAGATGTATAGATGTAGATGTGGATGTGGAGGTGGATGGATACATGTAGAAGTAGATGTATAGATGTAGATGTGAATGGAGATGTGGATGTATGCATGTAGATGTAGGGTAGATGTGGATGTGGAGGTGGATGGATACATGTAGAAGTAGATGTATAGATGTAGATGTGAATGGAGATGTGGATGTATGCATGTAGATGTAGATGTATAGATGTAGATGTGGATGTGGAGGTGGATGGATGCATGTAGAAGTAGATGTATAGATATAGATGTGAATGGAGATGTGGATGTATGCATGTAGATGTAGATATATAGATGTAGATGTGGATGTGGAGGTGGATGTATGCATGTAGATGTAGATGTGGATGTAGATGTGGAGGTGGATGTATGCATGTAGATGTAGATGTAGATGTATAGATGTGGATGTGAATGTGGAGGTGGATGTATGCATGTAGATGTAGATGTATGGAGGTGAATGTGAATGTGGATGTGGATGTATGCATAGAGATGTGGATGTATGCATGTAGATGTGAATATACGCATATAGATGTAGATGTATGGATGTGAATGTGCATGTAGATGCGGATGTATGGATGTGGATGCATGTAGATGTGGATGTGAAAATAGATGTATGGATGTAGATATGGATGTATGGATGTGAATATATGATATGTGATGTGAAGGGATCTGAAATGATGAGATGGAAAATGATGTGATGGGATGAGTATACATATAAATGGAATATGGAATAAGTAATGTAGATTGATGAGGGATAATGTGGAAAAATGAGAGTTAATATAGAAACTGTATTTGTAAACTGTTTGTAAATGCTGTTTGTAAATGATTTTTTTATGTCAAGAATGCTAGGGGGAGCATTTTGGCCGTCTTGTGATTAAGGTCGTGATGATAAAGTTGCAACTGCTGACGGAGAGTCAATGAAGGACGTCTCGCGTAGCAAGGTCGGCCGAGGTCTTGACCAGTCTCGGTGCGATTAAAATGGTGAGCTTCCGGTACGGTGGATGAGGGGCCAAGGAAGCGGCCTATGAGTGAAGCGCTAGGTCACCTGCGAAGGATCCTAGAGGGTGCTGACCATACGGTGCTCGGGCTCTGGGTCGCCTAGGATACCCACGCGTGCGTCGAGGAAGATATTGGAACAAGAGTAGGAGTTCTTTTCTGAAATCGGGCATGGATCTGGTTGATTGACCTTGCTGGTCTTCAATGGATGAGTCCATGGCTCTTTATATGGATCTGTTGGTTGATCTTGCTGATCTTCAATGAGAGTCCATCTTGATAAGAGATTATATTGCCGAGTATTACGGGCTAGGGATTAGGAAACGGCCCCTGTGTGGACAGGTGGTGAGCGTCCTAGTTGCCAATGATGCCATAGATACTCTGATGAAGGAATGATGGGAAATTTAAGAATCAATCGGATAAATTAAAAGATTGTGATCAGTGATACTATGGTTTTATTAAAGGATTGTTTTAAACTGGTTGAATCTGTGAAAAGGCAATTTCATATTGGGTATGTGAGTAGTGTGACTAGTTTTATTTTTGCATGAACATCCGGCTAGGGGGCCTTGGAACTCTTTTCCTTGGTACCCGGGACAAAACCTAACCAAATTCTTAATTGGATCCCATCACTACAGTGGTTGGGCAGTTGGCTAACCCATGGGACTGGATGGGGTTAGGCTGGACTGATGGATCCGTAAATCGAGACTCAAACTTTTGTTTTTATGATAGATAAAATAAATCCCGGACAGTAACTGTTCTATGGATAGGAGTCAACGGCTGTGCCTCTTGAATGGGGAAAAAAGCGTTGATCCCAATGATCCAAGTGCAAGTTTCTTCCTTAATCTGACCAAGTATCTTATAGATGTAATTGGATCAGCTCGATCAGAAATGATCTTGACTACGTTAGAGTAAAAAGTTATCCTGGTGGAATCGCCCGTGCTTTTTGGTAAAGGAAGTTTTTTCGGGTTCGGTTTTGGAACAACCGACGGATTAGTCTCTTATCCGGATATCCGTGGGTGAGGCCCAGAATGTGGGACCCCTGTCCCGCGCGAGAAGTGCTACTTCCGCTGCTAGTATCCCGAATCTATTGCTCGGTGGGAACAGGGATCTTACAGTTGGTATCAGAGCGTTTGGTTAATAAAGATTAACTGAGAAGACAAATATATCAAAAATTTATCAAGAAACACCAAAAAGGTTATAATTGTGTGAGATAATTCATACAATTTGATATTCAAACTGAAATTCGTAATTTGGTAATTGGGTCTTCAGATGGAAGTGCCGCAATTATATAGAATCCCTGACTTGCTTGAGGCCTAGACATGATAGTATTTACCTTATAATTCCAAGGGCCGTGACTAACCGTATATACCGAGAGTATACTGCAGCTCTTTACTGACAGTATATACGAGTAAATCTAAGACTTGAAATTATAAGCGTTAATGCTATCCAGATGATGATTTCGAATGTGATTGATATGATTTTTAATTTTGTTTGAGAATTGATGAATTGATTTGTTTTTTGATTGAAAATGCTGATTGAAAAATGTTGATTTTTAAAAATTAGTTGAAATATAATGAAACCACAATGAGGGGGAATGGGACGAGTCCCTGTGATGATATTCATAACTAGAATGATGATAACGAATTCGGCAAATCACTATGAGATTAGTGGGTTGTGCTGTCAGATTGCTACTGTTAATACTTGACCGGTAGATCAAGTTAAGGGATGTCAAATTGAGAACTTGCTTGACTGAAACTTTCGTGGAGGAATGTTCCGAAGGAAACTTTTCGGTCTAATGGACCATTATCATGTTAAAGATATGAATGATATGATCTGAATGAATTGTTATTTAATGATGAGTTCTATATAAGGGATATTTATCCCAGTGTTCTGTTGGGTTGACCAGAATATAAGGAACCCCAGAATAAAATTGGATCTTAACAAAAAGAGCTGTCCTCTACCTTGCGAGATCAGGACATCTCACACTTTTTAAGTGGGGTAGAATGTAAGATTCCTCCCCAACCTTCAAGGTATACTAGAGTAAGAATCTTCCTTTCTGATCTTATAATTATTCCCTCTCTAAAATAAAAGAAAGTTTCTGTTTAAAAAAAGGAAGACCCTTTCCCTAGAATACTTCTCAGGAGTCCCACCTGTTTTAAAGATTTAGAACAATGAGTTCAGAAGTGAGAATCGGTGTTTTGGATACCAAGGTTTTGGTTTTCATTCGAGTAAGACCCAAAAGAAGTTCTTTATCTCTTGGGGAGTATAAGAAGTTATCCCCCAGATATTGTGACCTTATATCTCAATTTAATGAAAGTAGGTGACTTAGCCTACAAGTTTCTTTTATCTCCTCATCTCAAAATTCTTAATGCCTTCTATAGAAAAATGTGTCAAACTCAAATCATGGAAAGACGGTAAAACTTCAGTGGGTGGCTTCTAGGTTACACTAGCTCCTTCCTTTATATAAGTTGTAACTTTTACTTGTCGCTCACAATAATCTTACTCCCATCAATCTCCTTTCTTTCTTAATCTCCTTCATGGCTTGGCAACAGGAATTAGTTTTATCCCTGATGATTTCTCACCTTCAAGACGCAAGAGAGTCTGTGAAGAAAGACTTTATAGAACAATATGAGCGCTCACTTTTTCCTCACCTAGGAACTTCTGTAGCTCAGACCAAATGGCGGACCTATCAAAACAAAACTAGGGTAACACCCTGGGGTCAGCAACACTTTCGTAACAATGTCCGTTTGGCCATGGTTATGGAAGCTTTGGGTTTGGGTCCCCGATACTACTGCGTCATGAGATCAAGGCATCTTGGGTTTTCTGAGCGGGTCTTCTTACTGGCGTGTTTTCTTCCTCATGAGAAGATATGCCTTTATCCCATTTTTGGCTTGCCTCTCAGAGGTCCTTTTGTTAGATCACCTCATACCACTGAGATAGGTGCGGCAATAACCAACAGAATTATTCCCATAGATGAGATACCTTATACATGCGCAGCTTGTGAGTGCTGCTTTTGTGATCATATGATGGACGGGCTTATGGAAGTGTAAAAAGTTCTTCTATCTTTACTGTATATGTTCCAAGAATCAAAAAAGTTTACATCTTGTTCTTGTCTTGAATCTGACGCTCTTTGAGACTTTTCTTGGTGGTTAATCTTTATTCGTGCATCTTGCGAAATTATCCCAAGTTGCGAGATGAGGACATCTCGCGTTTTTTAAGTGGGGTAGAATGTAAGATTCCTCCCCAACCCCTTTTTGATGTCTAGCATATTCCCCTATAATCAATTCCTTTTCTGAATTATAAGAGATCTTGTTTGTGGCTGTTTTAGCCTAGAGAGAGAAAATTATTCTAGAGAGAGAATATTCAGATTATGAATATTTTTGGATAGAAAAATAACTCATCTTATTAAAAAAAGTTCCCCTGAATCAGAAATTCAAAAAGAATTTTCCAATGTGCAATTGGAATTAATTGGAAATAGGTATAAAGAACCTTAGTCTAAGGGTCTAGATTTTCAGAAATCTTTGGATTATGGTCCAATTAAGGTTCCTATGGGCCAATAGCATCAATCTATGTGTAGGGAGGAGATAAATCCAATTTGTAAAAGAAGATACCCAAAAATGAGTAAATGCTCACATAAGGTGAAGAGTTGAAAATGTACAAGGTTTATTAGTAAAAAACTATGAGCAATAAAATTTTGACACATATGTAAGGAAGGAGAGTTCTTTAAAGAAGGTGCATATTTCACATAAGATGAAGAGTTGAAAATGTACAAGGTTTATTAGTAAAAAACTATGAGCAATAAAATTTTGACACATATGTAAGGAAGGAGAGTTCTTTAAAGAAGGTGCATATTTCACATAAGATGAAGAGTTGAAAATGTACAAGGTTTATTAGTAAAAAACTATGAGCAATAAAATTTTGACACATATGTAAGGAAGGAGAGTTCTTTAAAGAAGGTGCATATTTCACATAAGATGAAGAGTTGAAAATGTACAAGGTTTATTAGTAAAAAACTATGAGCAATAGAATTTTGACACATATGTAAGGAAGGAGAGTTCTTTAAAGGAGGTGCATATTTCACATGCTTGAATGAGTTTTAAACTCAAAAATAATGTGATATTTTTATCTCTCATATCTCTTGAACCAAACCAAATCAAAATGGAACCAAATCGAATCAAAAAGTAACCAAACGAGGTCCAAATCTAGTCCAAATTCAACCAAACTGACTTGGAAAATTCTAGAATCAGTTTGTTTGGTTAGGAGCTCAATTTTTCCTATAAATAGAAGCCTTCCCTTGTTGAAAAAGATATAGTGTCTTATGCATTGTTACTCTACTCCACCTAAGCCAAGAACTGTGAATTCTTTAATAATTCACTAGTTTTTGACACTTCTCTCTTTCTTCAATCCCCATTGGTGGCTCCATCAACATACTAAACCAATTGATTGGTTGGGGGCCTCTACCGTGAACAAAGAATCAAGCAAATTATAAGATAAGTATAGTGAAATTTGATCTTTTCTATAATTTTTCAATGATTCTCTCTTCTCAACCCCTCTCAAGCTTGAGAAGCTTAATTGATATGGTTTTTGAAATGCTATTGAAGTTAATTAATTAATGATAGTAAAGAATTACATAAAATTCTATTTATGTTTAATTCTAATGGTCTTTCTCTCTCTCACATAAGAAATGGTCATACACATGACCCTTTTCAATCCAAATGAAGCTTTTCATAAGGCTTTTCCTTAATCCAAGATTAAGCTATGCTTGAGGCCAAATTAATGGCTTTTTTCTATGCTTTTAGTTTATGTATATTGATGATTATTAAAGGATTGTTTTAAACTGGTTGAATCTGTGAAAAGGCAATTTCATATTGGGTGTGTGTGGTGTGACTAGTTTTATTTTTGCATGAACATCCGGCTAGGGGGCCTTGGAACTCTTTTCCTTGGTACCCGAGACAAAATTTAACCAAATTCTTAATTGGATCCCATCACTACAGTGGTTGGGCAGTTGGCTAACCCATGGGACTGGATGGGGTTAGGCTGGACTGATGGATCCGTAAATCGAGACTCAAACTTTTGTTTTTACGATAGATAAAATAAATCCCGGACAGTAACTGTTCTATGGATAGGAGTCAACGGCTGTGCCTCTTGAATGGGGAAAAAAGCGTTGATCCCAATGATCCAAGTGCAAGTTTCTTCCTTAATCTGACCAAGTATCTTATAGATGTAATTGGATCAGCTCGATCAGAAATGATCTTGACTACGTTAGAGTAAAAAGTTATCCTGGTGGAATCGCCCGTGCTTTTCGATAAAGGAAGTTTTTCCAGGTTCGGTTTTGGAACAACCGACGGATTAGTCTCTTATCCGGATATCCGTGGGTGAGGCCCTGAATGTGGGACCCCTGTCCTGTGCGAGAAGTGCTACTTCCGCTGCTAGTATCCCGAATCTATTGCTCGGTGGGAACAGGGATCTTACACCACTCACCTTTTTATTCACCAACTAGCTCCTTCTGGAGAGGGACAAAGACTATTGAACTTCAAAGCCATCGACAAAGTTTCTCCATTCTCCCCACACAAAGGTCTTCAACACAATCAGGAGGATGCGATCACAGGAAGGGGGGATGTTAACCCAATTCTAGGGTTAACAAGATCTACCACCATTATCTTACATCAAGTTATGATAGATACACCAAAGGGTCATACATTCAAGATATGAAGCAATAGTGTCCAAAACTACAACTTGGACAGGCACATGTAATGGTGTGATGGAGTATTTATGGCGATTCCCACTTCAGGAGCATGTGGTAGCAAGATAGGATAAAGTCCTAAGTGATGTACTTCATGGATATATTATGAGAGTAGTCACATTGTAAAAGCGTTAGGCCTCTTATAAGCCTAAAGTGCCTGGCTGGCCACAATTTAAGTGAGTGTGAACACTTATGGCCATGTATATAAGTGAATATCTCTCATAATACAACATACTCTCCCATTGTGCAATTGAGTCTTGCCCTTGCTAATCTCTCTCCCTAATGCTAGTGAGTATGTGTAAGTGAAGTAAGGTGAGAGGAGGGACGAGTACCCGTAGTGCAACGTGGTGGTGTGACAACGTTCCCGGGAGGCACGGTGGAATTGCTTCTCAAGGAGTTGTAGAGCTTGGAGACCTCAAGGGTTACGAGCTTGGTCATTGGAAAGATTCTCACGACAGTTGTGGTTCACCAAGTAATCTCTTGTTGGATGTGTTTCACCCTAATAGCGTGGCAACCTCTACATCCTTCTTGAGGCCCTTTATAGTTTATTCGTCCTGCCTCTGCTACTCTTTGAACTCTTCCACTAGAGCCTCCAGCTCTTTGATTTGTGCCCTGAGCACATCTTTGTCATTCTCCTTCTCCTCCGGTTTTGTTTTTTTACTTCCCATGCATGCTCTTTCAGCTCCTAGTTGGGGATTAGGTCCATTGATAACCCTTTGTATATGACAAGTTCTTTCCCCTTCCCGTGTGTCTGCACAACTGGCTTCTTTCAGTATCCTTTAAGGAGGGTGAATCTCCTTTTCTAGACTTCCACTTCATTTTTTAAATGCTCATTTTCCATTTGCAACTACTTTTCCTTACTGGTACCTCTGGCACTGGCTCCAGCCTCCTTGCCCTCTTGGTTGGGTGCTGCTAACTACCCCAGAATTGATAAAAACTTTTGTACTAGTTAGATCCTCCCTCCGGATTGTTGTCCTATGAATGGTAGGGAACTATCTATCTGCAAGAAGGTGTTGGGGAATGCATTATAGCTATTAGTTTCTTTAAATATCCCCCCCACACCTCCTTTAGATCCTAGATGGCCT
Organism: Cibotium barometz; assembly: GCF_041138505.1. Taxonomy (NCBI): domain Eukaryota; kingdom Viridiplantae; phylum Streptophyta; class Polypodiopsida; order Cyatheales; family Cibotiaceae; genus Cibotium; species Cibotium barometz. The sequence goes on along the minus strand of NC_141086.1, from coordinate 47,843,453 downwards.
GCCCTTCCCATTGCTCCATCTTTTCATCTTCCAGTTCATACACTTCCATAAATTCATCAGCATCCAAGATAACTAGCCTGGTTTCTACCTTAACCAGCTCAATCTTGTCTTTGTTAGCCTTGGCCTACACCTTCTTTATGATCCTGACATGCTCTTCTCTTGATCAAGGTGACATGGCCTTTTGTTGTAACCTAGCTTTCCCTAGCCCTATCCAGGTCTTCTTGTGATCACTCATATGCTTGCTCCTTCTGGGCCATTGCCTCCCTCATCTTCCCCATTTCCTCTTTGATCTCCTCATTGGCCTTGTGGAGGGCATGGATCTAGCTCTGCATTTCTCCGAGGTGTTCTGTCTCTATCCTCATTCCTCACTGTATGGGTGATAGCATCCTTATCTTTTATTGATGCCTGCAGTTTGGTCATCTCCTTTAGGCCATCTATCATCATGTAGCGTTGTAAGTAGATGAGAGCTCCCTGTACCCAGTCTGTGTCAATGGATTTCAAAAAATTTATAGCAATAGTCTTAGGGAGATTAGATTATGCTTGCCCCACAAGCAAACTTATGTTGGTTGCAGCCTCCTACCTACTGTGGTGCTCTAGTTTCTGTGATAGCATGGACTTGCCAATGCCGGCCAAGTCGTTTTTGAGTTGTTTGCTTCTTTTTGCTCAGTTGTGCCACTGCTCTTGTCCTTGGAAGTCATCCCCTTCTTGCTAATCTTGTTTTTACCTAACCCAGAGACCCTTTTCTTCTCCGAGGTTGTCTTTTCCTTTTCTTGTTTGGAATCTACGTGTTCCTGGGGCTTCTCCGCTCTGAATCCTCTTTGGGCCTTGCATCTTCTTTTTGGTCTTTCTTCATTTCCTTTCTAGCTCCTAATTTTTCATTGAACAGGGTTGTCAAGTATGGGCCAATCTTCAATTTTGTGTTTGGGTGGTTGATTTTTCCAATTCGGTCCTTCACGTTATTATATAGCACCTGAGCCCCTTTGTTCTTGCTTCGTCCACTTTCACCATTCCAAAGGCCTTCCTCAACATACAATATGGCTTGTGGGTGAGATTGATCATCTCCACCACAAAGCGCATTTGCTTATGTTGGTCTTCATCCGGAGTGCCCGTGATCTTGAATTATTTGGCCGAGTGGGTCGAAATCCTTAATTAAATCCTCCTCATTAGCTAGCTTGACCTTAGCCTACTGACACTTTGAATACTTCGGCCACATATAGAGGATTGAATACTCTTTTCTCACCTGATGAGAGCGCAATGATATTTGATTTTTACAATTTCTCTAGCTGCTCTGCAGCCTTGAAGTTTTTGTGTATCTCCTCCCAGGGCAGCTTTGCAAACTCCTTTAATCCCATCTTTTCCAACAAACCGGGCATGCTTATTTGCCTCCCTATATAAGGCAGATGAGAGGTACTTAAATTCCACCTTTTTTCTGGTATGGGTGTGTTGGGGTTGAGCGATAGAAGGCATGGGTGAAAGAAAAGTTTATAAATAGTAGAGCTTAGAGCGTAGGGTAGAAATAAATTTTTGCACAGTGATTTTCAAATTAGGCTTTTAATGGAGAGGTAGCTAGACGTTGTCATGATGTACGCCTTCCCTAGGTACAACCATAACTATTGTACATCTACATGATTTCCCCAAATCCCTTTCACAATCTGACCAGGGTTCACAATCTACATGATTTTCCCAAATCCCTTTCTTTATGTTCTCCGGATCCGGATCTAGATCTGGACATAGTTTTCCTTCTAGACATACTTGTCTTTCTAGTTCTGGCATTATTCCGTAATAAGGCTTCAGCCTTATTACCTATGCCCATTCACCAGTCTCCTTAGGCTTTCTCCATCCAGACTTGCCATCTCAAATGTTTCTGCCCCCATTTTTTTGACAATTTTGAATGGGCCCATCCTTCTCATTTTTAATTTTCCTAGGTGGGGTCCCATTCGTGATGAGAAGAACAAGATTGCATATCCCTCTTTGAAGATTTTAAATTTCGTGTTCCTATCCACCTGCAACTTTCTCCTTTTCTGTAAAATTTTGGCTGTCCATGCACTATATAGTCTTCTTTCATCCAACTTAAGGAGTTTCTTGATCTTGTTCACCTCTCATTCTTCAGGAGAGAGCCTTTTTTTCTAGAGCTATCCTGAGACTCTATTTTAGGAACTCCATGGGCACTATTGCTTTCCAATCCATGTACTATGCTGAAAGGTGTAAGTCTTGTTGTAGTCTTATGTGAGAATTCCCACAATGTTGAGTATAGCTTTGTGTCCCAGTCGGGTCCTATTCTCATTCATTGTCTTGACTAGTATTCCCTTCAAGATTTTATTGATGGATTTTGCTTAACCATTTGCCTATGAGTAGTAGACTATTGACTTCTTATGTATTATCATATGTTGCTCTGTTAGTGTTCTGGTCACTCCTTGGTCACTAACTATCTCTATATGATCCGAATCTTGTCATGATAGCTTCATAGAAAAACTTTGTTACTCACAATGCCTTATAGTCTTTCAGGGCCTTGGCCTCTACCAATTTTGTGCAGTAATCCAAAGCCAGCAAAATGTATTTGTTTCCTACGTTGTTGGCTTGAATGTGCTGACAAAGTCCATACCCCACTTTCGGAACAACTCTAGGGGCAATGTTGGGATGTGCGGTATTTTGTCTCTACATCATTTGCTTGCCCCAGCCTTTGGCACATATCGCACTCCTTTGAAAACTTGTGTGCGTCTTCCCATACAGTCGACCACTACAATCCTACCTGAAACACCTTCCACCCCATGAACTCTTCAAAAAAGTGCCCTCCGCTTATTCTTTGGTGGGCTTCTACCAAGCATATCCTGTTGCTCATTTTTGGGGATGCATCTTCTCAGCATTTGATCAATGACCATCTTGTAGAGCTGTTTAGCTACCACCATGAGTGACTTTCTCTGGAGAGTCAGCTTTTTTCTATGATCTCTGGACATGTACTTTGGAAAGGACAAGTCACATAAGAATTGAAGCATGCCATTGTACCAACTAGGTTTTTCTCCATCTATGAAGAAGAGCTGCGTATCTGGGAAATCATCTTCCACCCCCTCTAGATCTTCTCCTGATTCTAATCTTAATAGCAAATCTTCTATTGTGTGCTTGTTTCTAGGGGTGTGCCTTATGGTGAACTTAAACTCTTGTACAAAAAAGCATCCATTTGGCCAATTTTCCTACCAGGTTTGGTTTGTTCAGCAAGTACAAGAGTGCTTTGTGATCTACATGAAATTCAAACATTTTTTCCAACAAATAGCCCTTGAACTTCTTGATGCAGTAGATCATCCCCCTAGCGACTCCTTTTCTGTAGTGGAGTAGTTCTTTTCAGGCCTCCTGCTTGCATAGTAAAATGGTTTGTACCAGCCTTCTTGTGCTTCCTACATCAAAGCAGTACTAGTTCCAAAATCAGAGGCATCAACAAATACATGAAATACCGCTTTGGCTGCTCTACTGGAGAATGGGTGCTCCGACAGTATTTGCTTGAGATCTCGTAATGCCTCCTGATAGGATCTAGACCAGACATATTCTGCATCTTTCATCATCAAATTGTACAAGGGCACTGCTAGATTCACCAGGAACCTCATGAATCTGCTATGCCACTTGATTAGTCCCAGGAATCTTACAAGTTCTGTGGCATTCTTGGATTGGTGCAACTTTACAATGATTGCTACCTTGGTTGGATCCATAACTAGCCCTTTTGCTATAGATACTATTATGTGCCCTAAGAGGGATCCACTTATTACAGCAAAGGCGCACTTGGTTGGATTAAGGCTCAGTTTGGTTATGTGCCCTAAGAGGGATCCAGTTATTATAGTAAAGGCGCACTTGGTTGGATTAAGGCTCAGTTTGGCCTTCTTGCACTTCTCTAGGCACATTGTGAGGTGTGTTATGTGGTCTTATTTCTTTCAAAATACACTAAACTCATCTTAAACATCCTCATAAAGGTGGTTAAATATTCATAGAATATTTCTTGAACCATCCTTTGGAATGTGGCTTGAGAATTTTTCAGCCCACCAAAAGTCATTACATTAGAGGCAAAAGCCCCCATTATGTTATGAAGGCTATTTTTTCTTTATCCTCTGGGGCCATCCGTTTCTGGTTGTACCGATTGAACCTATCCAGGAAGAAGTATGTCTCATGCCGAGCTACTGCATCTAGCAAGGAATCTATGAATGGTAGGAGGAATGGATCCAATATAGTGAAGGCATTCAGCTTGCGATAGTTAATGCAGATCCTCAGCTTCCCATCCTTCTTTAGGGAAAATGACTATTAGTGAAACCATTTTGCCCTTTCCATTGGATAAATAAACCCTACCCTTAGTAGCTTATCAATCTCCTCCACTTTTTTAGTGTATTTGGGAATTATACTCTACCTGATAGGAGTTGCATCCTATTTTAAGTTGATCTTATGTTGGTAGAAGCTAGGATCAATCCCCTTCATGTCTGAGTAATTCCAAATGAACATATCTTTATAGGACAAGCAAATCCAAGAGCCTTTCTCTAAATTCCTGCTTTAGTTGGGTACTGATTTTGATTGTTTTTGGCTCCTAGTCGTCCCCCCAAGTTCACTTCTTCTAGCTCATCTTCCTAGACTCTGATGTTTTTCTTCTTGAGTTGGGCTTCCTCTTTCTTAAGAGCCATCATGGCCTTTTCCTCCCTGCTCAGACTTCAGTGCTACCACACTATCTTGAGTGTCCTCCTCCTCCTCTTCCTTTGCACTTTCTTCAGGGTCCTGGGTTAGCCATCAGTACTTCTAGATCGTATGTTTGTACAATCCTTTTTATATCCACCTCAAATAGTGATAGCAGATCTAGATTTTCTTTCATGATTTTCTCTTCTTCTCATCATCTTCTACCCCTTCAAATAGTTTAGGCCCTTTGAATGCATTGGTCAGTTGGCCAGATTCAGCTTATCTTTTTCTGTGAGACTGAAATGCAGAACTTCTTTTTCCATCTCCTAAGTGTGATCTTGTTGGTATCCCAGTTGTCGGCTTCTTTCCTACTCCAATTTCTTCTCTTTTCTTGACCAGGTTTGTCTGTAGATTTCCCTCGAAATGCTCTCCCAGGGGTGGGCTTTCCTACGTTGTCCTCACCATCCCTTATGTGGTGCTCTACACCAACTTGGTGATTTTTTCATATACTCTCTATTGCCCTACCCACTGTTCTACCTCCTGTTTCTATTTCGGCTTGACATTCCTACCTGTCAGCGTCTTGACAAGTCCTTGTGATCTTGTCACAACCATCACCTCTAGTGGATTTTCTTGTTCTTTACATCCCCCTTGGTCCACTTTTACCATGTTTACAGTTGCATCAGCTCCTACTCGGTTCGTCTCCCTCTTTGCGGCCTTGCCTCTCACAAGTCGTGGTGGTGGTGTGAAAATATGGGGCAATCATTTTGTCTATGGCGCCTAGACCATTGCAGTAGAAACAAGCTCCCCTTTGCCCAAATCCACCACCTCCTCTTCCATATAGTCTATTGACTTGAGGGTCCTATGGGCGACGTGGTTGACAGTGGTGGCTGGGGCTTGCTACTTGTTGCCTTTCCATCGCCCTTAGATTTATGTTTTGAGTATTGAAAAAACACGTTTCTACAATGTGATTGTTCTTGCCACAAATAGTGTATATTTGCTGAGTGTTCCGTAAGTGGCACTCCTCCTTCATGTGACCTTGATTGTTACACCTTGTGCACTAGAGGTCCGGTCCAAGTCCAAATCATATGGGGCCTTTGAAAATCTCCGGCTAGGGCGGCCTTTAGTTCTTCTTAAACATTTACTACTTGCTTCCTGCCTTTCTTTTTTTAGGGCTTTTGCTCTTCAGCATCTGACTCCTTACTGGACTCTGATTTCGAGCATGGCTTGAGTAAGTCGGTTGGGGTGATCTAGGAGCATTAGGCACTGTTGGAGTTTAGCTACATAGTCCTCTATTGGCCTCTTCTTTTGAGTTAGACTCAGTAGCTTTTCCAACACTTCTGTTATGGTCTTGTCTTTCTTGATTTTTTTCAGGAAGGCCTTTTTCAAATTTTCAAATGTCTGGAAATGCTCCAGACCATATTGTGCATACTAGCTAGGTCACCTTTTCACCCAACGTTGTCGTAAAATACTCTATCTTTTGTGGAAATGGAGCTTTGGTGGCCAAGAATGTCATTTCAAAGGCATAGATGTGGGCATGTGGATCCTCCTCACTCTTTCCCTTTAACTTAGGGTACTTGAGAGACATCCTTCCCATAATTGTCAGTTATTCTTCTTCTTGAGCTTCTTGCCTCCTATTTTGGGGCTTCTTGTGATCTCTTTCTTGATTTCTCACTGGTTCCTAAATGTGTCTTTCTAGTTGCCGATGGGGAATCCCTTCTATGCGTCTTCTTGGATGATGCAGTTATCCTTCATGTTCTACAGCTTCTATGCGTCTTCTTGGATGATGCAGTTATCCTTCATGTTCTACAGCTTCTATGCGTCTTCTTGTATGCATGTATGTAGGGCAGGCGGTGCCACATTTCTCTATTTGAGCTACCTTCATTCTCCATGCATATTCCATTGTAATCTTATGACTCTCACTTGAACATTCCTAACACCAGTGTGTGTACACTTCCTTTCCCCTACCTGGCATACTCGTTTCCCAGTAGGATCGCCAAAAGCATCGGTGTCTAGTCAAGACCTGGCACTTAAATGGTTCGGGACCACCTAGTTGGCTGTGAAGAGCATCGGTGTCTAGTCAAGACATGGCACTTAAATGGTTCGAGACCACCTAGTTGGCTGTGAAGCAGCCAACTAGGTGGTCTTGTGCCCAATGCGATAAGCCAATGCTAGGACGTTGAGCCACCTATCTGCTTAAGTGCGGGAAGACTAATCATGAATGCAAAGGGGGTTATTTCCTGGGGCAATCAAAATTCCACACAGCCTTCCACATCCAGACACGAATAAACTTAGCACAAGATTGAACACTAAATAGACAGAGATGAATAGAGAGAAAGCAATAGTAAGACAAGGACCAATCCATTCTTGAGTCTTACAGTACAATGTCTTAGTAATAACTCTACTCATGAACCGCTCACTCAACTCTCATGTGCCCCTATTTGGTATTACTCCTCTCCTTGGGGCCTGAGTAGATGTGACATGAGTCTCTCTATCCAAACAGTAATGTAGTCACTCCTATAATCTCAGTGTGCTAGGTAGACTAGGTCCACTCTAAGCCCTCTAGATTCCCCTTATCTGACTAATTTCCCTTTCTTCCATTATAACCACAGGTCCTAACCATTCATCAAGCTATTACAAGTGTGTTACAAAACACGAAGGCTCAGTTTGTTGCACAATGGTCAGTCCAGCAGCAATTTGTGTAGTGTACAAATGGGCTAATAGGCTCTGCCAACAATAGTCTTAGAAGAAAATCTCAAAGCACTCAATAGAAATAACAAACGCTATTGAGCAAGCACAAACCCTAACTAGGCATGTATAACTTCATGTATCCTTTAAAGATGCTTTAAAAAAAAGCTAAAAATGTTGTGAGAGCCCCTCCCAAACACAATGTATAGATAGATGGGGTGTATATAAGTTGGTGTGTGTGGTGAATCCACAGTGGCAAAAATAGTGTGTGTGGTGAATACAGGTAGGTGCACAAATGAGAATAGAAACAGCGTGGGAAAGCAAAGGAAGTGGGCTATGCTGCAATTTAGAAGAATCAAAGGCGGCGACATGGCTTGAAGATGAAGAAATTGGTAAGTTTATGGAGAGAGAAGTGAGACTCCCCAAGAGGGTGTGGTGCGTTTTACCACAATAAAGTGGAGAGCGTAGGCTCCAGTGGAGTGGAATCCTATAGATTTGTTTTTTCTTTGATTAAGGTTGTAGGCTGGCGATTCTACAGATATTGAAGATCACAGAAGACAACGCAGTGTGAGAAGTATTGTTTGGTTAGAGTAGAGGAAGGGCTAGAGACCAGAGTCAGCAAGGAGGTGTGTGCCCTTGGACTTTTGTGTAGCCCCTCTGCTATTAGATACTTGGTCCAAATCACTCCCCCTCAACTGTAGCTGCCAGAGTGTCTGAGTGCTGAATCCTATCAAGTTTGAAGTTATGTGTCTATCTGTGGAGGACCCTAAAAGTTTCATGTGTTTTCTTCTATTTTCTTGGAGTCCCAAGTCTCAGGGATGTTTAGACTATTTTGTTTTGTTTCAATAAAGAACAAACTGTGTGGAGCTTGAGTTCTGTGTGGTTTGATGAGTTTTTGTGATGTGATGTTATATACTTGTGTGGTTTCCATTGAGATTATGGAGAAGGAACACCATGAGTGCAAGTCTATAATCTACTATGTCGGAACCGAGTTAGTATGTGGTCAGAAGAAGAGGGAATACAGAGTCAACCAAGGTCAGCTGAGGTTCATGTATGATCAGCTGGGTGTGTGGGGAGAGCTTCATTTGGCTTGTCTAAGGTTGAAGGAAATATTTATGAGTGAGGTATGATAGTCTGCGGACTATCAGGAGTCAGATTAGTAAGTGGTTTGAAGAGTGTTCTAGAGTCAATCGTGTATCAGCTCTGCTGCTGTCAGCTAGGGGTTTGTAAAGTTTAATCATGTTGAGATTTGAATGTTTTGAGGGCTTGAGAGTGTCAGAGGCCACATAGGAAAGGAATTTTTACTCAAGGGAGTCAACTATGTTAGTTTGGTCATAATGCAGTGAGCTGCATTATAACCAAACTGAGAGTGTCAGAGGCCACAAAGGAAAGGAATTCTGACTCACGAGAGTTAGCTATGTCAATTTTATCAGAATGCAGTTAATTGAGAGTCATGAGTGTGATATCTCTTTGAGATTAGAGAAACCTAAGTCAGGGAAGGTCAAAGGACACATGGGAAGAAGTTTCTGATTCAGTTGAGGTATTTGAATTAGTTTACTCTATTTCTGTCAGCAGGGTCTGTTTCTACCAGTTCAGCCAGTCCAGTGAGAAGGGTGTCAGCTCAACAAAACGGGTCCAAGGAGGTCCTAGGGTTGTGGATTTGAGGCTAGCTAACATTGGAGGACATTTTAGAGGCCTGGAGGATAGTTTTTTGATTGGATTCAACATCAACCATTTGGGAACAAAATCAGAGCAGTTCTACATCTGCTTGGAGTTGTTTTGATCAGTTGGATGTCAGCTGAGGTCAGGATAGGTTTTTAGGTGGAATCACAAAGGTGTTGGAGGTCTGTGCTATATCTAGGACAATATCTGGATCAGATAGGGAGATTGGGAGGGTGTTAAAGTGTCCAATTGAGTCAACTAGAGGGCTGAGGATAGGAGCCACGTTGGTTGGTGCCCTTGGAGTTGGGATTCAGTGTCCCCTAGTTCTGATCACTGAGGATCATAAGGTTCTTTAGGGCCTTGTTTACCAAGTAGGAAACCACTTGGGAGTTAGCTCAAGCCTTTTGATGTGATCATGGACTGTCCAAGGTTTAGGGGAGTTGATGGAGAGGGTCCAGCTAGATTTTTGAGATAGGTACAACTGTCTTGCCTTTTGAGGAATAGGGATTGTGAAGCTCGGTATGTTGGAAGGTTTGCAAGAATGTTGACTCCAATGGAAGCTTGGAGGAAGGTAGAAGTGCGTATTTATGATGAATGTATAGCTGATTTTTGGTTGAGGTTTGAAAAGGAATGGAATTCATGGGAGAGGGAAATTATGCATGCTAAAAATATGTATTTTCTAGAGTTGTATGGTGCTTATATGAAGATGTTCAAGTTGTAGACATTGATCACTTTGTTAAGCCCAGTCTTGAGGGAGAAGGTGGAGTATAAGGGACCTAAGATACTAAAAGAAGTTCTTGAGATTGCTTGCAGCAAAGAGAAATAGATGAGGTTCTACTATATGTTTGAGTCGCTTGCCGCTAGTTATTCAAGATATTGAGTTTGTAGATGCGCCTATGATAAATTTTTGGTGTTAAAAGTTTTGTAGGTACCATAAAAAGTTTGAATGTCAAACCCGGTAGAGGATCATGTTGTGTCTCATGTTTTTGTGATTTTGGATATTGCACGCAATGTCATATGATCTGAAGATTGATGATGAAGAAGTTGTTGCTAGCTCATTACTTGAGTGTGAAGAAAGTGAAGGCTTGATTGAGAGTGATGATGACCAATTGCTAGATGATGTGGGAGATGATGCATGTGTTGATATGGAGTCAGGTCAAGAGAGAATGAATGAGGTTGAGTATGCTGTGCAAGGTGTGGAGAGCTTTGAGGAAATGCCTAAGGTCTTAGAGCTAGAGATACTTGAGAGTAGCGGCGGTGAGGTGACCAATGTGTCTGAAATTGTTAAGAGTGATGAGAGTATGGACATGGTTGATTAGAGTAATGAGAGTACGGACATGGTTGATTAGAGTAATGAGAGTATGGACATGGTTTGATAGGTGCTATCAGGATTTTCTCTCTTTGTGTGATGTTGATGATTTGTCTTCTTTGGATAGTTTGGGAGATGACTTCTTTGAGAAAAAGAATATGGGGAAGATTTTTTCTATGAATTTGTTGAGCATGATGATGAGTGTGGCGCAATGGTTTATCCATGTGAGCCATATTTTGTGTGCAAGGATGATGCAAGATGTGTTGTGGTTTGTTTAAATGAAGAGTTTGCAGGGTATGGCACATGTATTGTTGTGTAGAAGAAAGCATAAAGGCTTTCTTTTTGTTTGATAATGATAATGCATACAATGATATTAGTGTGAGCACATATGAGGTTTTGGTCATAAAGCATAGGTGATTGGCCATGATGTAGAGGAAGATTTAAGTGTTTTATTTCAAGGACTTGTACCTTAGGTTGGAAAGTTGATGCCGTTTGACCCTGGGGGTGGGCTACAACAAGATCTCTTTATGCATGGCTGGTAGTTGTTTTTATAGTGGCATTTTGGCATGTGGTCTTGGAAAGGTGGAGATGTAGGTCGGTAGGAAGGAGAGTTGCAGGAAATAAAGTATGAAAACATGAATGTTTTCATCTAGGGAGGTTGGGCTATATGTAAGGGAAATCCCGAGCCCCTCCCAAACATAATGTATAGATAGATGAGGTGTATATAAGTTGGTGTGTGGTGAATCCACAGTGGCAAAAATGGCATGGCAGCCAGCTGTATACATGCAAGTGCACAAATAAGAATAGAAATAGCATGGGAAAGTAAAAGAATCATGATGTGCTACAATCTAGAAGAATTAAAGGCAGTGACGTGGCTTGAAGAAGAAGAAATTGGGAAGTTTACGAGGAGAGAAATGAGACTCCCTAAGAGGGTGTGGTTCGTGTTACCACAAGAATAAAGTGTGGAGAGTGCATACTGTAGTGGAGTGGACTTCTACAGATCTGTTTTTATTGATTTAGGTTGTAAGCTGGAGATCCTGTAGATGTTGAAGATCACGGAGGATAGCGCAGTGTGAGAAGGCTTATCTGGGTCAAGAGTAGAGGAAGGGCTAGAGATCTGAGTCAGCAAGGAGGTGTGTGCCCTTGGACTTCTATGTAGCCCCTCTATTAGATGCTTGGTCTAGATCAGTCCCTCTTAACTATAGCTGCCTAAGTGTCAGATCTGAGTGTTGAATCATGTGAAGTTAAAAGTCATGGGTCTATCTGAGGACCCTGAAAGTTTTTTGTGGTATTTTCTTAGAGCCCCAAATCTCAAGGATGTTAAGATTGTTTTGTTTTGTTTCAATGAAGAATAGAGTGTGTGGAGCTTGAGTTCTGTGTGGTTTGATGAGTTTTTATGATGTGATGTTATACTTGTGTGGTTTTGATTGAGATTATGGAGAAGGAACACCTATGTGTGCAAGTCTATAATTTGTTGTGTTAGAATTGAGTCAATCTATGTCAGAAGAGAGAATACAGAGTCAATCAAGGTTAGATGAGGATCATGTATGATTAACTGGGTGTGCAGAGAGCTTTATTTGGCTTGTCTAAGGTTGAGGAAAATATTTATGAATGAGGTCTGACAGTCTTGGGACTATCAGCCAATAGACAGTCATTAGTCAAATTGGTAAGTGGTTTGAAGAGTGTTCTCCAAAGTCACTAGGTATCAGCTGTGCTTCTATCAACTCTAAGTGTTTGTAAAGTTCAATCCTATAGATTTGAATGTTTTAAGGGATTGATAGTTTCAGAGGCCACAGAGGAAAGGAATTCTAACTTAGGGGAGTCGACTTTGTTAGTTTGGTTAGAATGCAATTAGCTGCTATTGTAGTTAGTTGAGAGTGTGATATCTTGTAAAGTTGGAGTAGCCTAAGTCAGGAAAGGTTAGAGGATAGCTGGAATAAGTTTTTGATTCAGTTGAGATATCTAAATCAGTTTACTCTATTTCTATCAGTCAGGTTTGTTTCAGCCAGCTCAGCCAAAAGGGTGTCAGTTGAGGTCTATTTCAGCCAGTTCACTGACAAGGGTGTGAGTTGAGGGTCTATTTCAGCCAGTTCAGTGACAAGGGTGTGAGTTGAGGGTCAGAAAGGGTCTAGGGAGGTCTTGGGGTTGTGGATTTGGTGTTATTTGATGATGGAGGACATTTCATAGGTCTAGAGGATAGTTTTTTGACTGGAGCTAGCATCAGCCATTCGGAAGATGAATGTGAGTACTCCTGTGTTTGGGAGTTCTTTTGGTGAGCTAGATGTCAGGAGAGGCTTTTCGGTGGAATATCAAAGATGCTAGAGGTCCATGCAAACCTAGGAGGACAGTTAGAGGTGGCAGCAAGATCAGATAGGGAGGTTGGGAGGGTGTTGAAGTGTCCAATTATGTTATTTGGAGGACTGAGCATAGGAGCGAGGTTGGTTGGTGCCCTTGGAGCTAGAATTTCAGTGTCCCCCAGTTCTGATCCCATTGTGTTTTCTTCTTGTGTGTCCCTCGGTGGTGTAGTAGAGGCCATCACCCACCACACAATGTATATCCAGGTAAATGAAAGCTTAAATCAAGCATGATAGCCAAAAAATGAAGGCTGCAAGAAAATCCAATGTAAGACTAGAAGCTACACAATCATGTTGAGATTCAGCTATTCAGGCAAGCAAGATACCCTAATCTAGCATGATAAACTCCACGAGGGCTACAATAGGAAACCCTCATTTGGCAACTAAGAAATTGCAACCCTAATCTAACATGAGTAACTTCAACTATTCACATAAAGCTTATGTAGTGCTTGGAAGCCTTGATATGTAGGGATATGTACTAAGTATGCATGTGTGGTGATAGTTAACTTGCACACTATATGTTTGCAAAACATTATTTATTAGCTGACACCAACTTCCACACAATAGGTAAGTAGTACTCTCTCTCACATGGAGTTTGTCCACAATAAGGATGCCAAAATGTAGTAAGGAGAATGGTGGGGGAGTTTCCACATGGCTATCAATGAGTGAACTTATATATGTGCCTTTTTTGTAACTTTGTAACTCCACCAAAAATGGTAGAGTTATATTTTATAGTTCAAATTTCAGCCATGACAACTATTTTGATAATTTTTTGTAATTCGAGTATGATTGCTAAATTTTCTTATCTTTTAGGCTCATTTATTACAGTGGTTGATTTAAACTCAATTGTGTGGGAACCTTGCCTTAAAAATAAAGCAAGGGGGATGATCATGATCCCACTTGATAGTAGTTCAATAGTAGTCTCATGGCCATCTGTAATGTGGCACAAGAAAGCAAATGGGATCATGATCCCACTCGATAGTAGTTAAATATTAGTCACGTGGCCATTTGTAATGTTGCACAAGTAAGTTGAGTGAGAAAGTACATAATGACTTCCAGTCCACTAATAGAGTAGTGACACTTGTATGCATGAGATGAGACCACCTATCTAACTGCCTCACCTTTTAGAATTCAATATTGGAAGCCACTTATGACCATGCTTAGAAGGCTTTGATACCAACTTACCATTTTAATTGCATAGGGTAACTCATAGTGGGTAGTTGAAATAGCTAATTAAGGATTAAGGGATAAGCAATACTTATGCCAAATGAAGGAACTAATTACAAAATCAACATTTTCAGAGGTTTGCATAATCCAAGTGCAAAGGTATGTCTTTACAACTCTAATGAGAAGCTTCTAGATCCTTAGAAGGTCTATATATATATTAAGTACATGTATCCACCACAATGTAATACCTGAGCTGACTAAAAACATGTGTAGCACTATATTTTGCCACATAATGACACTAAATAACTTTTAACTTGACCAAATTGTATTTGCCACTAACCTTTATGTTAATTAGCTACACTCAATGCCACACTTTGCTAGAGTCCTTGATTTCCTCAACAGTTAAATCCTTGGCATCCATCTCCATGCATACTGATGTTTCAACACAATTAAATTTTATATACCTATCACAAAGCCAACTATCCGAATTCGACTGCTATGGTTGTGTCCCTATTTTAGTTCCCAAAGGGTGTACACTATAACACTTGTCAATGCTTTACTTATCTTAACTTGCGGGAGTTTCTTATGTTACTTTGCCATTTTTTGTGTAACTCCTAAGTTTAATTTGTGTTGACGGTGAGGGTATATCTGGAGTTAGGAGGGAAGTCTCATCAACAAAGTTATTGGGTTACGAGTAGTGCGGGTTGGCTCCCAAATAGGCTTCCTCTGACTTAGCCGCATACTACATTATTGTGATCAGGGAGTCACAAAATCATTGTACAATTCTTCCAAGTGATATGGCAATTGGGTCTAGCTTATCTAACTCTGGGAAGCAACATCAATTCTTGCATAGTTTGGTTCTTGTAGACGTCACCTAAAATCTATGGACATCCTTTTTTCTTCTAAAACACAAGGATTATTACATTTGTGCATTGTGGCTCCCTTTCATGCATTTCTCTCATGAGCTAATTTACTTTTCCCCTCTTAGCCTAGCTATATTCATGCTATAGTGGAAAATGGGTTCTCCTTAATGAAATAAAGATAGTCAACATAAAATTGATATGGACCTTCAGTTTGACAAATTTTTATCTATTGCATTTGCAAACAATGAGATTGCTTTAGTATATGAATGCCATGGATTTAATGAACTAAATTACCAATTTTTTTTCTTTAAATTGATGACCATGGAACTATTACAAATTGTTAGTCAACTTATGTGAAGAAGAACTGTATTAATCTTGTAAAAAAAAGCCACTTTTGTGGCTAGTTGGACATGTTTATAAAAATTCTATTTCTTTTTGAATGTACTATTTCAAAGAAAGTCCTTCTATGAATTTGTACCTTACACAAGTATGTAGTTGAAAACAATAGCAAGAAAAAAAGTGTTTGAAAAACCTAGCTTCTGAGAGTCATCATTAATGGCATTTTCAAAAAAAATGGTGACTTTGAGTTTTTGTTCATAAAATTCTCAAAGCAATTTTTAGCAAGATGGTTTTTTTTAACAAAAATACTTCTATATATGTATGATACATTCATGTAGACATGGGGACAATTGGATGGAAGACGAAAATGACTTGAGCTGCCCCTCAAAGTTGACATGCTGTGAGGTGTTTCATGTGCATTTTGATTTTTGACTTTTTTGAATAAACCTAAATTAGGTCTAATATAGTATTCATTAGGCAAAATATGGACTGTCATTTTTTCCCCTTAAGGATTTCCACACCTCCTCTCTCTAGAAAAATGGGCTCATGGTGAAATTTTTGCAAATCAAACCAAAAGTTGGCGGAGATTTCACATTTGGAATCTACTCATTGAGAGCTTTCCAATGATATATAACATGATGGGAAATTTGGATTATTCAAGAAGTCCCCAAATTGCTAATGATGTGGCATGTAACTGCAAATTTTTTCATTCTATTAGAAGATCACACAATGATGTCATAGTATGACTTTTTGACATCATATGTAGAAGTTATCATCAGATATATGAAATCCCGTTGGAGCCACTTTTGTGGCTCAATTACAAGACTAGTATTAATGTATTTCATCTAAATTACTAGCATCAAAATGTCTTTTTCCTTGTAATATAATGCCCAAGATCAATGAGGTAAGTATATAGTGACAACGAAACAAATAATGCTACATCATTTATAAAAGCATTTGATGTGTACATATTAAACTAATTGATATCTTAATATTAAACTTAATGTTTATATACTATTGCATACATTTTAAATTTGAGGTTTTAATCTTTCCTATCATCTCAACATATCTCCCTCACATGATACACATGAGAACCGTGTTCAATGCCATCACCCACCGTAGTAGCCATCCCAACCCCTTTCCCTTTCCCCTTGCTCATCCCATTGATTTACATAAGAACATTGCTTTTGCACTTATTTGAGAGAGAATTATTGTGTGTGAGAGAGAGAGAGAGAGAGAGAGAGAGAGAGAGAGAGAGAGTTGAAGCCTCCATGCATATAGAAGGAATGCTCATTACAATACCATTAAAAATATTCACATGGTTTTGTTGCAAAAAAAAATTGAGCAAAATAGATTGAATCTTCTCGATTAGAGACGAGTTATAATGAAGGAATTCTCATTATAATACCTTTATTACAAAACATTTGAGCAAAATAGATTAAGTTTTCCTAATTGGAGAAGATTTGCAAACTACCATTTGCATGGTGTCTACCTAGTGCCATTCTCTTATGAATAATCTATTATTTGCATGGTGTCTACCTAGTGCCATTCTCTTATGAATAATCTATTATTTGCACTTGATAATGTCAGCAATCGATGTGCACAACATTGTGGACAACATCATAGACATGGTTCTTTATTGGTCATACCTCCTTTGACTCATCTACATTACTCTCAATAATGAGCATTTCTTTGTCATGGTGAAGGCTGAGGGTGAGTATACTCTCCCTTATAGGATGAATCTAGTCAACTATCAACCAATACCATGTACATTAGTTCATGGACATGGTCACCTATGCCTATAACTCAAACTCCAACACCCCTTGTTAATCGTCTTGTCATGACACACTCATGACACACGGTTAACATGGGCTACCATTCTAATCTTTGCATATACTCTTGATGTACTTTATGGTAATATGTTATCTTTTACTAAGAGAACCCAATGCTTGGCCAACATGTATTTCATGCAAGTTATCTTTGTATTTTATGTTTAATTAATAAGGCATCCCTCTAAGTTTGCACTTCATGCTTAAGTACAAGAGTTGAGATGTCCAATATGCTTTAGTAGCAAACTCCTTGCATTAGGCATGTCGAGTGGACATACTTAAGTGAGTGTGAACACTATGGGCTTGTATATATATCTATTTTCTCTCATAAT
Source organism: Cibotium barometz (assembly GCF_041138505.1). Taxonomy (NCBI): domain Eukaryota; kingdom Viridiplantae; phylum Streptophyta; class Polypodiopsida; order Cyatheales; family Cibotiaceae; genus Cibotium; species Cibotium barometz. The sequence continues at coordinate 47,826,272 of NC_141086.1, read as the reverse complement.
TCAGGACACTCTCCCCATTATACTATATTTCTTTTTCTTGTGAGTCTAATTTCCCTCTTGTGATTAGCTAAATAGTGAGCTTTTTGAGGTATTTAGTAAAAGCGTGAGAGGTGAGCGAGAGTTAGGGAGGGCTTTTATATCTATGTACGTGTGCGAAGGATCTCCTGTCTATCTCAAGACTACCCTTGTGCACAATGAGGCGTAAAGAAGGAGCCAAGCTTTCCTGCAAAGGAAGCTAAGACCTACGGTTCCGGCTAGTTGGCAAGTCCCTGTATGATAATTAAGGTAAGCCCCGAGCATATGGTTAGCCTTAAGATGGCAATGTTGCCAGTGAATGGCCCCTAGCTTTGTATTATTTCTCTTAATTAGATTGTGAAAGAAGGAGCTTTCATTGGGCAAGCTTGAAAAATGATGTCCTTCGGTACTTGAAGCAATGTCTCTCATGCCAAAGGATCAAAGCTGAAAGGGTCAAGATGCCTGGAAAACTTCAACCCTTAGATATTCCCCAAATGAAGTGGGAGTGCATTAGTATGGATTTTGTCACAAGTCTCCCCACTGTTCAAGGAGGATATGACTCCATTCTGGTAGTAGTGGACTTACTTACCAAAAGTGAGAGTTTTGAGAAGGAATGAGAAGGGTGTGTGAGTTCATAGTTTTTTTCTCTGGGTAAAAAGAATGTCATTTTCTTGTTTTCTCTTAATAGTTGTTTGTAGATTTAGTTTTTGTTATGTTTTTAACTTTCAATACATACTAGAAGTAGTTTAGATTCAAGTAGAATGGTTATTTGCATCATTTTTGCTTCGATTTTGCCTACTTTTTGTGTTTATCCTTAATCTTAGAGTAAAAATCTCTAATTTTGGACATAATCTTAGTTTATTGCATGGTTTGTCTCCATAATCTTGTGCAAGATATCATTAGGTTCATCGATATGCATTTAGAATGTTTAAATTGTTTAGAAAATCACTTAATTGTTATATTTTTCTTAAGCGGACTAGTTTTTTAATTAGTGAGGTTACTTTAGGAATGCTGTAAGATTCCTCCCCAGCCTTTGAGGTATACAGGAGTAAGAATCTCCCTTTTTGATCTCTAAAATAAAAGAACGATTTTGTTTAAGAAAGAAAGACCCTTTCCCTAGAATACTTCTCAGGAGTCTCACCTGTTTTAAGGATTCAGAACAATGAGTTCAGAAGTAAAAATCGGTGTTTTGGATACCAAGGTTTTGGTCTTCATTCGAGTACGGCCCAAAAGAAGTTCTTTATCTATTGGGGAGTTTAAGAAGTTATCCCCCAGATATTGTGAGCCTTATCTGAATTCAAAGAAAGTAAGCGACTTAGCTTACGAGCTTCTTTTATCTCCTCATCTCAAAGTTCTTAATGTATTTCATAGAAATATGTGCCAAACCCAAATCATGGAAAGACGGTAAAAATTCAGTGGCAAGATACCGTTGGCTTCTAAGTTACGCTAGCTCCTTCCTTTATATAAGTCGTAACTTTTACTTGTCGCTCACAGTAATCTTACTTCCATCGATCTCCCTTCTTCTTAATCTCCTTCATGGCTTGGCAACAGGAATTAGTTTTATCCATGATGATTTCTCATCTTCAAGACGCAAGAGAGTCTGTGAAGAAAGACTTTATAGAACAGTATGAGCGCTCACTTTTTCCTCACCTAGGAACTTCTGTAGCGCAGACCAAATGGCGGACCTATCAAGACATAACTAGGGTAACACCCTGGGATCAGCAGCACTTTTGTAACAATGTCCGCTTGGCCATGGTTATCGAAGCCTTGGGTTTGGGTCCCCGATACTACTGTGTCATGAGATCAAGACATCTTGGGTTTTCTGAGCGGGTCTTCTTACTGGCGTGTTTTCTTCCTCATGAGAAGATATGCCTTTGCCCCATTTTTGGCTTACCTCTCAGAGGTCCTTTTGTTAGATAGGTGCAGCAATAACCAATAGAATTATTCCCATAGATGAGTTACCTTATACATGCGCAGCTTGTGAGTGCTGCTTTTGTGATCATATGATGGACGGGCTTATGGAAGTGTAAAGAGTTCTTCTATCTTTACTGTATAAGTTCCGAGAATGAATAAAGTTTAAATCTTGTTCTTATCTTGAATCTTGCTCTCTTTGAGACTTTTTCTTGGTGGTCAATCCTGATTTAAATTTTTCTCTAAGTCTCATAATTCGTGCATCTTGCGAAATTATCCCAGTTTGCGAGATGAGGACATCTCGCGTTTTTTAAGTGGGGTAGAATGTAAGATTCCTCCCCCAACCCCCCTTTTTGATGTCTAGTATCTTCCCCTGTAATCAATCCCTCTTCAGAAATATAAAGACCTTGTTTCTAACTGTTTTAACCTAGAGAGAGAGAATATTCTAGAGAGAGAATATTTAGATTTTTAATATTTTTGGATAGAAAATTATCTCATCTTATTAAAATAAGTTCCCCTGAAACAGAAATTCAAAAAGAACTTTCCAATGTGCAATTAGAATTTATTGGAAATGGGTATAAAGGACCTTAGTCTAAGGGTCTAGATTTTCAAAAAATTTTGGATTATGGTCCAATTAAGGTTCCTATGGGCTAATAGCATCAATCCATGTGTAGGGAGGAGATAAATCCAATTTATAAAAGAAGATACCCAAAAATGAGTAAATGCTCACATAAGATGAAGAGTTGAAAAATGTACAAGGTTTATTAGTAAAAAAACTATGAGCAATATTGAAAATATGAGATATTTTGGGTATCCAAAAATGAGTAAATGCTCACATAAGATGAAGAGTTGAAAATGTACAAGGTTTATTAGTAAAAAACTATGAGCAATATTAAAATGATTCCATTATGACACATATGTAAGGAAGGGGAGTTCTTTAAAGGAGGTGCATATTTCACATAAGATGCAGAGTTGAAAATGTACAAGGTTTATTAGTAAAAAACTATGAGCAATATTAAAATGATTCCATTATGACACATATGTAAGGAAGGGGAGTTCTTTAAAGGAGGTGCATATTTCACATAAGATGAAGAGTTGAAAATGTACAAGGTTTATTAGTAAAAAAACTATGAGCAATATTAAAATGATTCCATTATGACACATATGTAAGGAAGGGGAGTTCTTTAAAGGAGGTGCATATTTCACATGCTTGAATGAGTTTTAAACTCATAAAAATTGAGATATTTCATCTCTCCTCTCTCCTCATTCAAGTCTAGTTCCAAAAAGTTAGCTTAACTGACCTAAAAATGGTCAAAAATTGACCAAACTGATTTGGAAAATTCTACAATCAGTTTGTTTGGTTACGAGCTCAATTTTTCCTATAAATAGAAGCCTCCCCCTTGTTGAAAAATATATAGTGTTTATGCATCGTTACTCTACTCCACCTAAGCCAAGAACTGTGAATTCATTTAATAATTCACTAGTTTTTGGAGCTTCCCTCTTTCTTCAATCCCCATTAGTGGCTCCATCAACATACTTAACCAATTGATTGGTTGGGGGCCTCTACCGTGAACAAAGAATCAAGCAATTTGTAAGGTAATTAGTGAATATTGATCTTTTCTATAATTTCTCAATGTTTCTCTCTTCTCAACCCCTCTCAAGCTTGAGAAGCTTAATTGGTATGGTTTTTTAAATGCTATTAAAGTTAATTGGTGAATAGTAGTGAAGAGTTACATAATTTAATAAATGCTATTGAAGTTAATTTTTATTTATGTTTAAATTCTAATGGTTTTTATGTAATTTCTCTCTCTCACTCAAGAAATGGTCATACTCATGACCCATTCTCAATCCAAATGAAGCTTTTCATAAAGCTTTTCCTTAATCCAAGATTAAGCATGCTTGAGGCCAAATTAATGGCTTTTTCCTATGCTTTTAGTTTATGCATATTGATGATTCAATCCATTATAGATTAATGATCCAATTAGAGATCATTTTAATTATTTCCTTAATGATAAGCTTTATCCCTTAGAAAAAATTGAGATTTATCAGTCATAGCAGCGGAGCTATGGCAAAATTTTTATAAAAATTATGCATAAAATAATTTCATTCAAAGCATAAAAAGAGGACTTCCTACCATATTCTAGGAATTATCATCCTAGATTAATTGAAAGAATTTCATTATAATCATGGAGAAATTGAATTTTAATATCATGCATAAAGGATAATTTTTTTATATCAAAAGTGTTACTTTTATCATTTTTAATTTTCATGCATAGAAGTATGCATAAAGGAAATATTTTTTATATCAAAAGTGTTACTTTTATCATTTTTAATTTTCATGCATAGAAGTATGTATAAAGGATAATTTTTTTATATTAAAAGTGTTACTTTTATCATTTTTAATTTTCATGCATAGAAGTATGCATAAAGGAAAATTTTTTATATCAAAAGTGTTACTTTTATCATTTTTAATTTTCATGCATAGAAGTATGCATAAAGGATAATTTTTTTATATTAAAAGTGTTACTTTTATCATTTTTAATTTTCATGCATAGAAGTATGCATAAAGGAAAATTTTTTATATCAAAAGTGTTACTTTTATCATTTTTAATTTTCATGCATAGAAGTATGCATAAAGGATAATTTTTTTTATATTAAAAGTGTTACTTTTATCATTTTTAATTTTCATGCATAGAAGTATGCATAAAGGATAAAATTTTTATATCAAAAGTGTTACTTTTATCATTTTTAATTTTCATGCATAGAAGTATGCAAAAAGGATAATTTTTTTTATATCAAAAGTGTTACTTTTATCATATTGGATTTCATGCATAGAGGTATGCATAAAAGTTGAATATTTTATTATAAAAGTGTTACTTTTAGCATAATTGAATTTCATGCATAGAGGTATGCATAAAAGATATGGGAAGTGATAAGATATGATAAGATGCATGTGGATGTGGATATGGATGTGTATGTATGAATGTGGATATGGGATGTGGATGTATAAATGAGGATGTGAAAATGGAGATAAGCATGTAGATGTGGATGTATGGATGTGAATGTGGATGTGGATGTGGATGTATGAATGTGGATGTATGGATGTATGAATGTGGATGTATGGATGTGAATGAGGATGTAGATGTGGATGCATGGATGTAAATGTGGATGTGGATGTATGGATGTATGCATGTAGATGTGGATGCATGAATGTGGATGTATGGATGTGAATGAGCATATAGATGTGGATGTATGGATGTGAATGTGCATGTAGATATGGATGTATATATGTGAATGGGAATGTGGATGTGGATGTATGTATGCATGTGGATGTGGATATGGATGTGTATGTATGAATGTGGATATGGGATGTGGATGTATAAATGAGGATATGAAAATGGAGATAAGCATGTAGATGTGGATGTATGGATGTGAATGTGGATGTGGATGTATGAATGTGGATGTATGGATGTGAATGAGGATGTGGATGTGGATGCATGGATGTAAATGTGGATGTGTATGTATGGATGTATGCATGTAGATGTGGATACATGAATGTGGATGTATGGATGTGAATGAGGATATAGATGTGGATGTATGGATGTGAATGTGCATGTAGATATGGATGTATAGATGTGAGTGGGAATGTGGATGTGGATGTATGTATGTATGTGGATGTGGATGTATGAATGAGGACGTGATAATGAATGTATGCATGTGGATGTGGATGTGGATATGGATGTGTATGTATGAATGCGGATATGGATGTGGATATGGATGTGTATGTATGAATGTGGATATGGGATGTGGATGTATAAATGAGGATGTGAAAATGGAGATAAGCATGTAGATGTGGATGTATGGATGTGAATGTGGATGTGGATGTGGATGTATGGATGTGGATATGGATGTGAATATATGATATGTGATGTGAAGGAATCTGAAGTGAAGAGATGGAAAATGATGTGAAGAGATGGAAAATGATGTGATTGGATGAGTACACATATAAATGAAATGTGGAATAAGTAATGTGGATTGTATGAGGGATAATGTGGAAAAATGAGAGTTAATATAGAAATTGTATTTGTAAACTGTTTATAAATGCTGTTTGTAAATGGCTGTTTTATGTCAAGAATGCTGGGAAAGCATTTTGACCGTCTTGTGATTAAGGTCGTGGAGACCTATCTGATAAAGTTGCAACTGCTGATGGAGAGTCAATGGAGGACGTCTCGCGTAGCAAGGTCGGCCGAGGTCTTGACCAGCCTCGGTTCGATTAAAATGGTGAGCTTCCGGTACGGTGGCCAAGGAAGCGGCCTATGAGTGAAGCGCTAGGTCACCTGCGAAGGATCCTAGAGGGTGTTGACCATACGGTGCTCGGGCTCTGGGTCGCCCAGGATACCCACGCGTGCGTCGAGGAAGATATTGGAACAAGGAGTAAGAGTTGTTTTGTGAAACCGGGCATGGATCTGGTTGATTGACCTTGCTGGTCTTCAATGGATGAGTCCATGGCTCTTTATATGGATCTGTTGGTTGATCTTACTGATCTTCAACGAGAGTCCATCTTGATTTTTATAAGTGATTATATTGCCGAGTATTATGGGCTAGGAACTATTGAAAAGGCCCCTGTGTGGACAGGTGGTGAGCGTTCTAGTTGCCAATGATGCCATAGATACTCTGATGAAGGAATGATGGGAAATTATGAATCAACTGGATAAATTGGAAGATTGTGATCAGTGGTACTATGGTTTCATTAAAGGATTGTTTTAAAGTTAGCTGATGCTAAGAAAAAGGTAATTTTTATATTGGGTGTGTAAGTGGTGTGGCTAGTTTTATGTTTGCATGAACTTCCGGCTAGGGGGCCTTGGAACTCTTTTCCTTGGTACCCGGGACAAAACCTAACCAAATTCCAAATTGGATCCCATCACTACAGTGGTTGGGTGGTTGGCTAACCCATGGGATCGGATGGGGTTAGGCTGGACTGATGGATCCGTAAATCGAGATTTAATTTCTATTATTACGATAGATGAAGTAAATCCCGGATAGAAATTATTCTATGGATAGGAATCAACGGCTGTGCCTCTTGATGGGAAAAAAAGCGTTGATCCCAATGATCCAAGTGCAAGTTTCTTCCTTGATTTGACCAAGTACTGTTAAAGGTACAGTCAGATCAGTTGATTCGTAATGATCTTGACTGCGTTAGAGTAAAGAGTTATCCTGGTGGAATCGCCCATGCTTTCCAGGTAAAGGAAGTTTTTCCGGTTTCGATTTTGGACAAACCGACGGATTAGTCTCTTGTCCGGATATCCGTGGGCGAGGCCCCGAGTGTGAGACCCCTACCCACGCATGATGTGCTACTTCCGCTGCTAGTACCCCGAATCCGTTGCGCGGTGGAGATCGGGATCTCACAGTTGGTATCAGAGCATTTGGTTAATAAAGATCAACTGAGAAGACAAATATGTCCAAAATTTATCAAGAAACACAAAAAGGTTGTAATTGTGTGATATAAGTCATACAATTTGATATTCAAACTAAAATTCGTAAATTGGTAATTGGGTCTTCAGATGGAAGTACCGCAATTATATAGAATCCCTGACTTGCTTGAGGCCTAGACATGATGGTATTTACCTTATAATTCCAAGGGCCGTGACTACCTGTATATACCGAGAGTATATTGCAGCTCTTTACTGACAGTATATACGAGTAAATCTAAGACTTGAAATTTTAAGCGTTAATGCTATCCAGATAATGAATTCGAATGTGGTTGATATGATTTTTAATTCTGTTTGAGAACTGATGAAATTGATTTGGATTCTGATTGAAAAATGATGATTTCTAAAATTTAGTTGAAATGTAATAAGCTGAGCGAAACCACATGAGGATGAATGGGACGAGTCCCTGTGATGATATTCATAACTGGAATGATGATAATGATTTCAGCAAATCACTATGAGATTAGTGGATTGTGCTGTCAAAGTGCTACTATTAACACTTGACTCGGTATATCAAGTTAAGGGATGACAAATTGAAAACTTGCTTGACTGAAATTCCCGTGGAGGAATGTTCAGAAAGAAAAAAATTGCGATCTGATGGACCATTATCGTGTTAAAGATATGAATGATATGATCTAAAATGAATTGTTATTTAATGATGAGTTCTATATAAGGGATATTTATCCCCGTATTCTGTTGGGTTGACCAGAATATAAGGAACCCTAGAATAAATTGGATCTTAAGAAAAAGAGTTGTCCTCTACTTGGCGAGATGAGGACATCTCGCACTTTTTTTAAGTGGGGTAGAATGTAAGATTCCTCCCCAGCCTTTGAGGTATACAGGAGTAAGAATCTCCCTTTTTGATCTCTAAAATAAAAGAACGATTCTGTTTAAGAAAGAAAGACCCTTTCCCTACCCAGCCTTTGAGGTATACAGGAGTAAGAATCTCCCTTTTTGATCTCTAAAATAAAAGAACGATTCTGTTTAAGAAAGAAAGACCCTTTCCCTAGAATACTTCTCAGGAGTTCCACCTGTTTTAAGGATTCAGAACAATGAGTTCAGAAGTAGAAATCGGTGTTTTGGATACCAAGGTTTTGGTCTTCATTCGAGTACGGCCCAAAAGAAGTTCTTTATCTATTGGGGAGTTTAAGAAGTTATCCCCCAGATATTGTGAGCCTTATCTGAATTCAAAGAAAGTAAGCGACTTAGCTTACGAGCTTCTTTTATCTCCTCATCTCAAAGTTCTTAATGTATTTCATAGAAATATGTGCCAAACCCAAATCATGGAAAGACGGTAAAACTTCAGTGGCAAGATACCGTTGGCTTCTAAGTTACGCTAGCTCCTTCCTTTATATAAGTCGTAACTTTTACTTGTCGCTCACAGTAATCTTACTTCCATCGATCTCCCTTCTTCTTAATCTCCTTCATGGCTTGGCAACAGGAATTAGTTTTATCCATGATGATTTCTCATCTTCAAGACGCAAGAGAGTCTGTGAAGAAAGACTTTATAGAACAGTATGAGCGCTCACTTTTTCCTCACCTAGGAACTTCTGTAGCGCAGACCAAATGGCGGACCTATCAAGACATAACTAGGGTAACACCCTGGGGTCAGCAGCACTTTCGTAACAATGTCCGCTTGGCCATGGTTATCGAAGCCTTGGGTTTGGGTCCCCGATACTACTGTGTCATGAGATCAAGACATCTTGGGTTTTCTGAGCGGGTCTTCTTACTGGCGTGTTTTCTTCCTGATGAGAAGATATGTCTTTACCCCGTTTTTGGCTTACCTCTCAGAGGTCCTTTTGTTAGATCACCTCATACCACTGAGATAGGTGCAGCAATAACCAATAGAATTATTCCCATAGATGAGTTACCTTATACATGCGCAGCTTGTGAGTGCTCCTTTTGTGATCATATGATGGACGGGCTTATGGAAGTGTAAAGAGTTCTTCTATCTTTACTGTATAAGTTCCGAGAATGAATAAAGTTTAAATCTTGTTCTTATCTTGAATCTTGCTCTCTTTGAGACTTTTTCTTGGTGGTTAATCCTGATTTAAATTTTTCTCTAAGTCTCATAATTCGTGCATCTTGCGAAATTATCCCAGTTTGCGAGATGAGGACATCTCGCGTTTTTTAAGTGGGGTAGAATGTAAGATTCCTCCCCCAACCCCCCTTTTTGATGTCTAGTATCTTCCCCTGTAATCAATCCCTCTTCAGAAATATAAAGACCTTGTTTCTAACTGTTTTAACCTAGAGAGAGAGAATATTCTAGAGAGAGAATATTCAGATTTTTAATATTTTTGGATAGAAAATTATCTCATCTTATTAAAATAAGTTCCCCTGAAACAGAAATTCAAAAAGAACTTTCCAATGTGCAATTAGAATTTATTGGAAATGGGTATAAAGGACCTTAGTCTAAGGGTCTAGATTTTCAAAAAATTTTGGATTATGGTCCAATTAAGGTTCCTATGGGCCAATAGCATCAATCCATGTGTAGGGAGGAGATAAATCCAATTTATAAAAGAAGATACCCAAAAATGAGTAAATGCTCACATAAGATGAAGAGTTGAAAAATGTACAAGGTTTATTAGTAAAAAAACTATGAGCAATATTGAAAATATGAGATATTTTGGGTATCCAAAAATGAGTAAATGCTCACATAAGATGAAGAGTTGAAAATGTACAAGGTTTATTAGTAAAAAACTATGAGCAATATTAAAATGATTCCATTATGACACATATGTAAGGAAGGGGAGTTCTTTAAAGGAGGTGCATATTTCACATAAGATGCAGAGTTGAAAATGTACAAGGTTTATTAGTAAAAAACTATGAGCAATATTAAAATGATTCCATTATGACACATATGTAAGGAAGGGGAGTTCTTTAAAGGAGGTGCATATTTCACATAAGATGAAGAGTTGAAAATGTACAAGGTTTATTAGTAAAAAAACTATGAGCAATATTAAAATGATTCCATTATGACACATATGTAAGGAAGGGGAGTTCTTTAAAGGAGGTGCATATTTCACATGCTTGAATGAGTTTTAAACTCATAAAAATTGAGATATTTCATCTCTCCTCTCTCCTCATTCAAGTCTAGTTCCAAAAAGTTAGCTTAACTGACCTAAAAATGGTCAAAAATTGACCAAACTGATTTGGAAAATTCTACAATCAGTTTGTTTGGTTACGAGCTCAATTTTTCCTATAAATAGAAGTCGCATAAATATATAATTTTCTTATTCTCTACCTTAACAAGCTTGGAGTTTGGTTTTGAAATAAGAATTTATCAAGATATCTTTGCCCCAAGATAAGCATAATCAAGTACACACAGTCCTTGGAGCAAGCAAAGCTTGATAAGGATGTGGCACCACCTATACACATAGAACCAGAAGAAAGAGCTCCCATTGAGCAAGAAGGGGACCTCAAGGAAGAGATATGGAAGCCATGTTTTGATGAGTAAGGGGAGTTCTTGCAGAGACCAAGGGGAGTTCTTACAGAAACCAAGCCTACAAGAAGAAGATAAAGACTCCGAGCAAGAGGGTATAAGTGAAGAGGCCTCAAAACAAAGCTGGGAAGAGGAAAATGACCTTGAAGATCTCAAAGAAGAAGGTCATGAGATATCAAGACACATGACACAAGCACATGGTTCAATGTTTCGGCCTCCTAAATAGAGAATCTATTTGAAGAAAACACCCTAGAGGATCTCGACAATGAAGAGGGAACCTGAACCTTAAGATTAAGAAGACCAATGGTTTGATGACACAGAGGCATGGCTAGAGAATAGTGATAAAGAGAAAGAGGACCTACACTTCGAAGAAGAATAACCATGATGAGATCAAAAGGAGAATTCAGGAGAGGCAAGGGGAAACCACACCACAATCAAACCACAAAACTTTTCCCATAGCATATGACAACCCTCTTAGCGATGTTCGTAGTGCATGGTGCTACAGGTGGAAAACAAGGAGACGAAGGGTCAAAAAGCCAATAAGACTCGCATATTATTCAAGAAAAGCCTGAGGAAGAGGAAAGACACAAGTTCTAAGAGAAGAATAAAGTCATCATGCAAGAGAACCCACTATGGGAATGCAAAAAGGAGCATGATTGATTACTCAACGATAATGATTTATATGACTCTCCACCATCATGGTGGAAATAAGAGGATGAGGGCAAATCAACAAATGATGAAAAAGGGATGCCCATGGAGATACAAAAATGTATCAGTAGGGTCAAGGGGGAATGACCATGATGCTAGGTATGTACATAGGCAGAATACTTATGGATGTGTAGAATAGTGGGCTAGAGCACATTGGATTGCCAAAGGCCATGGGATGTGATGATTGAGACTAGTTGTTTCTTGTGACTACCATAGATTATGTGTCCAAGAAGGTTTAATGAAAACAAAAGTGCATGGCGACATGGCAGACAAGGGCCAAAATGATACTCCACAAGAGGCCTAACAAGGGTCACAATTATGTCACAGGATGGTTAGACAATGGTCTTTTAGAGTGAAAGAGTGGACGAATCAAATTAAAAACTTGAGAATCCATAGTGCCCTAAATCAAAGGTAATAGAATAGCTTAGAGAGCAGTCATAGGAAATTTAATTTCAAATCTGGATAAGCTTATGAGATGGAATGAAATAAAAGTGTTTAAAGTTGGGAGGAATGGCAAGTGGATTTCTAGCAAGAAGGTCCCAGAAATAGCACTTTACATGGCCATTTACAATGTGGTACATTTAGACAAGGATTTTTTAAAAAATTGTTCATGTGTCTAAATTAGTGGTGGTTAAGTCTCATTTGTTGAGATAAGGACCATAACTAGCATGGTGGACATTGATGATTTGCCTAGGGGATAGGCGTTGCACTTATGTCACTAGCGTGGTTGGTGCAGATTACAGTTGATTTGGCAGTGGGGTGATAGGTTGTGTGGCAGCATTATTTAAACTACTAGAGTCTCGCATAGTTATAGCACCGGTTCACTAGTTTGGGTTCACACTACTATAGATAACCTCATTATGTTTTAGTTGAGTACTTTTACTTATAGTATGTAATCTTATCTCTTTCTATTATGTTGTGTTGAGAGAAGAAGAAGATAGAAGAAAATTCAGCCATCCATCTCTCTTGTGTGTGCTTGTCTATTCTCTCTTATGTGTGTGTGAAGTAGAAGCTTGCATGAGAAGCTCAAGCTCACTCCTCTCCCCTGATTTCTTTATATGGTATCAGAGCCTGGTCCGTGGTGAAGAGCTCAAGAGAGGCAAGCAAGAGACAAGCAAGAAAGTGGTACATGGGTCAAGGTATCTTCATCTCCTTCCCTTTCAATTCCAAGTACATCTTAGCTCCAAGGACTAATAAAGAATGACCCATTTTCGATGCCTGGTATCGACGGTTTTCGCGTTGCCAAAAACCCCCATTGATATACATGTTGAAATGATCATCAAAATAACCGCCGTCGAAGGCAAGCATCAAAATAAGCATTGCAAATAGCATTGAAATAACGATCGGAATAAGCGTCGAAATCTAATTTTTTTTTATATTTTGGACTTCTTAAAAATACTAAGTGTGTAAAAAAAGAAAACATTGACAATAAACTAGTATTTCTTAGTAATTAAAATTGAAATAAGATGTTATAGCTCATCATCGACTCTCTCATCCTCAGCTAGATCCATGGCTCCAAATACATCTATTTCCAGAAATACCTCTCCATCTGCATCTTCGTCAATAGATGTAGCCTCTGTATCGTCCTTTTCTATTTCAGGCATTAGAGGTGGTTGTGTTGAAAGTTGTTCTTCTATTTCTTCTCTGAATTCTGGATTAGTTGTTGTGTTTGCTTTTGGTTCTAGTGCTAGTAATTTTTTATTTACTATACCTTCATTTGATCCTTCTTCTAGTTGTTCAACTGGATCAATATCTATTTCTTGTGCTTCTTGAGTGGGTTTCTCAACCTCTACTTCATCTGAAATTTCCATATTCAAATATTTATTTACTGCATGGATCAATTTGGATTACAAACCACATGATCTCTCGGGTCCACCTTGAAGACAACCTGCTCACAATGCTTTGGTAGCACAAATGTGTCCCTTTGGTTTGTGCATATCTTTGTGGAGTCTACTTGAACAAATCCGCTCTTATCTCTATGCATGGTCACTTGTGGTCCTTGAGTCACTACCTTGAACCACTTCACATCAAAAATGAACATAGAAAACTTTCTGAACCCAACCTTGATAATGTCTTGTATCATTCCATAGTAATCAAGCAAGCCAACTTCACTTGCACTTGAACGACTTTCTTGCATGAAATTTTCATTGACACTTAAATCAAATGTTATCTTATCTATTCTCTCCATGCGAAAGTGACCGTGGGACCAAAGTGCACCAAATTTGCGATACTGTAAGCAAACAAAGATCATGAAACTATATCAAGAACAAAAACTTATACAAGACTATGTCTTATGGTTTCTTGTGTACATATAAAAACTCATTTACATGGTAATCATAGCCATATGCAAGCTTCTCCTCCTCGTCGCTTATAATCTTGCAACTCTATTTTACTTATTGTATTGTTTTCTGAAGCCATCTACTAGAAGGAAATTTTGGAAGTTGAGCAAGTGAATCTGGGTAGGGCAATGCTCTAGTTATTTGATTCCTCGGGGGGTGCACTACTAGAAAACCCTAGGTATCATGTGCGTTCAAGAGGTATTTTAAAAACCCAAACTAAAATTTTCCCTCCAATAAAACAACCCCTCTTTACCTATGAACTAAATGATTTTTTTCTAAAATTGAATTAAAAAACCCCTCTTGTTAATGTAATTGTGTTAATTTTTCTCAATGTATCTAATTAAAAAACCCCTCCTGTTGAACTCACATGGTACATTAACATTTTTTGAGTTGAACCCCCTGAGTTTGACTCTTTCTAAAATTCAAAATATCTTGGTCTCTTTCCCTCTTGCTAGGTTATACCTCTCGATCCATTTCTCCATAGCACTTGAGTTGAGGATGCGAAATTTATTAATCTTCTCTTGCAATGCCATATCCATTGTTCTCTCTGAAGCCCTTGTCCTTGAGGCTGTTCCCCAATGAGCTGATCATCCCCTTCTTGTGTCCACAATTGTGGCATATGTGGGTTTGGCATACTAAGAAATTTTGCTATGTATACAAGAGATTCTTGAACAAGCCATCCCATTGCAATACTGCCCTTAGGGGCGAGCTTTTTGACGAACAAAATCTTTTAGTGTCTTCATAAATCTCTCGAGGAAAAACATCCATCGACTATGAACAACACCTGCTATAGCAACCTCATCAACCACATGAGCAAGTAGGTGCAATTGAGTCAAGAAACTTGTTGGAAATAATTTCTCCTCCATTGTGACTACTTTAATGGAGTTTAGACGAGCTGCTTCCAACATATTTCTTCTAATCCCCTTCTTTGATATACACTGTACCACTGCACTAATCCTGTATATTGTTGCTCTTATGTCTTTGCTAAGGCAATCCTTAACGGCTATTGGCAACATAAACTGTAAGATTTTGTGCCACAGTCATGAGACTTCAATCCACTAATCTCTCCATCCTTTGTGAATGCTCCATTCAAGAAACACATATAACTAGTGGGAGTATAAAACTCACTAATGCAGTTCTTTACACGCCACTGCTCTTCTTTGGTTAAGACCCAAGGTGCTGTAGGGAGAATCACCTTCCCATTAGGTCTTCTCCGTGCTCATAACTGATGCATGCTATCCACCTCTTACAGATCATCCCTTTGTGCCTTGCTCTCTTTAGCACCTATGATGGTTTTCGAAAGCATATCGGCTATGTTCTTCAAAATTTGCATAGGGTTAAGAAGATGATTGACTAGAAGATCACTCCAATATGGGAGTAGATGGAAGATGGATAGCCGCTTCATTTTGGGGCGTGAACAACTTGGATCCACTTCCCATTCCCTCCTCCAAATCACTTGTCTTTAGCACACGAGGAGGCCTCCCTAGAAATCTCTCTTACAACTCATGGTTTTCGGGGAGATACTTTTTGTGGCCCTCGTAGATAACCTTCTTCAAAGATGTTGAGTACCGGGCCTTTAATCCATGCCCACATATAGGGCATGCATTATAACCAGATATTGAAAGCCCTGCCAAACATGCTAATCATTATGATGAGATATGCAAATAATAAAAAAATACTGAAATCGTGAAATTAAATTAGGTTAAGAAATCTTAGAATAATTAAATTACCAAAGAACTCTCCATAGCTTGAGAAATCATGCATGATCAACATAAGTATTCCTTGCACTGTTGTAGCCCTTTCTCCAAAATGCTTAGATGCATCATGAACTTGGATACCATCCCATAATGTCCGTAGCTTGTCAACTAATGGAGCCACGTAGACATCCATGTTCTTAACCTTGTACTTCCTTGGAACTATCAAAGAAAGTAAAAGGTGCCCCTTCTTTATTGCTAACCTTGGTGACATATTATAATTCACTAGGCAAACGGGCCTATATTCCATGATGAACTTCGTAAGCCAAATGGATTGAATCCATCCGTTGCTAGTCCGAGATGAATATGACAAGGCTCTTCCCCAAAGTCCACCACTTCTCTTCGATATGCCTCAATGCTGGAGAATCAGCAAGGCGGCACACGCATAACGTCAACTATGGATCTCGTGTTTTGATGCCGTCATTAAAGATGCAATGGATTTCATAAAAGCATGTGAAACACAGAGAGGGAAAGGGACACATACCCCATAAGTTTTGAAACGCTCCTATCAGACTACCCATATATTTATTGCAAGTTCAATATAGAGAGGCAAGTTTGATATAGAGAGGCAAGTGCGAAGAACTCAAACACGTGCTTCATGGTAAAATGGTTGATGGGCAAGCCTACGTATCTCTTTCTCCTCTTGAGAAGCATGTTGCACACGTCGTTTGATGTCTTCTACTTCATGATCATCTACTCTGTGGCTTGTGTCGTTTAGGTAATCTATGTTAGCCATGTCATGTTTTAGAACTTGATCCGAGTTCGTAAAAGCTTTCTCGTGTTCCAATCCCATCCAAGTTACCTATGTCCTTGCTCTTTTTCTCCACTTAGGTTGGATATCCACCGGTTCATTGTTGTCTAGGTGAACATTGAGGCTAGCAAGTAGATGTTGCAAGTGCTCTACTAGAAATATGCCCCATTTTTTGGAATGCTCGTTTGCAAATTCTTTGACATTGGGTGACTTGATACTTGCAATGACTGCATGGGCATAACATTTTCTCCTCTAAATTGCCAAAACTTGAAAGGTTCATAGCACTCACAGGCTCCATGTATGTTGAATATGCATGAAAATTTGGGTTCAAATGAGGGGGAGGTGGAGCTTCTTTTATACCTCTTCATGCATGGCCTAGTCGGTATATTCTTGTTTTTTATGGAAAGGTTTCGAGCTACCAAAAATTCAAAATTTGAATGTGAACAGAAATAAAAAATGAACTTAAGTGGCCGTCAAAATAGGTGTCGAAATAATCATCGATATAACCATCGAAATACACGTCAAAAATGTTATCTATTAACGCACATTTAGAAGCGTATTTCGATGGCTATTTTAACGAATATTTTGACATTGGGGATTTTTAATAGAATCGCAGCATCTCACTATTAGCATTTTTGAAAACCAGTTTTTGCTTATCCTCTTAAAATGAAGGTTCTCTTCTCCCCCTTCCCTTCAAGTTTATGCAAAGAGATTGCTTATTTCATTTACCTTCCCAAGCTCGATTAATGGTTTGATTTACTTGTTGCTTTGCTTGTGTTATATGTATTTGTAGGTTTGCCTATCTTTACACAATATCTTCATTTCTAGGTATGGACCGTAAACCCTTGCTGCTTTTGTTATTTTTTTCTTTTTTACCTATATACGAGAGGCCTCGAGATGGGGAGGTGGGTAGATAAAGCATACTGTATACGCTTCTTTCCTTGTATAGAGTTTATGCAAGAAGCTAATGCATAGAGTTGGCATAGGCTTCTTGCAAGGTCTATGCATAGGTTTCTTGCAAGCTTGCATGAAGCTTATGCATAGAGCATGTGTAGAGGTTTCATAGGCTTCTTGCATAAGCCCTTATGGTTTAGGGTTCATGCAATAGGATTAGGGGTTAGGCTTATGCATAAGCCCTTATGCATAGCCTTTATGAATATAGGTTCATGCATAAACCCTTATGCAATAGGCTTATGCATAAGCCTTATGCATAGGCTTAGGGATAAGCCCTTATGTGTAGACTTCTTGCATTAGCCCTTATATAGATAAGCCCTTCACCTTAGGCTTCTTGCAAAGATATTTCTTATTTCTTTTGCCTTCCCAAGATTTATTAATGGTTTAATTTACTTGTTACTTTACTTATGTTGTGTGTATTTGTAGGTTTGCCTATTTTTACACAATCTCTTCACTTCTAGGTATGGACCGTAAACCCTTGCTGCTTTTGTTATTTAAAAAAAATACTTGTATACAAGAGGCCTCGAGATGGGGTGGTGGGTAGATAAAGCATACTGTATAGGCTTATTTTGTTTTATAAAGTTTATGTAAGAAGCTCACACATAGAGCTTGCATAGGCTTCTTCCAAGGTTTATGCATATGCTTTTTGCAAGCTTGCATGAAGCTTATGCATAGAGCATGTATAGAGCTTGCATAGGCTTCTTGCATAAGCCCTTATGGTTTAGGATTTATTCAATAGGCTTAGGGTTGAGGCTTATGCACAAGACTTTATGCATAGCCTTTATGCATACACACTTATGCAATAGGCTTATGCATAGGCTTATGGATAAGCCCTTATGCATAGGCTTATGGATAAGCCCTTATGCATAGGCTTCTTGTACTAGCCCTTATGCATTAGACCTTATGCATTAACCCTTATGGATAAGCCCTTCAACATAGGTTTCTTGTATAAGCCCTTATGCTTTAGGGTTTATGCATAAGCCCTTATGCAATAGGCTTATGCATAAGCCGTATGCATGGGCATATGGATAAGCCCCTATGCATTAGGATTAGGATCTAGGGTTTATGCATAGTCTTAGGGTTTAGGGTTTATGCAATAGACTTAGGGTTTAGGCTTATTTTAGTAGGCTTCTGCATAAGCCTTTATGCAATAGGCTTATGCATAAGCCTTATGCAATAGACTCATGCATAGGCTTAGGGTTTAGGGTTTATGTATGATCCCTTATGCAATAGGCTTATGCATAAGCCCTTATGCATAGGCTATGCATGCTTAGAAGTTTAAATGTGTAACTAATCACTTTTTCTCATGTTATATTTTGTAGGTCTTGCATTGTTGTCCTCTCCTTAGGCTTGACATTGTCGAGGTAAGGTCTATTATTCATGTAACCTCATGTTTATTGTGCAACCTCATGCTAGGTTTAGGGTTTAGTCTTATGCATAGAGATATGGGGCATTATTGTAGGCCATGTAGAATGTTTAAGTCATGTTAGGAGTGGTTATTGGTGAGTAGGTGGTTATAGTGGAGATGGAGCCCTCTATCTTTTCATTGTCCTTCTCTTGTAAAAGAGAAATTTCATTTGGCTTTAATAGTGAAGAGTGTGTGGAAAGTCCTCAACAGCTATCATCCAAAAGGGGGCATTGTCCACCGTGCGCTTGTCTAAGCAGTATTGTAGACGGTCTCAACAATGTTCTAATATCACATATTACCTCGTTTATTAGGCTTATGCATTATCCTTATGCATAGGCTATTAATTCTTAGAAGTTTAAATGTGTAGCTAATCACTTTTTCACGTGTTATATTTTGTAGGTCTTGCATTGTTGTCCTCTCCTTCAGCTTGACAATGTCGAGGTAAGCTCTCTTATTCATGAATTCTCATGTTTAGTAACCTCATGCCGGGTTAAGGGTTTAGGCTTATGCATAGAGATATGGGGAATTATTGTAGGCCATGTAGAATGTTGTTTAAGTTAAGTTAGGAGTGGTTATCAGCGAGTAGGCGGTTATAGTGGAGGGGAAGCCCTCGATCTTTTCACTATCCTTCTCTTGTAAAAGAGAAGTTTCCTTTGTCTTTAATAGTGGGGAGCATGTGGAAAGTCCTCATAATCTTTCATCCAAACCAATTTTACCATTTTATGTCACAGATGAACTGCAAGAAAAGGGCTATGGCACAAGCTACTTTGGGGGTTTGCACAACCATCACAGTGCCCACCACTACATAGGCCATGCCCTCGAACACTCTATGGCACGTCACAAAAATCCCGACCACCACGGCTCTCTCGGCTACTTCCAATCATTGTAAACGATATCGTTTGATGGGTTGTTGCCATGATGGTAACTCCACGGATGCTTCTTCCCCTCAGCACCGCAAGCGCCCACCCATTGCTAGTTGTGAGGGGACATCACACCCGCGCTCATCTCGCCTCTTCGACACAAATCCCTCTACCCCCAATCTGGCTTATTCCCACTACCAAAACAAGTAGTGGATGGAAATGTGGTCTTAGATGACGTTGGCGATGAGATGAAGTCTTAAATCCTTGAGTTATGCCATGTAGCCTTTGCTCACGATTGCATGACTACATGGCATAAACTTGATAAGGCCAAGAAGAAATCACTACTACATGTTAGCCTAATACCGGCGCTTATACTGATGTCATTGAACGGGGTCTAAAAAAGCCCCGTCATCGGTATAAACGCCGGTATATGCGCCGGAACGACGACGTCGGTATAAGCATCGGGGAACAATACCGGCACCTATACCGGTGTCTATACCAACGTCTCACCGACGCTAATACCGACGGCTATTCCGGCGTCTATACCGGCTACTATACCAGCACTTATACCGGAGTGTATACCTGCCCCTATACTGACGTTCATCGGCATCTATACCGACGGCAGTACCGGCACTTATACCGGCACATATACCAGTGAATATACCGGTGTATATAACGGAAAATATACCGACGCTGTACCAGAATTTTTTTTTGGGCAGAATAGTGTTGCCTGGGTGTTGCCTGGCTGCCTGCAATGAACAGGATCAACAACAGCAAACAGACAGCACCATTCTGTCTAAAATAGAGCACAAAAACAACCGTGCTCGTTTTTTAATTTTCCAGATCGATAAACAAGAAATTAAATTAAACATTAATACTCAAGAATGTTTTGATCATATACCATTAGTTTGAAGGTCATCTTACATCATGGTAATGCCTCCCAATTGATGGTCTCTCCTTCTTCTTCAAGCATCTCAAATAAGGCCACAAGGCCATGTTTATGAGCGTACTTCTCCTCTCGCCTACTTGGTGGGCGATTCATGGTCAACTCCTACACAAACGATTAACAATTATAACTTTTAGAAATCAACATTTAGCCCACATACATACATTTACATAAATAAAATTGCTACAAATACTTACGAATTCATGGCGCATGGTTTCGTAACCACCACTCCCAAGATGAGAAGCCCCTAGTGTTTGGAGTCTTGCCCTTGCTGCCTCTCTTTGTTGTTGAAACCTCTCTGGTGTCTCTGTGAGCTCCTGAGCAATGGCTGCCCACTCCCTGTCATCTAGCCAAACAGGTTTCTCTTTCCCCTCTCTAAATGCATCCCTCGCCTCTGACCTACGATGCCCCATCAAAATGCGAGCTGTATACTGTATCCACTCATTAGAGACGACATTCATAGGGTCAGATGGCTGAAACTCTTGCTTTATCTTTGTATTTATATAATTTTTCTTCCCCTTATCTTGTTGATCCCATTTAGTCATGACAGAGTCGTGAAACTGTATAGTGCACAATTGTCGAATGCGTGTCTTCATTGCCTTCCCTGCACTATTCATTATTGGTGCCCTATCCCTAATTGTGTATATCTTGCTATTGTCATGGTCATGTGCACCCCAGGGAGTGGAAGGTGAGCCTATGGGTGTGCTATCAACAGATGAGAGCGAAGGACGACGCTCACGTGGTGGTGGTGTCACAGCATCTGTGGCACTACCACCACAACAACCTCCCCCTGACCAATATGAAATTGCCTTTTTCTTAGCATCAGCTAACTTTAAAACAATCCTTTAATGAAACCATAGTACCACTGATCACAATCTTCCAAATTATCCGGTTGATTCTTAATTTCCCATCATTTCTTTATCAGAGTATCTATGGCATCATTGGCAACTAGAACGCTCACCACCTGTCCACTCTGAAGACCTACTACGTGAGCGGCGTCTATGTGAAGAGGTGGTAGATCGAGCTGTAAGAGGAGTGGAAGGTTGGGTGGTATGAGGTGTGGGAGGATCTGTCGTACCCACGGGTGTGGGAACTGGCGTCGGGAAGCCAGATGGTGAGGCAGATGTCCCTGCTCCAGAACCCCAATAACTCTGAGCCATGGCTCTCTGCTCTGGAGTCATGGACGAAAGAAAACCATATAACTGCTGGGGACTCATGCCCTGTGGTGTAGGATTAAATGAGAAATCAGGACTGTAGTCATAGGGCGGTGAGTCACCCATGCCCTGTTGG
The DNA here is from genome assembly GCF_041138505.1 of Cibotium barometz. Lineage (NCBI taxonomy): Eukaryota > Viridiplantae > Streptophyta > Polypodiopsida > Cyatheales > Cibotiaceae > Cibotium > Cibotium barometz. The sequence continues at coordinate 47,804,405 of NC_141086.1, read as the reverse complement.
ACAAAAAACCATATGACAAACTTGTGCGAAATGAAAATTACACGGTAAACAATGAAAGAACCATATGACAAACATTAACAATGATAAACAACAATGGTAAAACTATATCAACTTGCACCTACAGTAGTGATTATGATGGTAAACATTAACAATGGTAAACAATGAAAGGACCTTCAATGTCATAAAATCATTACAAATATGTCATAACTATTTACATAATCATTAAGATACATCATTTTAAAAATCATTATCTATTCTATCATCCTCATTAAGATCAGTAGCCCCAAAGAGATCTATGTCTATGTACATTTGAGCATCCTCATCATTAAAACTCCCTTGATGAAGGATGTCCTCATCATCTATGTCTTCTTTCTCAACATGTTTTTCAGCTTCCTTGGTTTGCACCTCTTCATTTGGATCTTGCTCTAGTTTCTCCTCTTCATTTGCTTGCTCCTCTTCATTGTTGATATCGGCTTGTTCGTCATCCCTTTGGCCTTTAGTCTCCTTTTTTCCTGTCATGGTCTTCCACAGAATGTCAGCTACATTCTTGAAAATATGCATCGGGTCAAGCAAATGGTTTATAAGGAGATCACCCCAATAGGGGAGTTGGTGAAAGATAGAGAGTCTCTTCATCCCAGGACATGCCAAGTTGCCACATTCCTCCCATTTGATCTTCCAATCGCTTGCCTTCAATGCACTTGGAGGAGGTCTTCCTAGATTACCGTCCCGCAATTCATGATTTTCTGGAAGATACCTAACATGTCCTTGGTAGACATTCTTTCGTAATGCTTTTGAGTATCTTGAATCAAGTCGAGGACCACATACAGGACATGCATTGTAACCCGATATAGACAAACCTGAGCATTCTCCATAGCATTGTCCACATGAGAATACCTTGCACAGTTGTAAGTCTTTGGCCACTCTGCTGCTTTGAAATGTCCTTCACTTCAATTCCGTTCCACAAGGTGCGTAACTCATCAATAAGTGGTGCCAAATATACATCCATGTTCTTCACCTTGTACTTTCCTGGAACTATTAATGAGAGCAACAAATGACCTTTCTTTATTGCTAACCATGGCGGAAGATTATAATTCACAAGGCAAACAGGCCATGTGCTCCATGAAGAGCTCCTTAAACCAAAAGGTTTTACACCATCCATTGCTAGGCCAAGACGGAGGTTTCGAGGTTCTTCCTTAAAAGCCGGCCATTTCTCTTCAATGTGTCTCCATGCGGGTGAATCAGCAGGCACACGCATCACTTCATCTGTGGATCGAGTTGTGGCATGCCATGTCATCAAGCTTGCTACATTTGCACCTGAACATGCTTTTTATTCTTGGGATGATTGGAAAGGGCCTAAGAACCTTTACCGTGATAGCTTCCCCCTGAACATCTTCTCTATATCTGTTAGAGCCACAATGGGGACATTCTTGCAAATGCTCATATTCATGGCGGAAGAGGCAACAATCATTGCGACAAGCATGAATATTATTGTAATCCATGCCTATGGATTTCAATAACTTCTTGGCATCTGCACGAGATGGAGGCATCTCGTTGCCAGGGAGCAATATCTGGTCTTTCAAAAGCCTGCAAGTATAGCAATATCTGATCGTTACTATTAAGATTTAGTCAAATACAAGTTGAAAATTTATTATTTCAACAGTAGGTGTAATCTCCAAAAAAAGTCCTTACTTGAATAGTTCAGTGACACTTGTATTAGACCATCCAAAAATTGAGTGCAAATTTAGCATCGTAAGAGATGCACGCAATACAGATATGTTGGCACCATTGTATAATGGAAGGCGTGCAAGTTTATGCATGGCCTCTTCCTCTGGTTTATAATTTGACCGTTGAGAATGTCGTGGTTGATGATCTTCATGTTCATGCTCCTCCTCGAAGAGAGCTTCTTGTTGCTCGATGAAGGCATCCAACATTTCTTCCATTGGACCTTCTTCCATTTCCCGACCTTCTTCCATTCCCTTGGGTGCTGTTAATTGAGCTCCATCTGTCACTCCCTCCTGTGATATCCTCATCCTTTGTTGGGGACGAGAATTCACAGGTGCAATGTTATCAAGATGCGGCTGCACACTTGCTTGGTTGTACGATTGAAACCGTAAATTTTGCAAGCGCTCCATTGGAAATATGCCAGCGTCATGAACATGCTAGTTGCAAATCCTTCGTTTTCAAAAGATTTGGTACTTTGCTAGTTGCAAATCCTTCGTTTTCGAAAGATTTGGTACTTACATCGCATGCATGGACACGCTATTCTCTCTTCAAGATTGAGAGGCTCCATCTAGCAGGATAACATGTATATGTAGCTCATTAAATACAAATCATTATGCATTACACAAAGCATTATGTAAACCATAAAACAGGGCTTCTTTTTCCCAGCCGTGAGGGAGATTTTAAAAATAACATTTAAAGCGTCAAACGGGCTTCTTTTCCCTAGTCGTTGAGGGAGACTTTAAAAATATTAAAAAAAGCGTCAAACGGGCTTTTTTTCCCCAGCCGTTGAGGGAGATTTTAAAAATAACTTATACATTAGCTTATCTTCTCTCCATACAAAATTAAGAAGGTAATTAGAACAAGGATGGAGAGAGAAGCTATCTCTATTCATAAATAGCTATTTATAAAGGCCTTATGCAAAAATCTATATGCATAGATTCTGTAAATAGAGCCTACATATTGAGCTCTATGCATAGAAGCCTACACCTAAAGCTGAACACATAGAGCCTTATGCATAAAGCCTATGCATAATGATCTATACATAAGCTTATGTGTAATGCTCTATACGTAAGTCTTATGCAAGCTTTATGAATAAGGTTTATGCAATCGTATGCATAGTAAGGCTTGCAAGCCTTAAGTATAAGCTTGCATAATAAGGCTGCAAGACTTATGCATAAGCTCTATGCATAAGCCATATGCATAAGTCTTATGCATAAGCTCTATGCATAAGCTCTATGCAAGACTTATGCATACGCTCTATGCATAAGCCATATGCATAAGTCTTATGCATAAGCTCTATGCATAAGTCTTATGCATAAGCTCTATGCAAGACTTATGCATAAGCTCTATGCATAAGCCATATGCATAAGTCTTATGCATAAGCTCTATGCTATAAGCCTTATGCACTATGCTAACCCTTAATCCCATCACCCAATGGTGTAATAAACAGGATCTTGTCTTACATGGATAAGAGATCTTACCTTGATAACATATATAAACTCTATGAATAAAGAGAATACCTTATGCATAGAAAAACAGAGCATAAGAAATATATGTTATATGTATAAGAGAGTATAAACATTCAAAAAGCTTATGCTCTCCATCCATGCAAGGCACTCTACATCAAAAAAAGCTTTATGCATAAAAACATAACGCATGTGAAGCCTTATGCATAAAGCTCATCCATAAGATTTATACATAAAACATTATGTATTAAGCTTTATGCATAGATCTTAATTCATGCATTCAGCTAGATTCATATAGCTCTATGCATAAACTCTATGTATAGAGCTTGCATAAGCTTACAAGCCCTATGTATAGAGCTTTCATAATCTTACAACCTCTATGTATAAAGCCTATACATAGAGCATATGCATTAAGCTTTTACAAGAAGGCTATGCATAGAGCTTTCAACAAGAAGGCTATGCAAGCTCTATGTACAATGTCTATGCAAGCTTTCAAGAAACCTATGCATAGAGATTTTATAAGCTTGCAAACTCTATGCATAAAGCCTATGCATAGAGCTTATGCATAGAGATTTCACAAGCTCGCAAGCTCCATGAATAGAGCTTATGCATAAAGCTTGCAAGAAGGCTATGCATAGAGATTGCAAGCTTATGATAGGTTTTATGCATAGATCTTGAAATAATCCTATGTATAAGCTTACAAGAACCCTAAACTAACCCTAAACCATAAAACAGGGATGCAATAATACGTAGAAAAAAGCATAAACAAGGAAAATCAAAAGAGGGTCTACCTCTTTTTTGCGAAGCTGAAGGAGAGGATTGGTGAAAGATTGGTGAAAGAGCTGCAAAACAAAATATTAAACAAAATAATTAGTAAATTAAACACAAGAATAAGAACTAATACAAAGTAATACAAAACCCTAAAATCTCTATGCATGCATTAGGAGATCTATGCATACATAGAGAGCTCTCAACATGCATAGAGAGCCAAAAAAAACACAAAACCCTAAACGTCCTATATCCTAAATTAAAAAGCAAAAGCAAGAGCATATTAGTAAAAGTGGAGAAGGAGAAGAGGAGAAAAGAGGAAAGAAGGAGAAAAGAGGAGAGAGGAGAAAAGAGGAGAAGAGGAGAAAAGAGACGACGCATACCTTCTCTGCAACGCGACAGAAAACAGAGAAAATACGCTCTCGGTTGTAAAAAACTTACGAGCGTCAGTATGTGCGTCGGTATTAGCGCTGGTATATGCTTCGGAATGTGCGTCGATATCAGCAACGGTATATGCTTCGGTATGTGCTTCGGTATACGCGTCGGTATACGAAAATTTCAAATTACCCCGCCCGACTTGTCTCCTCCAAGATTACGACGGGCATACCGACGTTCGACATTTGCGTCGGTATTTTAACGTCGGTATGCCCTCAAGCTCTAGTAGTGAATGAGTCGTGAATCAAATCAAAAGTGAGTTTATGCCAGCACCAAGAAGTCAAGAGGTTCATCCTAGATGGAGAAAAGATCACATGGTGAAAGTGATGAAGCATTGGCACAACGACATCACACGCAAGAAGGTAAAGTCTGGGAGATAAAAGCCTTGGAATTTCTCACAATGGATTTGGGAAGAGGAGAAAGCACCATGCAAAGCTTTGGAATTTATCACAAAAGATTTGGAAAGAGGAGTGTAGAAAGCACCATGAAAATCCCCAAAGGTATAAGTAGCAAGAGGAGGCCACAGTGAAGCGAATGGAGAGCATAGGGAGCTCCCACCTTGGAAGCAGTGGCTGGGATGTTTTCCACACCTATTTTGTAAGTGTTAATACACATATCACTCACGTTTTTGGCATAATGGGCATTTAATTTTTTTAAATAAGTACTCATGCTTCATGCTTCGAGCTGCAATGAGTTGTCGGTCATGCTATTGCATGGGACGTATACCCTCCTCTAGCAACTTGAGCAAGAGGGCCACAACGTGAATTGGACGAATGTGGTGAATATGGTAAATCGCAACATTTTCTACACATCAATTAGTTTTTTCCTCACTTGTCATTTCTAAGTTTTTTTCCTTAAATACTCTTATGCACAAACCCTAAGGACAACACTGATGATTAGGAGCTGTGTATAGGATTCGAGTCTCAGTGGCGTACTTCTTTTTGTCGACTCTATGCCTCTTTTTGTGCACTTTCTTTTGGCCCCATTATGAGCTATGTAACTTTTGTTACTTATTAATAAAAATTTCCATTTCATGACCTTACAACAGAGAAAAGAGATTTAATTTGTAACACTGGTATACAGGTACACCCAACTACTACTACAGGACTAAAACTGGGTTTACCATTATTAAAAAAAATTAAAACATGCATTCGTTGATATATCTATCGATATAAGCGTAAAAATAAGCGCTGAAATCGTGATAAAAAACAGCATCGTTAATGTCAAAATACAGGTCGCAATAATGGTCATTGTCAGCATCGAAACTGGCATCCTAATAAGCGTCAAAATAGTGGCCAAAAAAATGATTATTTTTTATGGTTATCTCGATGTTTATATCGATGTGTATATCGATTCGTATATTGACGGTTCTATATCGATGCTTTTTTCAACACACATATTGACGCTTTTGGGGATTTTTTATATGTTCAAAACCGTCAGAAAAAAATTCAAAAAATAAACCTGCCTGTAATAGTGAATCTAAGGTGCGGGGGGCTACTCTCTACAGACATCATGTCTTTTGGTCTTAGATCGGGTTGACCTTATGGGTGAAGGAATTATACCCTATAGCAAGCTAACAAAATTTATGTGGTTGAATTTCTATTTCAGGCCCCGTTTCGGCTTTGCAAAGTTTTTATAGCAGTTTGAAGAGGTATCAACAATAATCACAGATTCTAGATATGTAGTGTTTTTGTGCAGGTTTTGTAAAAAAAATTATGTGAAATGGTTGATGTATTGTGCCTACAGACTGGATATGTATGTGCAAGTGATTGGGTTACATACAGTAACTATATTATGAAAGATATAGAGTACCATAGGTGATTAAAGATTTTTGGGAGTGCAGAAGCTTTTTGTAAATACTGTGTTGTGCAGGTAAATGTTATAGAGCAACAAGGAAAATTTCTAACCATCTATCACAAATTTTAGTGAGAAGTTGGATAAGAACAACTTCCAAGCTTGGAAGTTTAGAATGACAAACTTCCTAAATGGAAAAGGCTATTGGGAGTTTGTTATAGCAGGTGACGAGAAGGAGCCAAAGCTTCTATATAGGGTGTGGTGGCATCTTGTCATAGATATCTCCTCCGGCCGGGTTTTTTGGGGGAGCAACGATTGGGAGATGGGAACCTAGCCGGAAGCTTTGATGTATTGTTCATAGTCTTGGCTAAGAGGGCTGGGTGGACAAAAATATTGTGTGGTGAATTCCTTTTTGTAAATATAGGAGCCTTCTAGTGTTACTCTAACCCCCATACTCTTGATTGTTGACATTATTCCTCTCTTGCATTATAGGCATGATGTACCAGACCACCTTACTTAACTACTTAAACTCTGCACCTTCTTGATAGGAGAAAACAACTTTCCCCTACAAATCAACTTCAAAAACAATAGGGCAAGTTCCTTTTATACATTCGAGAGACTGAATATTACAATAACTTTAAGTCGGTTCAAGAGAAAAGAAGAGGCGACTTTCAAGAAACACCTTCATAAAGGCATGATCATAATCTTCCAGAGAGTCATTTTCTCATTCAAAACACAACCATGCTTCACACAAAGCCTGAAACACAAGATAAGGTCTAAGCCCACACGTGCTCCTAGTTGATGCTGTAATTTTTTTGGGAGTAAAATCTAAATTAAATTCAAATTCAGCTATCAAGGAATCTTGTTAAAGGTTTACCTCTGTACCATTCCCTTCCAGCCTTCTATTGTAGCACCTCTTATAGATAGTATGAGCCTTATCTAAATTTCCAAAACCTACTTCCATGGAAATATACCCTTTCTAGGCTTCAACCATCTACTAACTCGGTTTGGTCTTGAAGCTTGTAAGCCTGTTGCTACACCAGTAGAGATAGGTGATAGCCTTAGTCTCCCAGATACAAGTGAACTATTTGATGCATCACTTTATCAACAGGCTGTTGGGTGTCTCATCTATCTATGTAATACCAGGCGAGACATTTATATTGGGGTCTCCCACTTGAGTAGGCTTATGCAAAGTCTCAGAGGCAAGCATTGGAAGGGTGCCAAACAAGTATTCAGATACTTACAGGACACTTAGTTCCTTGGCTTATTCTATGCTAAGAGGGGGGATGTTCAATTGTGTGCTTTCAATGATTCTGATTGGGCTAGATGTTATGACACGCACGAGTGTCCACTAGTGGTTTTTGCTTTCACCTTGGTGAAATTTGTACATCATGGCTCATCAAGAAGAAGCCAACAATGCTACTTTAAGTTATGAAGTTGAGTACAAGGTAACTTACAGTGACTATAATGTGTGTATGGTTTAGACGCCTTTTGGTGGCAGATCTTGGTGTTGGTGGCAGCAGTCCCCCAACTCCATCTTCACTGATGACACAACTAGATTGCATTAGTCATTTGCAAGGAACCCATTGTTTCGTGCTCGCACAAAGCACAGTGAGATGCATTATCATTATATCAAGGAGAGGCTCATTGTAGAAGAGATTAACCTAGCTTATATCTCTACACACGACAATGTGGCAAATATGTTTACAAAGGCTCTCTCATGAGGGAAGTTCAAAGATTTTCTCAAAGCTTTGGGATTCTTTTGCGATTTGGAGATTGATCAGCCACATGATCCCTCTACATGTTCACATCATCACTATTGGGAGGATTTATAGCATTTATATGGTAGTTGTTGAAATAGGCAAACAAACCCACTGTATTACTAGTGTGAAGGCTTCATATATTGGACACAAGAACAAAACTTATCCCACGTAGACTCAATGTAAAAGAAGCCTTACCCCATGTGATTCTCCATATGTAAAAGGGTCAAATCAATCGAGTGTGTGAAAGGGAACCTATCCACAGCTTACATCATAGGTGATGTCATGGACATAATGTACCTTTAGCCTATAAAGAGGCATTCCACTCATGAATAAAATAAATTACCTTTTTCCCTTATCTTGTGTACATTCTCTCTTTTCACTCAGCTTAATCTTAGTAATCATGTCTCTCAAGCTTGTGATTAACTGTGAGCCACCATACCTCATTACACTCCTACATTGCACTCTCACACACTGTGTGTCGATCTCTCTACTTTCTCAACATGGTATCTTAGAGCATTAGTGTAGGTATGTTTCCTCAAGCCTTCCATATCATTTCCACACCCAATGATCAGGTCATTAGCCCTTAATCATTGTCATTAGGTGCACTGATCAGACTTCACATACCCTTCCTAAAATTGTGGATCTGGATACCCAACCCTTGGAGTTCTTAGATTTATCCATCCACCAAAACATCGGCAACCAAACTCCATAGGCCTCTACCTCACATCGGGGTGCTCCTTCCTGGTACCTCCCTCCGGTCCCACCCCCCCTTCTATCTCTCCCACCTACCTGTCTCTCTTCCTCACAGCAGGCTCATGGGAGTCACATTAGGTCGGGCACCCACACGAGAGAGCTAGATGCCCTCGTCCCGTTGGACCCTGCCACCTCCAGCTCATGAGCCCTAGATTCAGGAGATCCTGGCCTGCCATTGAGGAGCCTCATCCTCACAATAGACTATCAATACTAATTTTGGAGTTCATTTTTTATGTTTTCAAAAAGGTAGTTTATTTTTCCATTTAAACTTACTAAGTTAAATATCCAAACCTATTAACCTCATCCTCACAATCGACTATCAATACTAATTTTGGAGTTCATTTTTTATGTTTTCAAAAAGGTAGTTTATTTTTCCATTTAAACTTACTAAGTTAAATATCCAAACCTATTAACCTCACTTGATTTTCGCAAGTACCACAAGCATTTTCCCTCCCCCTGTAGAAGAAATCACTCCCTGAGTCCCCTCTCTCAAAACCCCAAAACAAATCGTCTTTCTTTTTTTCTCTACTTTTCCCTTGGAAGTGTGATAGTGTATACTGCGTGAGTGGTCCGCTCTGTATGTACAATCACAAAACGTTAGAACCCGCGTGACCCGTCCTCCGTCCGCGACGCCGGCGCCAACCATCCACGTTGGTGGGGATGTCCTGCTGAATAATAAGGCACACGATTCTTGGCATCGTGAAGACACACACAGACACACAAGCCCAATTAATTATTAAATTAATCCCATAGTCTTCATCACCTGAAAATATAAGCCCAATTAATTATTAAATTAATCCCACAAATATTAAATAGGCACAAATCATCACCAACTCATGACTACCAGGCGTAAGTACCCCAGGAATCACCCTGCCATACAAACCTAACTGAAATAATCATAGGTGGCCTCAAACATACGTCATATACCGCACGTATTAATATTTATAGTGGTGTCACCCACGATATTAACCTAGCCGGCATGACGCAAGAGTAATCTAGGCGTCCCCAAATTACTCAAGAGGGGATAAATAATATTTTTCTAGAGGACTTAAAATATATTCTCATGACAAATAGGCTTATGCATAAGCCCTTATGCATAGGCTTATGGATAAGCCCTTATGCATAGGCTTCTTGTACTAGCCCTTATGAATTAGACCTTATGCATTAACCCTTATGGATAAGCCCTTCAACATAGGCTTCTTGCATAAGCCCTTATGCTTTAGGGTTTATGCATAAGCCCTTATGCAATAGGCTTATGCATAAGCCTTATGCATGCGCATATGGATAAGCCCCTATGCATTAGGATTAGGATTTAGGGTTTATGCATGGGCTTAGGGTTTAGGGTTCATGCAATAGACTTAGGCTTTAGGCTTATTTAGTAGGCTTCTGCATAAGCCTTTATGCAATAGGCTTATGCATAAGCCTTATGCAATAGACTCATGTATAGGCTTAGGGTTTAGGGTTTATGTATGATCCCTTATGCAATAGGCTTATGCATAAGCCCTTATGCATAGGCTATGCATGCTTAGAAGTTTAAATGTGTAACTAATCACTTTTTCTCATGTTATATTTTGTAGGTCTTGCATTGTTGTCCTCTCCTTAGGCTTGACATTGTCGAGGTAAGGTCTATTATTCATGTAACCTCATGTTTATTGTGCAACCTCATGCTAGGTTTAGGGTTTAGTCTTATGCATAGAGATATGGGGCATTATTGTAGGCCATGTAGAATGGTTAAGTCATGTTAGGAGTGGTTATTGTTGGGGCGAGTAGGTGGTTATAGTGGAGGGGGAGACCTGTATCTTTTCATTGTCCTTCTCTTGTAAAAGAGAAGTTTCCTTTGGCTTTAATAGTGAAGAGTGTGTGGAAAGTCCTCAAAAGCTATCATCCAAAAGGGGGCATTGTCCACCGTGTGCTTGTCTAAGCAGTATTGTAGACGGTCTCAACAATGTTCTAATATCACATATTGCCTCGTTTATTAGGCTTATGCATAATCCTTATGCATAGGCTTATGCATAAGCCCTTATGCATAGGCTATTAATGCTTAGAAGTTTAAATGTGTAGCTAATCACTTTTTCATGTGTTATATTTTGTAGGTCTTGCATTGTTGTCCTCTCCTTCAGCTTGACAATGTCGAGGTAAGCTCTCTTATTCATGCATTCTCATGTTTAGCAACCTCATGCCGGGTTAAGGGTTTAGGCTTATGCATAGAGATATGGGGAATTATTGTAGGCCATGTAGAATGTTGTTTAAGTTAAGTTAGGAGTGGCTATCAGCGAGTAGGCGGTTATAGTGGAGGGGAAGCCCTCGATCTTTTCACTATCCTTCTCTTGTAAAAGAGAAGTAGTTTCCTTTGTCTTTAATAGTGGGGAGCATGTGCAAAGTCCTCATAATCTATCATCCAAACCAATTTTACTATTTTATGTCACAGATGAACTGCAAGAAAAGGGCTATGGCACAAGCTACTTTGGGGGAGGTGCTGGCACTTTTGCACAGCCATCACAGTGGCCACCACTACATAGGCCATGCCCTTGAACACTCTATGGCACGTCACAAAAATCGCGACCACGGCTCTCTCGGCTACTTCCAATCATTGTAAACGATATGGTTTGATGGGTTGTGCCATGATGGTAACTCCACGGATGCTTCTTCCCCTCAGCACCGCAAGCGCCCACCCATTGCTAGTTGTGAGGGGACATCGCACCCGCGCTCATCATCTCGCCTCTTTGACACAAATCCCTCTACCCCCAATCAGGCTTATTTCCACTACCAAAACAAGTAGTGGATGGAAATGTGGTCTTAGATGACGTTGGCGATGAGATGAAGTCTTAAATCCTTGAGTTATGCCATGTAGCCTTTGCTCACGATTGCATGACTACATGGCATAAACTTGATAAGGCCAAGAAGAAATGAGTCATAAATCAAATCAAAAGTGAGTTTATGCGAGCACCACTAGGTAGCGAAGAGGTTCATCCTCGATGGAGAAAAGATCACATGGTGAAAGTGATGAAGCACTGGCACAACGACATCACACGCAAGAAGGCAAAGTCTGGGAGACAAAAGCCTTGGAATTTCTCACAAGAGATTTGGGAAGAGGAGAAAGCACCATGCAAAGCTTTGGAATTTATCACAAGAGATTTGGAAAGAGGAGTTTAGAAAGCACCATGAAAACCCCCAAAGGTATAAGTAGCAAGAGGAGGCCACAGTGAAGCGAATGGAGAGCATAGGGAGCTCCCACCTTGGAAGCAGTGGCTGGGATGTTTTCCACACCTATTTTGTAAGTGTTAATACACATATCACTCACGTTTTTGGCATAATGGGCATTTAATTTTTTTAAATAAGTACTCATGCTTCATGCTTCCAGCTGCAATGAGTTGTCGGTCATGCTATTGCATGGGACGTATACCCTCCTCTAGAAACTTGAGTAAGAGGGCCACAACGTGAATTGGACGGATGTGGTGAATATGGTAAATCGCAACATTTTCTACACATCAATTAGTTTTTTCCTCACTTGTCATTTCTAAGTTTTTTTTCCTTGAATACTCTTATGCACGGACCAATGCCAAACTCTAAGGACAACGCTGATGATCAGGAGCTGTGTATAGGAGTCGAGTCTCAGTGGCGTACTTCTTTTTGTCGGCTCTATGCCTCTTTTTGTGCACTTTCTTTTGGCCCCATTATGAGCTAAGTAGCTTTTGTTACTTATTAATAAAAAATTTCCATTTCATGACCTTACAACAACAGAGAAAAGAGATGTAATTTGTAACACTGGTATACAGGTACACCCAACTGCTATACAGACTACACCTGGGTTTACCATTATTAAAAGAAAATTAAAACATGCATTCGTTGATATATCTATCGATATAAGCGTAAAAATAAGCGTCAAAATTGTGATAAAAAATAGCATCGTTAATGTCAAAATACAGGTCGCAATAATGGTCATTGTCAGCATCGAAAGTGGCATCCTAATAAGCGTCAAAATAGTGGCCAAAACATGATTATTTTTTATGGTTATCTCGACGTTTATATCGATGTGCATATCGATTCGTATATTGACGGTTCTATATCGATGCTTTTTTCAACACACATATTGACGCTTTTGGGGATTTTTTATATGTTCAAAACCGTTGACAAACTTCCTAAATGGAAAAGGCTATTGGGAGTTTGTTATAGCAGGTGACGAGAAGGAGCCAAAGCTTCTATATAGGGTGTGGTGGCATCTTGTCATAGATATCTCCTCCGGCCGGGTTTTTTGGGGGAGCAACGGTTGGGAGATGGGAACCTAGCCGGAAGCTTTGATGTATTGTTCATAGTTCTGGCTAAGAGGGCTGGGTGGACAAAAATATTGTGTGGTGAATTCCTTGTTGTAAATATAGGAGCCTTCTAGTGTTACTCTAGCCCCCATACTCTTGATTGTTGACATTATTCCTCTCTTGCATTATAGGCATGATGTATCAGTCCTCCTTACTTAACTACTTAAACTCTGCACCTTCTTGATAGGCGAAAACAACTTTCCCCTACTGGTTTTCTTTTTACCATACCCTTGAAGTTCTAGTTTTCTAATATCTCATAAGACGAATCTCCTTAAGACTTATGCAGTGGTTGAATATCTCACAAAGGTGCTCCTTGTTCACCTGGATATGAAGGAGAACCATGAGTTACAACAAACTTTTGACTACTAAATAGTAACAGCTATAAAGTGACCTACCTATGGTGCTAATCGAGAGACAAATGCAGTACACAGGTCAATATTCCAGTTCTTCTGTTTCAAGTCTAGTTTTGCTTGCACATTAGGTTCTTCATGACCTGATGCAACAATTTCACCAACATTTTGTCTTGTATCACTGTGAATGCTACCCAAATTCTCCTTTGTTGCCTCTTTAGCATTGTGAGCTATTGAGATTCTAGGCCGTTTTTGGATTTCTTTTCTTTAGAGGCATCTGAATCTTGAAGGTGTTGTATCTTCTATCCCAAACTAGTAGCAACTACCTTCTTGGCCAACCTTTCCTCAGCTTCCTTCAAATTACAAGAGTCTGCAAAACAACAAAATTAGCATCTTGCTATTGCTGCTACCAATCGCTTCACTTCAACCAATTTGGTGTAACCCATACAAATCAACTTCAAAAACAATAGGGCAAGTTCCTTTTATACATTGGAGAGACTGAATATTACAATAACTTTAAGTCGGTTCAAGAGAAAAGAAGAGGTGACTTTCAAGAAACACCTTCATAAAGGCATGATCATAATCTTCCAGAGAGTCATTTTCTCATTCAAAACACAACCATGCTTCACACAAAGCCTGAAACACAAGAGAAGGTCTAAGCCCACACGTGCACCTAGTTGATGCTGTAATTTTTTTGGGAAAAAATCTAAATTAAATTCAAATTCAGCTATCAACCAAGGAATCTTGTTAAAGGTTTACCTCTGTACCATTCCCTTCAAGCCTTATATTGTAGCACCTCTTATAGATAGTATGAGCCTTATCTAAATTTCCAAAACCTACTTCCATGGAAATATACCCTTTCTAGGCTTCAACCATCTACTAACTCGGTTTGGTCTTGAAGCCTGTAAGCCTGTTGCTACACCAGTAGAGATAGGTGATAGCCTTAGTCTCCAGGATACAAGTGAACTATTTGATGCATCACTTTATCAATAGGCTATTGGGTGTCTCATCTATCTATGTAATACGAGGCGAGACATTTATATTGGGGTCTCCCACTTGAGTAGGCTTATGCAAAGTCTCAGAGGCAAGCATTGGAAGGGTGCCAAACAAGTATTCAGATACTTACAAGACACTTAGTTCCTTGGCTTATTCTATGCTAAGAGGGGGAATGTTCAATTGTATGCTTTCAATGATTCTGATTGGGCTAGATGTTATGACACGCACGAGTGTCCACTAGTGGTTTTTGCTTTCACCTTGGTGAAATGTGTACATCATGGCTCATCAAGAAGAAGCCAACAATGCTACTTTAAGTTATGAAGTTGAGTACAAGGTAACTTTTATAGTGACTATGATGTGTGTATGGTTTAGACGCCTTTTGGTGGCAGATCTTGGTGTTGGTGGCAGCGGTCCCCCAACTCCATCTTCACTGACACAACTAGATTGCATTAGTCATTTGCGAGGAACCCATTTGTTTCGTGCTCGCACAAAGCACAGTGAGATGCATTATCATTATATGAAGGAGAGGCTCATTGTAGAAGAGATTAACCTAGCTTATATCTCTACACACGATAATGTGGCAAATATGTTCACAAAGGCTCTCTCATGAGGGAAGTTCAAAGATTTTCTCAAAGCTTTGGGATTATTTTGCGATTTGGAGATTGATCAACCACATGATCCCTGTACATGTTCACTTCATCACTATTGGGAGGATTTATATCATTTATATGGTAGTTGTTGAAATAGGCAAACAAACCCACTGTATTACTAGTGTGAAGGCTTCATATATTGGACACAAGAACAAAACTTATCCCACTTAGACTCAATGTAAAAGAAGCCTTACCGCATGTGATTCTCCATATGTAAAAGGGTCAAATCAATCATCCACCGAGTGTGTGAAAGCGAACCTATCCACAGCTCACATCATAGGTGATGTCATGGGGGGGACATAATGTACCTTTAGCCTATAAAGAGGCATTCCACTCATGAATAAAATAAATTAACTTTTTCCCTTATCTTGTGTACACTCTCTCTTTTCACTCAGCTTAATCTTAGTAATCATGTCTCTCAAGCTTGTGATTAACTATGAGCCACCATACCTCATTACACTCCTACACTGCACTCTCACACACTGTGTGTCGATCTCTCTACTTTCTCAACATGGTATCTTAGAGCATTAGTGTAGGTATGTTTCCTCAAGCCTTCCATATCATTTCCGCTCCCAATGATCAGGTCATTAGCCCTTAATCATTGTCATTAGGTGCACTGATCACACTTCACATACCCTTCCTAAAATTATGGATCTGGATACCCAACCCTTGGAGTTCTTAGATTTATCCATCCACCAAAACATCGGCAACAACCAAACTCCATTGGTCCGCTCTGTATGTACAATCACAAAACGTTAGAACCCGCGTGACCCGTCCTCCGTCCGCGACGCCGGCGCCAACCATCCACGTTGGTGGGGACGTCCTGCTGAATAATAAGGCACACGATTCTTGGCATCGTGAAGACACACACAAGCGCACACTCTGGTCGGGACGAGCATGCCTCCTCTTAAGCCCCGCCTGCACCGCCAGCTCACTCTCAGCTTCTTCGGCATTTCTCAGCTTCTTTTGCATTTCGCAGTTCCAGGTAGGGGTCTTCTTCTCCACTGCAGTTGTCGTCATGCAAGGCTTTGCCCCGGCGATCTGACGAGACCTCTTCGTTCTTCTCTTTGTGTTTGCGAATGAAGATGACTCCTTGGTAGCTTTGCACAATGGGGATTTCTGTCAAGGCCCGCCTCTCAACGACACCATGCAGGAGGTGGAGGTGGAGATGCTGCCGGGATGGCAAATACGCGGCACCGTGCAATACATCCAGGCGGGCGGCAACATCTCTCTTCCAGACAACGGGCGGGCAGTCCAGCTAGGCAGAAACGGGCGCATCAGCCAAGCCTTCGCCGCTCAGCCAGGCGCCGCCTACTCCCTTACTTTCACGCTCGCGTCCGCCGGACAGAGTTGTTCCTCCATTGACCTCCTCAGTGTGGCCGACCCCGCCTCCGCCTCCGCTTCCTCCTTCATGCTCCACCAGGAATACAGCAACGTCACCTGGGAGACCCACGCTTGGGGCTTCATCCCAGTCTCTAGCCAGACAAACCTCACCCTCAGCAACCAGCTCAGCCAAGAATTGGCACCGCAGCAGCAAGACCCCAACATCACCTGTGGCCCTGTCGTCGATACAGTCTTCTTGAAGATACTTACCACAACAACAGTCAGCTCCTCCGGTATGTGTTTTCATCAAGCATTACTACATTTCCTGGAAGTACGCTTTTGCATGAGCATGCATCGATCCCCCGAATCGGATCACCGAGGGAAGCCCGCAGCTTAGGCAAGCTTACATGTAATCTTTGGCATATAGTAATTTTCAGCTTCCTGCTGCCATCATGCAGCTAACTTCAAAGTCGTGTTGATATGCCTTACTTTGTACAAGTGCTCAATGCTTTCATGCACATCTTTTGTGGGTCTTGCATTCTCTTTCTCTCAAAGTGGCTCTTTGGTTGGTTGTACCCGCAATGAGGAGTTAGTGTGATGCTGCAGAAAACTTGCTGATGAATGGAGGCTTCGAGGAGGGACCTTACTTGCTTCCCAACTCTTCCTATGGGGTGCTACTGCAGGGCATCACAAACATGAGCACCTCACCACTTCCTGGGTGGATGGTTGGGTTGTCGACGGTGAGGTACATTGATTCCGGCCACTACTTTGTTCCAGGGGGCGCTGCAGCGGTTGAGCTGGTAGGAGGGCCTAGTGCCAGCCTGCAGCAGGTGGTGAGCTCTTCCAATGGGGCAGAGTATGCATTGAGCTTTGCGATGGGGGATGGCAAGGATCTTTGCCAGGGAAACATGAGTGTGCAAGTCACAGCAGGGGATGGCACAACCAATTTCACCCACAACTCAATGGGCTCAGGGAGCTATGAGAACTACACTATGAAGTTCAGGGCAGTCTCTGACACAACCAACATCTCCTTTGTGAACCTCCTGCGCAATGAGGAGACGGACTTCCTCTTTTGTGGCCCTGTCATTGACAATGTGGTGCTTGCTCTTGCTTCTTCTTCTTCTTCTTCTTTTTCTAGGAGCCTATACCACGTCTCTGTCAATAGTGCCTTCCTCCTCTTGATCTTCAGTCTTGCTGCAAATGTTTTTGTGGCCTCCATATTGTGAGGAAAACCCTTTGACATAATTCAATATACGCACGCACATCCTCTTCTTCAAGCTACCAATCGCGAAGATGTAATTGAATGCCAAATCCGATGTTACTTTTAGATACTGTCTTAACCCACCTGTAAATTTTAATTCTTTTTTTTTTTCCGTTTCGAGCACGCGGCCAAGGGAATTCAAACCCGGGCTGTTGGTTTGAACTTTGGATAGAAGGAATCCGTAGTAACCAAGATGCCACTTTTTGCGGCCAATGGGATTCAAACCCGGGCTGTTTCTTTTCTGGTTTGGATAGAATGAATCCATAGTAACCAAGATGCCTTTAGCAGAAAAGGGCTGAATAACTATATGCAGAGTCTGGTGTGCATATTGAGACTTTTTTCTCGTGTGTAATAATGAGCTGCATGAATGCAGCTAATCAATGGAAGTCTAAGGTTGAAAGGTTGAAAACGAAGATTGATTAATTTAAATTAAATTTTGAGATTTTAATTACGCAAATACAAAGAGGAATAAAATTGTGACACGTGAAGGCTTAAGGCACACGAGGGGAGCGACGATGATTGCGATAGGGTTTCCTTTAGGTTAGGGTTTCGTCCAACGAATCTGGTTAGTCACCTTCCTTCTCCTTCCTATTTGGCCTTCATAGAACTTTAGAAGGAATGAATCCGTACTACGAGCACATCTCTTTGCGGCCAAGGGGGTTCAAACCTGGGCTGTTTCTTTCTCGGTTTGGATAGAATGAATCCATAGTAACCAACATGTCACTCTTTGCGGCCAATGCATTTCAAACCCGAGCTGTTTCTTTTCCAGTTTGGATAGAACGAATTTGTTAAAACGAATCTGTAGTAACACACATCTCTTTGCAGCCAATGGGATTCAAACCCAGGCTGTTTCTTTCCCAGTTGCGATACGAATCCACAATAACCAAGTAACCAAGATGCCACTCTTTGCGCCCAATGGGATTCAAACCCAAGCTGTTTCTTTTCCTGTTTGGATAGAACGAATCCGTAGGTAACCAAGATGCCTCTTTTGCCTTTAGCAGAAGAGGGATGAATGACTATATGCACATCTCCTTTGCAGGCTAGTGGGCAAATTCGAACTCGCGTTATTTCTTTTCCTGTTTGGATAGAATGAATCCGTAGTAACCAAGATGCCTCTTTTGCCTTTGGTAAAATAAGTATGAATGGCTACGTGCACATCTATTTGCAGCCAGTGGAAAAATTTGAACCCATTTTTTCTTTCTCTGTTTGGATAGAAGTGTAAATTTTATGTGCATACAATAAGTGATTTCTTACTTATTTCACTTGTTTGGATGAGTAGGTACTTGTATGCGATTCAGGTACAAAAGATGGAGGCTCGTCAAAGGTGATTACACTACAACATAATCAGGGTGCCTAGCAAACAAAAATAGCAGTGCTTTTATAACTACAAGGATAAGGAGATGTCGGGCCTATTTCGCTCTACTAGACACATTGCTATTTTCGCTGCTGCAATGGGATCGATGCTTAGCAGAGCGAAATTAATTTCGTTGCTATGCGCAACGAAACACTATTGTTTTCATTTCGTTGCACAGCAATGATATTTCCTTGCTCAACAACGAAATTTCATTGCTATTTTTGCTGATGAGCAACGACCGCATTAATATTGCATACCCAGTCTATTCCATCTCTTTTTTTATACATACAGAAACTTAAAAAGAAATTCAAATTGGAAAGAATGCAAGTGAACATATATATATTTTATATTACTCGAATGGTAAGGCCTTTGGTCATATACAAAAAAAAGCAATGAAGGTATGGTTAATCAGAATCACTTCACATTCATAGTTTGGATCTTCCTCTTTATCCTACATACATGCAAACAAGACTGAGGTAACTATAAAAGAATAAAAGACAACATATAGATAAGAGAAGGGCTCATGCGCCACTTACCTTGTCAGCTTGAGTCCCTAAAATGGACTTGACACCTTGTGTATGCATCAAAGCCCACAATTGCAGATGGGGAGCTCTATACCCATAATCGTACTCTTCTTTTGTTGGGCCATGCCCAATAACATTCCTCTATAAAAAAATAATTAAAAAAGATACAATTAGCTAAAGGAAACAATATAGTTTAAAACTATATTAGATTAAGTAAAGAAAAATAGTAAAATTGATACTTTCAAAACAAGCAATAAGCTAAAGGAAACAATATAGTTTAAAACTATATTAGATTAAGCAAAGAAAAATAGTAAAATTGATACTTTCAAAGCGAGCAATACAGGAGCTTTTTCCTCCCGATCCAAAGTGTGACGCTCCTCGCTTACCTAGTCGTGAAGAAGCACTTGCCCCACCACTTGTTGAAAAGCACCTAGATGCTTTCTCACAAATCTCCGCACATGTCTCCACACTCGTCTTGCGAGCAAACACTCGACTTCTCCATGTTGTTCTTGGCCGCTCTCTTAATGTTTGCTTGCAAGAGATCGAAATCTTTATCCTCTTCTTCATCCAATCATTCGAGAAGGTGAGGCCCGGATATGGAATAGCAAACTTAGTCTTGAGCACCTCAATAACATATTGTTTTGATATCTCATCTTGTGCTTTTCGCTTCTTAAAGGAGTTTGTGAACTCCAAGTAAGCAAGTACATGCATCCAATTGATGACTTGCTTTTCTCTAGCATCCATCATGAGGGCTAACTTCGTGCTACATTTTCCAAAGAAAAAACACCTTGCTCCCCCCTCGTTACTACGTCTACTAGACCCACCACACTCCCTACAACATCATGGTGCATATGTACGTGAGGGAGCGAGGGTGGGTCTACTCGACGTTGGCAGTGTAGGCTTATCACAACCATAGCGTGATAGACCTACACCACTTGTACCTATGCCTATCAATGGAGTGGGTTGTCCCCATGAAGATGACTGGCCATATGGATTAGATTACCTATATGGAATGGATTGGCTCGATGGTATGTTGGCCTGCATATAAGAATGCATAAATTGACTTACAAAATTCATAAAGGATAAACTTTGTGTATGTAAAAAGGGATATTAAAACATATTTGTGTCTGTGAAAATTGGACCATGCCTGCTACCCATAACATTGGTTAATGATATAGAGGAGATTAGCGACATCTAGGTCCTGAGATGGGTCGATTGACATTGCCTATATATATAACCCAAACCAAATACATGCATAAGAATCAATTGCTCAAAGCATAATGGTGAAAAGTGTGATTGCCTCTTTTTGTACACCAGTGATTGAAGGGTTCCTTTATATATAAAGACTAAAAAGGATGGAGAGGTACAATTATATGGCCTCAAGACACATGATTGGCACAAGATATTATAGGTATTCAAATATTCTTTTATTCATTTTCTCTTTATGGCACATAATTTGTAGGCTCATATACTAACTTTCGTTTTCTTCTACACATAATTTAGTCTTCCAATAGCTATAGTTGTTTGTGGAGACAAGATGGTGAGAGAGTCTATTTACAAAATGGGAAGCTTGGTGAGCTATGAATCTTCTCTTGAATTCACTATCTAGGTTATATTCAATATTTAGTATTCTCATGCAATCACAGGTTATGTATAATAAATAGTACACATGATTACTATGTATGTAGGTACATATCCTTAAAAGAGATAGATCCTACATCTATTGATATGGCTCATCTCAATGCTATTTGTGGTAGTGTGTATGATCGAGGAAAACTTTCCTAGATTAATTCTCTTGTGGTGCATTTGGTATGAAGTGGCACTTTCTAGTGTTGTTCATGTTCGATGGATGTTTTTTCTTGAAAGGTTCATGAAAACCTTAAAGGACTTTGTGAGACAAAGAGCAAGGCCAGAAGCAAGCATGGCAGAGGGATGGTTGATGCAAGAGTCTCTGTGTATATCTCAAAACATCTCTCACAAACAGATCCTTCCATACCACGATTGTGGAGCAACGAGGAGGATGACCAACTAATCACTAATGTGCCACAAGGAAAAGGAAGGCAACGAAGACTGAATGAAGCATTATGCTAAAAGATGAATACATTCTACATTCTAAAGATTCCTATCATGGAGAAGTGGATTGGGAGATACAAGGATACAATCATTAGACAAAAGGATGAGAGAAGAGCTTTTAGAAGAGAAAACCCCCTTTAACTAGCATTTGAAGAACACCACTCACTAATCTATAATACCTTATTTGGGAGCTACCACGCGGTGTCTCCTAGTTGTCCCACATGTAGGCTCCTCCTTTCTTCTCCTATTCTATACTATACTAGTACTTGACCTACATACTATTGTGTCATGCACAATGCCCTCTTGGTATTATACTATTGCCATGAGGCACATGGGTAGAGAAGAGCTCTCAGAGTTTCCACATGGTAGATATGAGATTAGTTTTCTGCATTGTTGCTCAAGCGGTTGCACCATCTTCATAAGAGAAAGCATGTGGTAAGAGGGAGCATGCAAGTCATGGACCTGTGGATTTTTAAAAAAACTTAGCAATCACCTTGAAATAATATTTCAATTCCCGTATGTACTAACTTATGAGCTTATATTTGAATAGTAGTGATTATATGTGTGAATACACTCATAGTGTGAGATGTGTATATTTTATGGGCATGAACACTAATATATATATGTATGTGTACATGTGTGTGGGTTTACACATCTCTCTCTCTCTCTCTCTCTCTCTCTCTCTCTCTCTCACACACACACACACACACACACACACACACACACATACACACTCACACATAAAACACACACGTATGTACCCACACGTGTACCCTTTCTCTCTCACACACACACTCTCTTGTGCTTTTGTAGGTATAGACCCTTACACTCAGACAATGTGTGTATGTGTGTGTTTTTTATGTGTCTATACACACATGGATATGTATGTGTGTATACATGTGCATGTGCAGGCCAACTTTGTGACTATGTGCATGCATGCGATTGTGTGTGCTTTTATGTGTCGATGGTGTGTGCACACGTGTCTATGTGAGTACACCATCAAGTAGTAAAGCCTTAGTGAAGTCGGTGCATGCTACTCTCATGCTCAAACTTTGTGTGTGTTGACTATGTGTGTCAACTCTATGTACACATGCATGAGATTGTGTGTGTCACCCCATGTGTGGGAGTTTGTGTGTGCATGTACTAATGTGTATGCATGTGAATATCTCTATGTGTGTGTGCGCAAGAGAGTGTGGGTGTGCACCTATGTGCTTGTATGTGTGGATGATGCAGGTGTGTATATATGTGCATGTGTATGTGTGTGTGTGTGTACATATGTACGTAAGTGTGTATGTACAAACACATGTGTGTGCATGTGTGTGCATTCACATGCATGCGCATGTGTATATCTGTGTCAGTTGTGTGTATGTGTGCAAGTGCATGCACATGTGTGTGTGTGTGTGTGCATTTCTGTGTATGCACATAAATGCATGTGTGTGGTTGTGTGTGTATGCATGTGCATGTATGTGTCAACTCTATGTGCATGTGCAAGTGTGTGTGATTGTGCATGTTGTTGATTCTTTATGTTTATGTATGTGCACACACATGAAAGCATATGTGTGTATGTGTGTGTCAAGTATGTGTGTGCTAACTCTCTATGACATTCAAGTGTGTACATGCGTGCGAATTTGCATGTGTATATCTTTGTGTGTGTTGTACATGTGTGTGTATGTAAACATGTGAGTGTGTGTATATGCATCATGTGCACACTTGTGTGTGCATGCACATATGTGGGTGTGTGTACACACACGTGCATGTGTGTGATTGGTACATGCATGAGAGAGAGAGAGAGTTTGTGTGTGTGTGTGCACTTATATGTATGCATGTATATGTCTCTATGTGCATGTGCGCAAGAGAGTGCAGGTGTGTGCATCTATGTGCCTATGTGTATGGATGTACATGTGTATGTATGTGCATAGATGTGTGTACGTGTGTACGAATGCACGTGCACTTATGTGTGCATGTATACGTGCGTGTATGTGTATACATGCATACATGTGCATGTGTGGAGACTTATCCTACCGGATGAATGGGAACTTAAGAGCCCACACAATTGAACCTGAACTTAAAGAGGAGAAGGATGAGCCATGCTTCATTGAGCACCCTCCCTCCATAACAAAAGCTAAAGGACAAACCCAAAAGTGTCCATAAATAAGTTGGGGCACTATTTTGAGAGTGATAAAATAAACATCTTGTTACCTATCATGTACAAGGGACTTACGGTCTCTCTATGATCTTGGATGGTGGTGTTGGTGTCAGCATAATCATCAAGGATTGTTGGGAGACTAGGGTAGCCCACCCCTCATAGGCATAGGCCTTGTGGTCAAGCTTGCCCCAATAGGAATATAGTCAAGCATCCTGTAAAATGTAAAGATCAAGACCTTTGAACTAAGCTTTCACACGACACATTTGTGGTGATGGATTTTCAGAGAGTCATACACCGTGATCCTTGAAAGGCCTTACATGAGAGAATCAAGGCTAGTTCATGACTAGGAAACTTATCACATTTATATATATACAAAGGTAAACACCCTTTGAAGATAAACCTGAAGATGGGAAAAACTCATCCCATGGGTTGAGGCATTCTCTCCCCAATGAGTCTGACATATAACTGTCTGAACTGCTTTGATCACAACATTTGAAAATATTGCAAGCTGTTGGATAGTAAAGAACCTAAGCCAATGCTTGATCAAGGAATTTCATGACATGTTCGCCGTGGAAATACACAAGGGAATTCCCTCAGAAGTGGTGAAACACACCATGAAGGCACAAAACCATCCAAATAGAGAGCATATCACATGAATCCCAAGTACATGCAAATGGTAAAAGAAGAGCTAAAAAAGACCATCGACATGGGATGATTTGTGTATGAGATCAATCACACCGAGTGGGTGTCACCGATAGTGATCATTTCCAAAAAGAACATGTAATCTAAAAAAAACTTAATGTAAGTTTGCAATCACTACTCCTTACCTTACACCGATCATATGTTAGAAAGAGTTAGCATGGAGAAAAAGCTTATAGCTTCTTGGATGGCTCCTCTGGCTACAATCAAGTGACAATTTCCTAGCCAATTAATATAAAACAACATTTTCTATGGAATGAGGTCGAACCTACATGTATCATGTCATGCCATTTGCCTTGATTGACTTGACCAATGCCCCCCCACCTTCTAATGCCTAATGTGCACAACCTTCAAGGATCTCCTTTGGAAGATCCTATAGATATTCATTGATGACCTATGCACATTCAATGTGGAAGGAGAATCTTGCTCATCTTCGGCTAGTCTTTGAGAGATACAAACTTTACCACATTTGGGTTAAACATGGTGTCATCCTTGAACGCATTATCTCCAAGAATGGCATCTCCACACATGAGAACAAGATCCATGTGATCCAATTAAAAGTTAATTTTGGGTTAAACATGGTGTCATCCTTGGACACATTATCTTTGAAAACATCATCTCAGCATATAAGAATAAGACCCATGTGATCTTAGTGTTTTTCCACCACCTATTAATTACAAGGGGGTGTAGAGATTCATGGGCCATGTAGGGTATTATAGAAGATTCATGGGATGCAGAGATTCATGGGGCACGTAAGATATTATATAAGATTAATCTTCTTGTATGCCATATAAACCAAACCCTTGTATATAAGCTATTGATTATCTTTGAATGGATAGACTAGCATACAAAAAACTAAAGAAGGCATTAGCGATTCCCCCCAACTAAGATGTAATTTTCCATGTGCAGATCAACGCTACATCATTTGCTATTGGAGCCGATAGAGCACAATATGGGATTTCCTCTTAATCTTTGCTAGCCATCAACTCAATGACGTTGATTGTAATTCACAACCACTGAAAGAGAGATAGGTAAGCCAGGTAAATAAGTATACCTCTTGGCTACCAAATTTCTTTTCTTTGTAAGAATTGTTATATTTAGTGAATAAGCCTTACACAATTGGGCACATCACTACATGGTTATTCATTCTTTTAGAGTTTGATTTCACCATCATTTTGGCGTAGCTGGAGGAATGGGGAAACCACTACCCGCAAGGTTCTCTAGGCCAAACTACGATGGCCTAAACTCTTTGTAGATACAACTAAGTTTGTTAAACACTACAATGAATGTTGAAGGTTCACCATAGTCTAAAAGAAGGAGTGAATGCCTCTAACCCCTAAAATTTTGGAACAACCATTAAAAAAATGAGATTTAGACTTCATGGGTCCCATTACTAAGGTAGCCTAGGCACATTTCGTTATCGACACCACATATTACTTCACAAAATGGGCCAAGGCCAACGTAATATAGAAAGTTAGCATGAGATCTATTAGCCAAGTTCCTTTATGAGAACATGATTACTCGTTTTCGTTACCCACTAGAAATAGTGAGCAATTGTGTAGTATGCATTTTATAAAGGAAGTGGCAAAGTTCTTGCTCAAAGAGCTTCTTATGGTGCACAAAAAATTTGAAACCTTACCACCCACAAGCAAACGGTAGCAGCAGCTAAGCCGAAAGCACAAACAAGACGTTATGTACTATTCTCACGAAGATAGTAGAGGCATCGAGGATTTGGAGCACAAGTTGTACTCTGCTCTATAGGCCTACCACATGGCATACAATGTGGTTGTTGATAGCACAACTTTTTAGGTTGCATTAGGTTTGATGTAGTTATGCCAATGGAACACTTGATTCCAAAACTCTAAATTATGGCCAGAAATAACCTCAACGGAAACCCTCTCATGGAGAGGTTAGTTGCCTTATAGCAACTTAGTGAGCAAAGATGGTGATCCGCTTATCATGGATTGATGATTGAAAAACTACGATGCAAGTGAATGGAAGTAGGGGACATGGTGATTATGTATAGTATTAAGAACACCAGGTAGAAACTCAAGTACAAAGTCCAAGGTCCATACCAAGTCGCACAAATTACACCTCAAGGTGCAGTAAAGATAGAGACCCTAGATGGGTTTAAGATGGAAGGATACTACAATGGTAACAAACTGAAGCCCTACTATGGACCTCTCACCCTAGAAATGCTCTTCCAAATCCATAAGAAAAAAGAGGAGAAATGAGAAGTTGACAAGGAAGAAGGGAGGGCATGTCTTAAGGTGAATTCCCAAAAAAGAAGACCCAAAGAAGAGGTTGTAGACCCCAAGCATACATATCTCTATGCACATGCAGCTGATCTCCATAATGTGGGGAGGATGAAATAAAAACATGGGTGGAACTCACTCACCTTGAGCTAGAATTCCCCTAGAAAGACCATCTAGTTGTGGCCAACCTTGGTGGTGGACACCAAGGCTAGATTTTCCCCTGAAAGACCATACAGCCTTAGTGGTGGACACATCATGGCTAGAGTTTCCCTAGAAATACCATCTAGCTATGTGGCTAGCCTTGGTAGACATCGAGGCTAGTTATGATGTTTTTTCTTGGAAGATGTAAATCTTATTAGGCCACTCACACCTCACGACACCATTATTGCTACCATAATTAATTCCCAATCCATGACTGTAGGTTGTTTTAAAGCAGAGTTTTTCATTGGATCTAAAGTTGCATCATGCAAGTTTTATATGACTCCCATAAGTATGCAATGAGAGAAAGCATCATCCTTGAAAGGGTATGGATCGCAACCCACTGATTATATCACCAGTTGTTAGTGATAAACAATCACACCCCTATGCAATGGTTACTGTACATTTGGTAAACGAGATTATTTTGTAACATCCCGAGCCTGTCATATGACCATAACACCATCATTTTAGGTAACCCCTCTAACACACATTACTCCCTCACCTAAATGCAGCAGCCACCCTCTCCAACCCTATGGGAGAGCTAAAACCTCGATGACAGAGATAAAGTACACTCCCCCCCAAATGTTAACCTTAACAGAGCCACTAGTGGGTACCTAAGAGTACCTTAGCCAACCAAGGCCGATGTGACACCCGGGCAAAGACCTATAGCCACCACCACCATTTGGCCCAAGCCCACCTTGGAGCATAAGAGAAGCTAGTAGGATAACCCTCAAGCAAAGACGTGGTTCTCTCAATTTGAGGTCCCATTGGATCCTAGTGAAGCTACTAGACTCTATAAGGGAAACCTATATGCTTGGGTTCCAAAAACTTTCATTGCCTGCACAACCCCTTTAGCCAAAAAGACCAAGCGATTCATTACCTAGTACCACTCCAACTGATACTTTGTCCTAACAAATGTGCTAAATGGCCTCATTACCTAACACATTACTTCCCTCACCTCAATGCATTAGCCACCCCGTCCAATCCTATGGGAGAGCCAAAACCTCTATGACAGAGATAAAGTCCACACTCCCTCCCCCCAAATGTTAACCTCAATGGAGCCACTAGTGGGTGCCAAGGGTACCTTAGCCAGCCTAGGCCGATGTGACACCCAAGCAAAGACTTGTAGTAGCCAGCCACCACCACCACCATTTGGCCCAAGCCCACCTTGAAGCATATGAAAAGCTAGTAGGAGAACCCTCAAGCAAAGATATGGTGCTCTCAATCTGGGATCCCGCTAGATCCCAGTGAAGCTACTAGATTCTCTGAGGGGAACCTATATCCTTGGGTCCCAAAAAGCTCATTTTTTGCACAATCCCTTCAGCAAAAAAGACCAAGAACTAGACTCATTACCTAGTACCACTCCCGTAGATACTTTTCCCTAACAAATGTGCTAGATGGACTCATTACCTACTAGTACCACTCTAGCTAATACTTGGTCCTAACAAACATGCTATTTTTGGGTGCCAAGATCAAAGAAACCCGTGCCCCAAACCCCTGCTTAAATGACAAATCCAAGTCAGTGTGGAGGACCAAGGCCATGTGTGGTGCCAAGATCAAAGAAACCCATGCCCCAAACCCCTGCTTAAATGACAAAGCCAGGTTGGTGTGGAGGACCAAGGCCATGCCTCCAAATGCCACCCCAAAGTTCAAGCAAGAATAAAGAGAAATGGGCAGCACCCCCAACGTACATGTCAAATCCACCCACAAATCAATCAAAAGTAATTGTGCCAACTCTGGGCATAATGGTTACACCCCTAACAGTTCTAATCCCACCAGGGTGGCAAGCTTTCCACTATGTTGTATATATACTCCCTTGGCACTCATAGATGCTCCCCATACCTAGAGAGATTCCCACCATGGTCCCCCTAGCACCCCCTCCTGAAAAGATGCAGGGGGGAAGAGAGCTTGAGCTCTTGCAAGCACACACACACTCACAAAACCCTAATAGAGAACACATAAGGAGAGAGGCTGGAAATCTTCTTCTTCTTCACTCAACACTCAACACACCATATACAAGATAAGAGTACACACAATGTACCCAATGCTTTGGTGAAGATGTCAGCTACCTGATCCTCTGTGCTAACATATACAAGGTCAAGGTCTCCTGCCAAGACCTTCTCTCTGACGAAATGGTAGTGGACCTCTATATGCTTCGTGCGAGCATGAAAAACTGGGTTCCTGGCCAATTGTATACTGCTAATGTTGTCACAAAAAATGACAACTTGTCTATCCACAGATAGACCCAAATCTGCAAGTAGCTTTCGCAACAAAGCTACCTCACATGCTGCCATAGCAGCTCCTCTGTACTCGGCCTCTGTACTGGATAGAGCAACCGTAGGCTGCTTCTTGCTGCTCCAAGTCACAGCAGCACTCCCCAAAGAAAACATGAATCCACTGGTAGATCTTCTATCTGAGATACTACCAGCCCAATCAGCATCTGTGTACCCATGTACACATATCTCTGTCCCAGTTTCATAAAACAGTCCACAATGCAAAGTAGACCTCACATACCTCAGTATGCGTCTCAATGCATCCAAATGCGGTTTCCGTGGAACCTGCATAAACTGACTCACCAACCCAACACCATAGCTCAAATCCGGTCTGGTGATCGTCATGTATATCAAGCTTCCTACTATGCGCCTATACATAGTAGGATCCTCCAAAATCTCTCCTGAATCTGCACTCAACTTGCCATTCTGATCCAATGGCACTGAGATAGGCTTACAGCCTGTCATACCATACTTGGACAACATGTCCAAGCCATACTGTCTCTGCAGTAATCCAATACCATGTGGTGACCTAATCACCTTAATGCCCAAAAAATATCTGAGCTCCCCCAGATCCTTCATCTCAAACTTCTGTCTAAGCAAGATCTTTACATCAAAGATCTCTGTATCATGGTCCCTCGTAATGATCAAGTCATCTACATAGATGACAACAAGCACAACCCCTCTATCACCATGTCTCACATACAGCGAGAAATCTGCATTGGAAGCCAATAGTGACAAGATATTCAAAAATCTTGTTAGACCATGCAATTGGCAGGGATTCTCACTTATAGAGTGCATGAAAAGGAGATTAAGGTGCCTGAAGTAAAGACCCTACCATTGCCACCACCCAAAACTATACCTAATGCATTCACCTTGTTCTTTGATGGAGCTTTTAGAAAAGCCACAGGTAAAGCAGGGGGAGGGCTGGTGCTGCTCAACCTAGATGGAGAGGTGGTTATGAAAGAGAAGGTCAACTTGCCAAGTTCTACTAGCAACAATGAAGCAGAGTACGACATACTACTTCATGGCTTGAAGGTGTGCATCAATCAAGGGATACAACGTCTCCTGGTAAAAGGGGATGCACTTCTTATTGTAAGGCAAATTTTAGGCATTTGGGCATGCAAGAATGAAAGATTAAGGCAAAAGGTTCATGCTATCCGTAGGCTGTTTAATCAATTTGAGGAGGTGCAATTGTATCATATTTCTAGGAAACAAAATGAGGATGCTGATCTACTTGCACAACAAGCTATTGCATGTGTTAAGAAGGAAATGCAAGTAGTAGTCTTGGCTGCAGCGGCTATTAAGCAACCACGGTACCAAGGAATGGAGGCACTGGCTTCCATAGTGAGCTACATCTTGGAAGGTGAATTCCCACAAGACTTCACAAAGGCACAAAAGAGGAGGCTCATGAAGAGGGAAAGTTCTTTCTTGTTCTTAGAAGGTGCCCTCTACCAAAGAGGAAAAGATCAAGTGTGCAGAAGAGTACCAACAACCAAAGAGATTCCAGCCATTTTAGAAGGTTTGCATGAAGAAGCATGTGGTGGCCATTTTGCTCAAGAACTAACTGTGAAAAAGATTTTGCTTGCTGGGTATGTTTGGCCAAGCCTACATGTGGATGTCCAACATTGGTGTAAGAGCTGTCATAACTGCCAAGTCAATGGTAATAAGAGGTTGCTACATGGTCCACGCCAATTAGTCATTGCAAGTGGTCCATTTGAAAAATGGGGCATTGATGCTATGGGTCCACTACCTAGAACTAAAAATGAAAAATTGTACATCTTAGTGGCCATAGACTACATGACTAGGTGGGTGAAGGCTCAAAGTGTGGCAAGGGTGAATGGAAAGACTGTAAGCAAATTTGTTTATACTCATATATGTTGCAGATTTGGCACACCCTTGGAGATTGTTTGTGACAATGGTCCAGGTTTTAGGAAAGGTTTGCTCACCGAAGTTTGTGAAGAGCTTCATATTTCACATTGTCATAGCACACCCTACTATCCCCAATCAAATGGGTTAGTAGAGAAGGCTAATGGTGTCATTGCAGGAATCATAAGGAAGATGGTGGAGAACAAGACGAAGCTTTGGGATGAGTTCCTTGATGGAGCACTATGGGCATACCGGACTACCTACCGAGAAGCAACGGGGTTTACGCCCTTTCACTTGGTTTATGGTCAAGAAGCATTGCAGCTTATTGAGCTCAACAATGCGGCTACATGGAAAAGGTGGACTAGGAGATCAAGATGCATGGGTAGATCAACTTCTCACTTTAGTTGAGCTAGAGTGGAAAAGAGAAGTTGCATACGAGTGTTATAGAAGAAAAGCCATGCAAGCAGCGGTTCAATGCAACTTTGAAAGACAAGGGCATCAAAGAAGGAGATCTTGTGCTAAGGTATGACAATCGACTTGATAATCGGTTCGATGCCAAGTTTGAAACTAGATGGCAGGGACCATACATTGTCAAGAAGGTTTTCAACTCTAGCTATTATCAGCTCATGGATTTGGATGGCAAAGAACATTCTAAGAAGGTTAATGGCTATAGACTCAAGCCATACTTGAGTCGCATTCTACCGACAGACTTACAGAAGCAACCACAAAAAGGAGATAAAAGGGCATGTAAGTTATGTGGTTTGAGTGATGGATGTGGTGCAAAACACAAGGAACAGAAGAAAGATGGACAAGAGAATCACATTACACCACTTGCTTTAGAAGGCCTACATTATGATGGTACATAAATATACCATCATCTAGGGGGAGGGCTAAATGATAGCCGTTTTTTCGGCTATCCACATTACCACAAGGAGCTACCTCGGCCAAGGAAAATCATATAAACTCTTTGTCATAAATACCTTTTCACTGTAAATAGGCGTGTGTGTGTTAGGGACTTTACCCATATCTTCTATATATATTTTTTTGCTAGCTACTCATCAAAAATACATAAAATTATTACGGCCCATTTTGTGTAAATATTTCATTTCATACAAGGGCCTAAATATGGGGGTCTCTATTTTCTCTAATTATATAAATACTTCATTAGGTGTGTGTATTACAAAACCTAATTATATTTTTATTTATTTATTACTATTATTATTATTCTTCATAATACTTTTGGACCATCATTGTACATATGCTTCAACTTCACCATACATAAGTAAATCCTATGCCCTCATATTTCTATCCACACCATGTAGAAAGCCTACTACCCAAATCACTTTTTCCCTTAGACTATTTCATCTTTTATTCTCTCATCTACCCTAAAATAATGAGGGTCTCCCTCCCTTTTGACCTCCATAGTTTAGTATTTTTTTTTACTATTAAATATTTTATATATTTTTTATTCACAATTAGATCTCTTTATTTATTTTCCTATCATAATAACCATATTGTCATGATATGTTGACTAGTTAAATACTAGTTTGTTTTTTCTTATTATGTAAATCCTTTATAAAATGGAAAAAAAATCTCCTCCATGCAAGTGTCCACATACACTTGAGTCTCTAAGGTCAGGGTATGATGTATTGGGGGGCTCACTCTTGGAGCTATCAAGAAATTCCACCAATGGGGACCCACACAAAGATTTTAAAAATTCAGAAAATACATGATTTTGCTGAATTTTTTGCGCCCGCCTCCACTCCGAATTTGGACTGGTCATAAAAAGACAAAAGTTAGCTCGGGAGCTCAGGAATATGCTCAATTTGTTTGAGAATTTTTGGAGCTAATGGCGGTGAGATATTAATTTTTTATTGGACCCCAGTCTGCCCACTTTTTGGCAAGGTACACCTAGTCTCTTCTCACCTCCCTTACACATTCATCACCTACATACTTACTCATTCCTTTCTCACTCCATCAAACCTGCAAACTTCATGTCCTCTCTCACCCTCTCCACCTTTTCCCTCTCCTTCCATCTCCATTTTCTCTCATTTCTACTCTACACCCATACCTCATCTCCATTTCTCTCCCTACTACTCCCATATTACTAAATTATTTTCCCAATCTCAAAAAATACATAAAAATTCAGCATGAATGTATCATATTAACCTCTACAAATATGGGGTTTCCATCTACAAAAACTCTCATGTTCTTCACCTCAATCAACTTTTGTGGCGTCAAATGCAAGAAGGAGACCGGCGGTTAACTTAAAGATCTACACATGGGAGAATCCAAGATTCTTCGAGCTTTCAACCACACAAAGGATCTTTCCAAATCTTTACTCCTCTCACTCATTTTGTACATTGTATTACTAACCTTTTATAGTGATTACTAACTACTAACCACTAACATTTTTAAATAAGCACCCACTCTACTACTTTTGGAGTAGGCATTACTACAAGTTATTTGCTCAAACCTCTACATCACACTCTCCTCTCATCTTCAATAATTCTCTCACCTTGAGCCCACATCCATGTGACTCAAGGGATAAGAAGAGGCCCACTCTCATTTCAAAATAAAAAATCCATAATCTATGATTTTCTATAATAAGATTGATTAGGCTTAATCCTAATCGGGGCTTCTCAAACCTATAAATAGAGCCCCCTCCATTCCTTGAAAAAAGGGAGATTACACACATTGTACACCACTCCTAACTCTAGTGTGTAAGGAGATAGTGAAGCTTGAAGCTTGAAGCTAGTTATGCCATTGTGAGGGCTTGAGTGATGCCATACTCCTTATCATAATTGTATCTTGCCTTTGTGCATCAATAAGATTAGTAGTTTGGGTGCAATTGTGTACAAAATCTTGGACTCCTACATCTCCAAAGTTTATTTAAGCAAAGCGGTCCGATTTTTGATTTAAGGTAATTTGATCCTTGTATTTTGTGGTGTGATTTTATGCTTGGAGGCTTGAGGGCTTGTTTTTGATTTGTTGCCTTTCAATTCATGGTAAGAGGGTTGTTGGTGAGAGGGCTCCCGTAACCTTAAGACCAAGTGCATAGCGACAAGCTTATATTGTCTCTCTAAGTTCTTCTCCAAGTTTGGTGTGCATCTATTTGTGTTATGCTAGTCTCCTCCACACATAATACCATATGTTATGAGTGTTTGTTGAGTGTGTGTGTGTCTTTTGATTGATGTATATGGTTAGCATGTATTGATTGGCTACAAGGAAAGATCTTTGGTGTCCTAGTTCACACACATAACTAGGTGATGCCCCCTTTTCTTGTTGGGTGTGTGGTTTTGGGCTTTTTATGTTTGTGTTGCGTTGTGCCCCAAGCCTATTGAGCAACACGGGATCCTTGAGGAGTGCTTAGAGGCCGCTCTTCTTGTTGCCCGCCCCGGACTGCCTCAATACTTATATACTATATATTACTTGAACAGGCACAAGCTGCTGATGATCCACCCGCCGCCACTGTAGAGGGTGGACGTGAGCACTACTCATCGGACATTCCGACCGATGTGAGCTCATCTGAGCATGGAGGGAGCACCGAGTCATCATCTGGGTCTGAGTAGTACTCAGACTTATAGTATCACATTCCATATTGAGGATGTGGTTGTATATATTTTTTTGTAAACTGAAGCCATGGGCTACTTTGAGATATGGACTCCCTTGTATATATGTGTGAAATTTTGATAGTAATATTGAATCGTGAATCGATAGTATTACATTCATGTCTATCTTGAATCGTGTATTGACAATGTATGCATTCATGTCGTTCTTGTCTTAATCTCCCTCGTGCATATGTTCTTCGTGGATGGTCTAATGCACAAAAAAAAAAAAATCCAGAGAGTGTTATTGGGTGCTGGAATGCTGCAACAGTATTCAGGCACCAAATAGCACTCTCTGGATTTTTTTTTTTGCTCTCTGTTCGCGTGTATAAACACGTCAGAACTGCTAAAAATCGCGTGTATATACGCGGATAATCTATAAAATACGCGTGTATAAACGCGTCAAAACTAAAAATTACGCGTGTATAAGCGCATCTAAATTAAAGAAACGTGCATATAGACGCATGTATCAACGCGTCTGAGTACATCTGAACTGAACAGAACGCGTGTATACACCCGTGTATAAGCGCGTCTGGGAGGTCCTATACACACGCTTTTACACGCATGTCTGTGGCCGCGATTATACACGCGCTGATACACGGGCCCGCTACTTTTTTTCACAAGTCATTTTTAGCGGCTAGGAGCGCGGGTATGAGCCCGATCCCTTGTAGTGAAAGCCTGATGCTAGGGCTTACCCATTGATATTGGGTAGGCCATGGCTTCACCAAGTGAAGGCAATTCAAAGATGGGAGATAGGTGATCTTATTCTACAAGGTGAGAATAAGAAGGTCCACTACAACATCAAGAGTCGTTCGCAAGAAAGTGGTAAGAGGTGAACCTTCAACTTTCGAAAGTTCAAAGTTAGAGTCATCCGATGAAGAGAAGACAAGTGGTAGCTCCGAGGATTCCATCTCAGAAGGGGAGATGGAGGGAGTTGCATTTGGTCTTTCCCTGAGAAGGGATCGAGGGGACGCTGAAGACAATGGAGCCTTGGACGGGGAAGCTTCTTCAACCATGTGAAAGAAAGGAGATGTGGACCTCACTAGTCTTCACCAACAAAATGAACTTCTTCTTGATGAGACCATAGTAGCAGGTACTAAAAGGGAGAATTACTTAAAAATGTTGGATGGATTTCCTAACCTTTTTGCAAACAGCTACTCACAAGTATGCCAAGTTACCCTAGTAGAGCACAAGATTGATCTCAAGCCCCAAAGTAAGCCAGTGGTATAGCGGCTAAGGCATTTGGGAGTAGTGGAAGCAGAGGTGCTTAAGAAGGAGGTAACAAATTTGCTTGAAGCTGGATTTATTTTTCTAGTAGAGAATTCAGAATGGATTTCCCCAATTGTAGTCACTCCCAAAAAGGGTGAAAAATGGCATGTGTGTGGACTTTCGCCCTCTGAATGCTTGCACAAAGAGGGATTATTATCCTCTACCCTTTCAGGATGAGATTTTGGATCAAATTACAGGTCATGAGTTGTATTCAGTGTGTGATGGATACTCTGGATACTTTCAAATCCGGATTTGTGAAGAAGATCAAAGGAAAACCTCATTTATCATCCCTTGGGGAGTATATGCCTATAGGGTGATGCCATTTGGCTTGACCAATGCACTAGCAACTTTTCAACGCTTCATGAGTCAGGTATTTGCACCTTACTTGGGAAAGTTTATAAGGGTCTTTCTGGATGATTTTTGCATTTATTCAAGCCGCATGGATTACTTGGAAAAGTTGAGGTTGGCCTTGCAAAGTATTGATGATGCAAAAGGGTGTCTTAATCCTGGAAAATGCCGCTTTTTGGCACGAAGGAAGGTGGTTCTCTTGGGACATGTTATCTCAGAAGAAGGCATAGAGATGGATCCTGAGAAGGTGCAGGCAATTGTGGCCCTCCCACCACCTACCAATGTAAGGGAGGTAAGGAGGATTTTGGGTAAAACAAAGTATTACCAACGCTTTGTTGACATGTTCTCTGAGAAGATGTATCCTATAAATCTGTTAATAAAGAAGAATGTTTCTTTCCAATGGTGGCCCGATCAAATTTAATCTTTTTGTTTGCTCAAGGAATGCATGAGTCAAAGTCCAATTGTGCAGCCTCCTAGGTGGGGGGAGGACTTTTATGTGAACCCAAGTGTCCAATCACATTCAGTGGGTGCTATACTCTTGCAAAAGGGAGAGCAAGGGCGTATGCAGCCAGTGTATTATGCAAACCGATAACTGACTGATGCCGAGGAGAGGTATGGTGAAATGGAAAAAGGTGG
Source organism: Cibotium barometz (assembly GCF_041138505.1). NCBI lineage: Eukaryota > Viridiplantae > Streptophyta > Polypodiopsida > Cyatheales > Cibotiaceae > Cibotium > Cibotium barometz. The sequence continues at coordinate 47,767,562 of NC_141086.1, read as the reverse complement.
TTTGTCTCTTGTTTTTGCAGTAAAGAAGTTCAGGTCATACTTGTTACCTCGTCCTTTTTTCTTCCTCACATCTCAACTTTCTTTACAATTCTTGGTCTGCAAACCTAATCCTGCAGGAGGGAAGTTTGTAAAGTGGATTTGCTAGGTTCAAGAATTCTCTTTTACTTTTATTACAGAAAACACCACTAGGGCCTCTCTTGCAGATTTGCTTACAAGGAAGGAAGAGGAACAAAGGAAGAAGTATATGAAGATTTGGAGACACCATCAACTGCTTTCACTATGCATTTTGATGGAGCCTTTAGCCCTTCTAGGCAATGTGAGGCTGGGAGGATAGTTTTATTTGATCCAGAAGGAAAAGAGGTATGGGCCAAGGGTAGGGAATTTCCAAAGGCTATATCAAATAATGTGGCTGAGTACAATGCATTAATTTGGGGATTAGAAGATTGCATAAAAGATGAAATTAAAGAGGTAGAGGTTAAAGGGGATTCACAATTGGTCATCCGACAAATGAAAGGAGAATATAAGGCAAGGAGTCCTAATCTCCAAGAATTTTATAAAAGGGCAATGGAGTTAAAAGAAGCTTTTGAGTTTTGTAAATTTGTGCATGTTAACAGGAAGGATAATCAAAAGGTTGATGAATTGGCTACTAAAACTTTGGTTTCTTTCAAAGTAGCTATTCTTACATTAATGGATACAGGTTGGCCTGAGCTCCAAGATGTTTAACACTATTCAGATACAGGATACTTCCCTCCTGGATTGAATCCTTAACAGAAGCAAAGGCTTACAAGGAAAGCTCATCCTTACACAATTCTAGGAGATGTTCTTTACAAGCAATGTAAGGATAAGATTCTTAGGAGGGTAGTGAGCTTGGAAGAATCTAAAAGGATTTTGGAATTATGTCATGAATGTTCAGGTCACTTTGCCTCAGCCAGCACAACTTGGAGGATCCTTAACACAGGGTATTATTGGCCTCAACTCAGCAAAGATGTCTATGAGTGGTGCAGAAGCTGTGAAGTATGCCAGGCATATGGGCATAAGCAATTGGTTCCCGGACCCTTAAACCCTATCCTAGAAGGTGGGGATTAGATTTTGTGGGCCCACTTCCTCGTTCCTCACATGGGAAGTATTACATATTGGTGGCCACAGATTATGCAACAAGGTGGGCAGAAGCAAAGGCAATGGTCAATAATAAAGCAGTGGCTGTGGCATCCTTTCTCAGGGAATACATATGTGCCCGATTTGGGTGTCCATTGGAAATCCTTACGGATGGGGGAAGGTCTTTCAGGAATGACTTGATTGAAGCTTTGGTGCAGAAATTAAAAATAAAGCATGCTATATCAACTCCCTATTATCCCCAATGTAATGGTTTGGTAGAAAAAACTAATGGACTGCTTTGTGGATCTTTGTCTAAGCTAGTGGATACTATGAAGAGAAAGTGGGATGTGCATTTGCCAGAGGTCCTATGGGCCTATAGGACAACTCACAAACTCTCTCTTGGTTTCACACCTTTTCAGTTAGTTTATGGAATGGAGGCTATTTGGCCAATAGAATTGGAAATCACAAGCCTTCGCACATCTTTTGTACGCTTGAATAATGAAGAAGAAACACATGCCCAACGCCTAGCACAACTGGAGATCTTGGATGAGAGGCGACTTCAGGCACTTCAAAATTTTGAGGCTGCACAACGACGGCGCAAGGCAAGGCATGATACTCTCACGAAGAAGAAGAAGAAGAAGCCAGAACTCAAGCAAGGAAGCCTAGACATGAGGTATGATGGCCGTGTGGAGAAACGGCTAGATAAGAAGCTTCTTCGACGCTGGGAAGGCCCCTTCATAGGATAAAGCAAAATAACACCTATCTTCTAGAGGATGCAAGTGGCCAGGAGGTTCCCGAATGTGCCAATCAGTACCGGCTAAAGATATTCTACCCTCGAGCACCGTGGCTAGCAGACCCCCAAGACAAGCATGGAGGATCTGTTGGGGGGGAAAGATGTGACATAAAAAATTGATATCTTTCATTTTCAATTTTGTGCATATTTTGATGGTTTTTCAATGGTAATAAGGTGGAAGCTTATCCAAGAAGATTGTTGCACCCACAATGGAATAACGGCGTGGTGATGCGGCAGCTTGGCGGCTACCCCGATAACAGCATTCTATCTTCAAATATAATGGTTTTACTTGATTTAGGGTGCACACATTATAAATGCCACAAGTATGCTTCATAAATACTTTGGTATGGTAGATAGGCTAGTGATGTGGAAAATAAAAGTGGGCCTTCATGCTCACATGGATTTTTATTGTATTATTAATATGGTATTCACCATAAGGCTACAAGTTGGGGAGTGTGGAAGGCATGTGGAGGAGTGTGTGTAGGTGCATAATTGGGAAAGATTCTTCTAGAATGCCTACATGGAAGAGGAGAATTCTACCATGTGTAAGTGGGATCTCCACCTACATGCCACTTAGACTTGGCTATTATCTCATCACACTTTCAAAGTAAAAAAGACTTCAATTTAATAATCAATAGAAGACTTAGCCTAAGAGGACAATTGATGGTGACATCTACCCTTATGTCACTCAAGGGTTGAAGATTTTTATGTTGTAATTTGTAACAATGGAAGAGAGGGTGATTCTCCACCTATAAAAGGAGCCCTCCTCTCCCTTTCAAATTAAGGAATGAGCCTCCTCAATTGAGCATTTTGTGTCATTGCCATTCTCTTATCTTTCAAACCCCTATTCAAACACTCTCTTTACATGTGAATGTCTCATTTAGCATTAGCTCCTCATGCTTAACCCAATTTTGGACCTCTTTGATGATTCATAATAAGTGGGATAAGGAGTTATTATCTTGGTGGGCCTGTGACTTCTCAAGGTAGCCCTTGCCTTATTGCCGCCCTCCTTTGGAGGTACCAATGGTTTTAGCAGTAATGAGCATACGGAAAGACTTTGGGGACCATAAGTAAATCTTTATGATTGTCTGCTGAGCAATATTAACCCTTACCCTCTAGCTTGAATCATGAAGGAAATGAGAGGCAAGAGGCTATGTGAAAATTGAGGTTTCATGCAAAGAGAGGGAAGTGCAGTTTCTGTGGTCCAATACCCAAATTTCAATCGATAATTACTCATCACTCGGATATTGGTTTCTAAAATTGATCATATGTCTAGGAAGCTCTTTATATGCTCTTTCCAATCATGTAACTAATTTCTTAATCCTTTACTTCATTGATGATCAAAATTTCTTCCAAAATTGCTAACTTTTAGGGCGAATTTTGGCAGTTTTATAGTCTTGTAGTAAAATGCTCATAACTTTTCGCTCGATTGCCCGTTTTTGAAAGTTTTTATACAGGAGCGAAGCTCTCTTCAAGCTCTACGCACCTATGTAATCCTCTTTTACATAGTCTATATGGATTTAAACTGCAATTCTCTGTGTATTTCTGTTTTTATAAACTTTTGGCCATTCTTTCTTCTTAATAATGATTGATTCCTCTTAATCTCTTATCAAAAGGCCAATCCCATGTGTCTTATCCTCTTGTAAGTGATTGCTATATTCATTTGCTTTAATATGTTCCAACCAAATCGCCCAATTCAAACGGATGAACCTTACCGATATTCCCCGTATGTTTCCGTTCACATAATCCTGAGTCGGAAGATTTTCTTCCAACAAAGAATCGCCCTCTTGTTTGGAGCTGCAAGACTGGCAGAAATTCTAGCTTCTCTGGAGCCTTTTATCTTTCCTTCCATAAATTATGATCTCACCTTTGATGTGTATATCTTTATCTTAACCTAGGGAGAGAAAGGGAGATGAGGAGGATGTGAGGTTTCATACAAGTGTGTTTTGATTCTAAGAAGTGACCGAAGTCCAAACCCCAACTTCGTGTCACAGTACATTAACATTGTTTGAGTTGAACCCCCTGAGTTTGACTCTTTCTAAAATTCAAAATATCTTGGTCTCTTTCCCTCTTGCTAGGTTATACCTCTCGATCCATTTCTCCATAGCACTTGTGTTGAGGATGCAAAATTTATTAATCTTCTCTCGCAATGCCATATCCATTGTTCTCTCTGAAGCCCTTGTCCTTGAGGCTGTTCCCCAAGGAGATGATCATTCGCTTCTCGTGTCCACAATCATGGCATATGTGGGTTTGCCATACTAAGAAATTTTGCTATGTATACAAGAGATTCTTGAACAAGCCATCCCATTGCAATACTACCCTCAGGGGGAGCGAGCTTTTTGTTGAACAAAACCTTTTAGTGTCTTCATAAATCTCTCGAGGAAAAACATCCATCGACTATGAACAACACCTACTATAGCAACCTCATCAACCACATGAGCAAGTAGGTGCTGTAAGATTCCTCCCCCAACCCTTTTTGATGTCTAGTATCTTCCCTTGTAATCAACCCTCTTCAGAAATATAAAGACCCTGTTGCTAACTATTTTAGCCTAGAGAGAGAAAAATTATTCTAGAGAGAGAATATTCAGATTTTGAATATTTTTGGATAGAAAAATATCTCTTATAATTCAGATGAGTTCCCCTGAAACAGAAATTCAAAAAGAATTTTCCAATGTGCAATTGGAATTAATTGGAAATAGGTATAAAGAACCTTAGTCTAAGGGTCTAGATTTTCAGAAATCTTTAGACTATGGTCCAATTAAGGACCAATAGCATCAATCCATGTGTAGGGAGGAGATAAATCCAACTTGTAAAAAGAAAATACCCAAAAATGAGTAAATGCTCACATGAGGTGAAGAGTTGAAAATGTACAAGGATTATTAGTAAAAAACTATGAGCAATATTAAAAATATGACATATGTAAGGAAGGGGAATTCTTTAAAGGAGGTGCATATTTCACATAAGATGAAGAGTTGAAAATGTACAAGGATTATTAGTAAAAAAACTATGAGCAATATTAAAATGATTCCATTATGACACATATGTAAGGAAGAGGAGTTCTTTAAAGGAGGTGCATATTTCACATGCTTGAATGAGTTTTAAACTCATAAAAATTGAGATATTTCATCTCTCCTCTCTCCTCATTTAAGTCTAGTTCCAAAAAGTTAGCTTAACTGACCTAAAAATGGTCAAATATTGACCAAACTGATTTAGAAAATTCTAGAATCAGTTTGTTTGGTTAGGAGCTCAATTTTTCCTATAAATAGAAGCCTCCCCCTTGTTGAAAAATATATAGTGTTTATGCATCGTTACTCTACTCCACCTAAGCCAAGAACTGTGAATTCATTTAATAATTCACTAGTTTTTAGAGCTTCCCTCTTTCTTCAATCCCCATTAGTGGCTCCATCAACATACTTAACCAATTGATTGGTTGGGGGCCTCTACCGTGAACAAAGAATCAAGCAAGTTATAAGGTAATTAGTGAATATTGATCTTTCTATAATTTCTCAATGTTTCTCTCTTCTCAACCCCTCTCAAGCTTGAGAAGTTTAATTGGTATGGTTTTTTTTAAATGCTATTGAAGTTTGAATAGTAGTGAAGAGTTACATAATGCTATTGAAGTTAATTTTCATTTATGTTTAAATTCTAATGAATTTTATGTAAATTCTCTCTCTCACTCAAGAAATGGTCATACTCATGACCCATTCTCAATCCAAATCAAGCTTTTCATAAAGCTTTTCCTAAACCAAGATTAAGCTATGCTTGAGGCCAAATTAATGGCTTTTTTCTATGCTTTTAGTTTATGTATATTAATGATTCAATCCATTATGGATTAATAATCTAATTAGAGATTATTTTAATTATTTCTTTAATGATAAGCATTATCCCTTAGAAAAATTGAGATTTATCAGTCATAGCAGCGGAGCTATGGCAAAATTTTTATAAAAATTATGCATAAAATAATTTCATTCAAAGCATAAAAAGAGGACTTCCTACCATATTCTAGGAATTATCATCCTAGATTAATTGAAGGAATTTCATTATAATCATGGAGACATTGAATTTTAATATCATGCATAAAGGATAAATTTTTATATCAAAAGTGTTATTTTTATCAATTTTTATTTTCATGCATAGAAGTATGCATAAAGGATAATTTTTTATATCAAAAGTGTTATTTTTACCATTTTTATTTCATGCATAAAAGTATGCATAATGGTTAAATTTTTATATCAAAAGTGTTATTTTTATCATTTTTATTTTCATGCATAGAAGTATGCATAAAGGAAATTTTTTTTTATATCAAAAGTGTTACTTTTATCATTTTTAATTTTCATGCATAGAAGTATGCATAAAGGAAAAAAAAAATTTATATCAAAAGTGTTACTTTTATCATTTTTAATTTTCATGCATAGAAGTATGCATAAAGGAAATTTTTTTTATATCAAAAGTGTTACTTTTATCATTTTTAATTTTCATGCATAGAAGTATGCATAAAGGAAAATTTTTATATCAAAAGTGTTACTTTTATCATTTTTAATTTTCATGCATAGAAGTATGCATAAAGGAAATTTTTTTTTATATCAAAAGTGTTACTTTTATCATTTTTAATTTTCATGCATAGAAGTATGCATAAAGGAAAATTTTTATATCAAAAGTGTTACTTTTATCATTTTTAATTTTCATGCATAAAAGTATGCATAAAAGAAAATTTTTATATCAAAAGTGTTACTTTTATCATTTTTAATTTTCATGCATAAAAGTATGCATAAAAGAAAATTTTTATATCAAAAGTGTTACTTTTATCATTTTTAATTTTCATGCATAGAAGTATGCATAAAGGAAAATTTTTATATCAAAAGTGTTACTTTTATCATTTTTAATTTTCATGCATAGAAGTATGCATAAAGGAAAAATTTTTATATCAAAAGTGTTACTTTTATCATATTGGATTTCATGCATATAGGTATGCATAAAAGATATTCTTTTTATACTAAAAGTGTGATTTTCCTCATAAATGGATTTTATGCTTAACTTAGATGCATAAGAGAAATTCTTTTATTCTAAAAGTATAATTCCCTACCAAATTGAAATTATGCATAAGAAGATGCATAAAAGATTGATTTTAATTTCGAAAGTGTTAGTCTCCTTAAATGGAATTTATGTATAAATAAATGTGTAGAGAAATCTTATATCAAATATAAGAATTCTCTTTTTTTAAAAAAAAGATATGAAATGTGATAAGATGTGATAAGAGGTGTATGAGATGTGATAAGAATTGATAAGATGCGTATGGAAAGTGATAGGATGTGATAAGAGGTGTATGAGATGTGATAAGAATTGATAAGATGCGTATGGAAAGTGATAGGATGTGATAAGAGGTGCATGAGATGTGATAAGAATTGATAAGATGCGTATGGAAAGTGATAGGATGTGATAAGAGGTGTATGAGATGTAAAAAGATGTGATAAGATGTGTATGAGATGTGATAAGATTTGATAAGATGCGTATGGAAAGTGATAGGATGTGATAAGAGGTGTATGAGATGTAAAAAGATGTGATAAGATGTGTATGAGATGTGATAGAATGTGTTAAGATGAGTTAGGATGTGTTAAGATGTATATGGGATGTGTTAGGACGAGAATGGATGTAATATGGTTGTATGAATGTGATGTGGATGTATACATGTAGATGTATATGTATGAATGTGAATGTTGATGTGGATGTGGATGTATGGATGTAGATACGGATGTGTATGTATGTATGTAGATGTATATGTATGAATGTGAATGTTGATGTGGATGTGAATGTATGGATGTAGATACGGATGTGGATGTATGTATGTGAATGTGGATGTATGAATGAGGATGCGAAAATGGATGTATACATGTGAATGTGGATGTATGAATATGAATGTGGATGTGTGGATGTGGAAATGGAGGTATGGATGTATGAATGTAGATGTGGATGTATGCATGTAGATGCGTATGTATGAATGTGAAATTGGATGTATGATGTGGACGTACGGACATGGATATGTATGTAGAATAATGAATATGAAGATGTATGTGAGATAATGTAGTCTATATGAGTGAATGGATGAGAACGAGTACACACTGAATGGAATGTGGAATAAGTAATGTGGTCCGAGAGTGGATAATATGGAAAGACAAGAGTTCGATTTAGAAACTGTATTTTGTGACTGTTTGTATGACTGTTTTATGTCATGAATGCTGGGGAAGCATTTTGACCGTCTTGTGGAATTAAGGTCATGAAGACCTAACTGTTAAAGTTGCAACTGCTGACGGAGAGTCAATGGAGGACGTCTCGCGTAGCAAGGTCGATCGAGGTCTTGACCAGCCTCGACTCGATTTAAATGGTGAGCTTCCGGTACGGTGGATGAGGGACCAAGGAAGCGGCCTATGAGTGAAGCGCTAGGTCACCTGCGAAGGATCCTAGAGGGTGCTGACCATACGGTGCTCGGGCTCTGGGTCGCCGAAGATACCCACACGTGCGTCGTGGAAGATATTGGAATAAGGAGTAAGAGTTGTTTTCTGAAACCGGGCATGGATCTGGTTGATTGACCTTGCTGGTCCTCAACAGATGAGTCCATGGCTCTTTTATATGGATCTGTGGGTTGATCTTGCTGATCTTCCACGGAGACTCCATTCTATTATATGAATATATTGCCGGTTACTATGAGCTAGGAACCATGGAAAAGGCCCCTGAGAGAACAGGTGGTGAGCGTTTTGGTTGCCAATGATGCCATAAGTATACCGATGAAAGAATGACTGGAAATAAGGATTCAACCAGAGACTTTGAGGATTGTCATCAGTGACATAATGGTTTTATTAAAGGATTGTTTTAAAGCTAGTTGATGCTAAGAAAAAGGCAATTTCATATTGGGTGTGTAAGTGGTATGACTAGTTTTATGTTTGCATGAACTTCCGGCTAGGGGGCCTTGGAACTCTTTTCCTTGGTACCCGGGACAAAACCTAACCAAATTCCAAATTGGATCCCATCACTACAGTGGTTGGGCGGTTGGCTAACCCATGGGATCGGATGGGGTTAGGCTGGACTGATGGATCCGTAAATCGAGATTTAATTTCTATTATTACGATAGATGAAGTAAATCCCGGATAGAAATTGTTCTATGGATAGGAATCAACGGCTGTGCCTCTTGATGGGGAAAAAAGCGTTGATCCCAATGATCCAAGTGCAAGTTCTTCCTTGATTTGACCAAGTACCGTTAAAGGTGCAGTCAGATCAGTTTGATCAGTAATGATCTTGACTACGTTAGAGTAAAGAGTTATCCTGGTGGAATCGCCCGTGCTTTCCGGGTAAAGGAAGTTTTTTCGGTTTCGGTTTTGGACAAACCGACGGATTAGTCTCTTGTCCGGATATCCGTGGGCGAGGCCCCGAGTGTGGGACCCCTGTCCCGCGCGAGAAGTGCTACTTCCGCTGCTAGTACCCCGAATCCGTTGCTCGGTGGGAACAGGGATCTCACAGTTGGTATCAGAGCATTTGGTTAATAAAGATCAACTGAGAAGACAAATATATCAAAAATTTATTAAGAAACACAAAAAGGTTATAATTGTGTGAGATAATTCATACAATTTGATATTCAAACTGAAATTCGTAATTTGGTAGTTGGGTCTTCAGATGGAAGTACCGCAATTATATAGAATCCTTGACTTTCTTGAGGCCTAGACATGATAGTAGTTACCTTATAATTCCAAGGGCCGTGACTACCCGTATATACCGAGAGTATACTGCAGCTCTTTACTGACAGTATATACGAGTAAATCTAAGACTTGAAATTATAAGCGTTAATGCTATCTAGATGATGATTTCGAATGTGATTGATATGATTTTTAATTCTGTTTGAGAATGGATGAATTGATTTGGATTCTGATTAAAAATTCTGATTGAAAAATGATGATTTTTAAAAATTAGTTGAAATATAATGAAACCACAATGAGGGGGAATGGGACGAGTCCCTGTGATGATATTCATAACTAGAATGATGATAATGAATTCAGCAAATCACTATGAGATTAGTGGGTTGTGCTGTCAGATTGCTGCTGTTAATACTTGATTGGTAGATCAAGTTAAGGGATGTCAAATTGAGGACTTGCTTGACTGAATTTCCGTGGAGGAATGTTCCGAAGGAAACTTTTCGGTCTAATGGACCATTATCATGTTAAAGATATGAATGATATAATTTGAATGAATTGTTATTTAATGATGAGTTCTATATAAGGGATATTTATCCTAGTGTTCTGTTGGGTTGACCAGAATATATGGAACCCCAGAATAAAATTGGATCTTAAGAAAAAGAGCTGTCCTCTACCTTGCGAGATGAGGACATCTCGCACTTTTTAAGTGGGGTAGAATGTAAGATTCCTCCCCAACCTTCGAGGTATACAGGAGTAAGAATCTCCCTTTCTGATCTTATAATTATTCCCTCTCTAAAATAAAAGAAAGTTTCTGTTTAAAAAAGGAAGACCCTTTTCCTAGAATACTTCTCAGGAGTCACGCCTATTTTAAAGATTCAGAACAATGAGTTCAGAAGTGAAAATCGGTGTTTTGGATACCAAGGTTTTGGTTTTCATTCGAGTACGGCCCAAAAGAAGTTCTTTATCTATTGGGGAGTTTAAGAAGTTATCCCCCAGATATTGTGAGCCTTATATCTGAATTCAATGAAAGTAGGTGACTTAGCCTACAAGCTTCTTTTATCTCTTCATCTCAAAATTCTTAATGCCTTCTATAGAAAAATGTGTCAAACCCAAATCATGGAAAGACGGTAAAACTTCAGTGGCAAGTTACCGTTGGCTTCTAAGTTACGCTAGCTCCTTCCTTTATATAAGTCATAACTTTTACTTGTCGCTCACAGTAATCTTACTTCCATCAATCTCCTTTCTTTCTTAATCTCCTTCATGGCTTGGCAACAAGAACTAGTTTTATCCATAATGATTCCTCACCTTCAAGACGCAAGTGAATCTGTGAAAAAGGATTTTATAGAGCAGTATGAGCGCTCACTTTTCCCTCACTTGGGAACTTCTGTAGCGCAAACCAAATGGCAGACCTATCAAAACATAACTAGGGTAACACCCTGGGGTCAGCAGCACTTTCGTAACAATGTCCGCTTGGCCATGGTTATTGAAGCTTTGGGTTTGGGTCCCCGATACTACTGCGTCATGAGATCAAGGCATCCTGGGTTTTCTGAGCGGGTCTTCTTACTGGCGTGTTTTCTTCCTCATGAGAAGATATGCCTTTACCCCGTTTTTGGCTTGCCTCTCAGAGGTCCTTTTGTTAGAACACCTCATACCACTGAGATAGGCGCAGCAATAACCCACAGAATCATTCCAATAGATGAGTTACCTTATACTTGTGCAGCTTGTGAGGACTGCTTTTGTGACCATATGATGGACGGGCTTATGGAGGTGTAAAGAGTTCCTCTATCTTTACTGTATAAGTTCCGAGAATGAATAAAGTTTAAATCTTGTTCGTATTTTGAATCTTGCTCTCTTTAAGACTTATCTTGGTGGTTAATCTTGATTAAATTTTTTTTTCTAAGTCTCATATTCGTGAATCTTGCGAAATTATCACAAGTTGCGAGATGAGGACATCTCGCGTTTTTTAAGTGGGGTAGAATGTAAGATTCCTCCCCCAACCCTTTTTGATGTCTAGTATCTTCCCCTGTAATCAACCCTCTTCAGAAATATAAAGACCCTGTTGCTAACTATTTTAGCCTAGAGAGAGAAAAATTATTCTAGAGAGAGAATATTCAGATTTTGAATATTTTTGGATAGAAAAATATCTCTTATAATTCAGATGAGTTCCCCTGAAACAGAAATTCAAAAAGAATTTTCCAATGTGCAATTGGAATTAATTGGAAATAGGTATAAAGAACCTTAGTCTAAGGGTCTAGATTTTCAGAAATCTTTAGACTATGGTCCAATTAAGGACCAATAGCATCAATCCATGTGTAGGGAGGAGATAAATCCAACTTGTAAAAAGAAAATACCCAAAAATGAGTAAATGCTCACATGAGGTGAAGAGTTGAAAATGTACAAGGATTATTAGTAAAAAACTATGAGCAATATTAAAAATATGACATATGTAAGGAAGGGGAATTCTTTAAAGGAGGTGCATATTTCACATAAGATGAAGAGTTGAAAATGTACAAGGATTATTAGTAAAAAAACTATGAGCAATATTAAAATGATTCCATTATGACACATATGTAAGGAAGAGGAGTTCTTTAAAGGAGGTGCATATTTCACATGCTTGAATGAGTTTTAAACTCATAAAAATTGAGATATTTCATCTCTCCTCTCTCCTCATTTAAGTCTAGTTCCAAAAAGTTAGCTTAACTGACCTAAAAATGGTCAAATATTGACCAAACTGATTTAGAAAATTCTAGAATCAGTTTGTTTGGTTAGGAGCTCAATTTTTCCTATAAATAGAAGCCTCCCCCTTGTTGAAAAATATATAGTGTTTATGCATCGTTACTCTACTCCACCTAAGCCAAGAACTGTGAATTCATTTAATAATTCACTAGTTTTTAGAGCTTCCCTCTTTCTTCAATCCCCATTAGTGGCTCCATCAACATACTTAACCAATTGATTGGTTGGGGGCCTCTACCGTGAACAAAGAATCAAGCAAGTTGTAAGGTAATTAGTGAATATTGATCTTTCTATAATTTCTCAATGTTTCTCTCTTCTCAACCCCTCTCAAGCTTGAGAAGTTTAATTGGTATGGTTTTTTTTAAATGCTATTGAAGTTTGAATAGTAGTGAAGAGTTACATAATGCTATTGAAGTTAATTTTCATTTATGTTTAAATTCTAATGAATTTTATGTAAATTCTCTCTCTCACTCAAGAAATGGTCATACTCATGACCCATTCTCAATCCAAATCAAGCTTTTCATAAAGCTTTTCCTAAACCAAGATTAAGCTATGCTTGAGGCCAAATTAATGGCTTTTTTCTATGCTTTTAGTTTATGTATATTAATGATTCAATCCATTATGGATTAATAATCTAATTAGAGATTATTTTAATTATTTCTTTAATGATAAGCATTATCCCTTAGAAAAATTGAGATTTATCAGTCATAGCAGCGGAGCTATGGCAAAATTTTTATAAAAATTATGCATAAAATAATTTCATTCAAAGCATAAAAAGAGGACTTCCTACCATATTCTAGGAATTATCATCCTAGATTAATTGAAGGAATTTCATTATAATCATGGAGACATTGAATTTTAATATCATGCATAAAGGATAAATTTTTATATCAAAAGTGTTATTTTTATCAATTTTTATTTTCATGCATAGAAGTATGCATAAAGGATAATTTTTTATATCAAAAGTGTTATTTTTACCATTTTTATTTCATGCATAAAAGTATGCATAATGGTTAAATTTTTATATCAAAAGTGTTATTTTTATCATTTTTATTTTCATGCATAGAAGTATGCATAAAGGAAATTTTTTTTTATATCAAAAGTGTTACTTTTATCATTTTTAATTTTCATGCATAGAAGTATGCATAAAGGAAAAAAAAAATTTATATCAAAAGTGTTACTTTTATCATTTTTAATTTTCATGCATAGAAGTATGCATAAAGGAAATTTTTTTTATATCAAAAGTGTTACTTTTATCATTTTTAATTTTCATGCATAGAAGTATGCATAAAGGAAAATTTTTATATCAAAAGTGTTACTTTTATCATTTTTAATTTTCATGCATAGAAGTATGCATAAAGGAAATTTTTTTTTATATCAAAAGTGTTACTTTTATCATTTTTAATTTTCATGCATAGAAGTATGCATAAAGGAAAATTTTTATATCAAAAGTGTTACTTTTATCATTTTTAATTTTCATGCATAAAAGTATGCATAAAAGAAAATTTTTATATCAAAAGTGTTACTTTTATCATTTTTAATTTTCATGCATAAAAGTATGCATAAAAGAAAATTTTTATATCAAAAGTGTTACTTTTATCATTTTTAATTTTCATGCATAGAAGTATGCATAAAGGAAAATTTTTATATCAAAAGTGTTACTTTTATCATTTTTAATTTTCATGCATAGAAGTATGCATAAAGGAAAAATTTTTATATCAAAAGTGTTACTTTTATCATATTGGATTTCATGCATATAGGTATGCATAAAAGATATTCTTTTTATACTAAAAGTGTGATTTTCCTCATAAATGGATTTTATGCTTAACTTAGATGCATAAGAGAAATTCTTTTATTCTAAAAGTATAATTCCCTACCAAATTGAAATTATGCATAAGAAGATGCATAAAAGATTGATTTTAATTTCGAAAGTGTTAGTCTCCTTAAATGGAATTTATGTATAAATAAATGTGTAGAGAAATCTTATATCAAATATAAGAATTCTCTTTTTTTTAAAAAAAGATATGAAATGTGATAAGATGTGATAAGAGGTGTATGAGATGTGATAAGAATTGATAAGATGCGTATGGAAAGTGATAGGATGTGATAAGAGGTGTATGAGATGTGATAAGAATTGATAAGATGCGTATGGAAAGTGATAGGATGTGATAAGAGGTGCATGAGATGTGATAAGAATTGATAAGATGCGTATGGAAAGTGATAGGATGTGATAAGAGGTGTATGAGATGTAAAAAGATGTGATAAGATGTGTATGAGATGTGATAAGATTTGATAAGATGCGTATGGAAAGTGATAGGATGTGATAAGAGGTGTATGAGATGTAAAAAGATGTGATAAGATGTGTATGAGATGTGATAGAATGTGTTAAGATGAGTTAGGATGTGTTAAGATGTATATGGGATGTGTTAGGACGAGAATGGATGTAATATGGTTGTATGAATGTGATGTGGATGTATACATGTAGATGTATATGTATGAATGTGAATGTTGATGTGGATGTGGATGTATGGATGTAGATACGGATGTGTATGTATGTATGTAGATGTATATGTATGAATGTGAATGTTGATGTGGATGTGAATGTATGGATGTAGATACGGATGTGGATGTATGTATGTGAATGTGGATGTATGAATGAGGATGCGAAAATGGATGTATACATGTGAATGTGGATGTATGAATATGAATGTGGATGTGTGGATGTGGAAATGGAGGTATGGATGTATGAATGTAGATGTGGATGTATGCATGTAGATGCGTATGTATGAATGTGAAATTGGATGTATGATGTGGACGTACGGACATGGATATGTATGTAGAATAATGAATATGAAGATGTATGTGAGATAATGTAGTCTATATGAGTGAATGGATGAGAACGAGTACACACTGAATGGAATGTGGAATAAGTAATGTGGTCCGAGAGTGGATAATATGGAAAGACAAGAGTTCGATTTAGAAACTGTATTTTGTGACTGTTTGTATGACTGTTTTATGTCATGAATGCTGGGGAAGCATTTTGACCGTCTTGTGGAATTAAGGTCATGAAGACCTAACTGTTAAAGTTGCAACTGCTGACGGAGAGTCAATGGAGGACGTCTCGCGTAGCAAGGTCGATCGAGGTCTTGACCAGCCTCGACTCGATTTAAATGGTGAGCTTCCGGTACGGTGGATGAGGGACCAAGGAAGCGGCCTATGAGTGAAGCGCTAGGTCACCTGCGAAGGATCCTAGAGGGTGCTGACCATACGGTGCTCGGGCTCTGGGTCGCCGAAGATACCCACACGTGCGTCGTGGAAGATATTGGAATAAGGAGTAAGAGTTGTTTTCTGAAACCGGGCATGGATCTGGTTGATTGACCTTGCTGGTCCTCAACAGATGAGTCCATGGCTCTTTTATATGGATCTGTGGGTTGATCTTGCTGATCTTCCACGGAGACTCCATTCTATTATATGAATATATTGCCGGTTACTATGAGCTAGGAACCATGGAAAAGGCCCCTGAGAGAACAGGTGGTGAGCGTTTTGGTTGCCAATGATGCCATAAGTATACCGATGAAAGAATGACTGGAAATAAGGATTCAACCAGAGACTTTGAGGATTGTCATCAGTGACATAATGGTTTTATTAAAGGATTGTTTTAAAGCTAGTTGATGCTAAGAAAAAGGCAATTTCATATTGGGTGTGTAAGTGGTATGACTAGTTTTATGTTTGCATGAACTTCCGGCTAGGGGGCCTTGGAACTCTTTTCCTTGGTACCCGGGACAAAACCTAACCAAATTCCAAATTGGATCCCATCACTACAGTGGTTGGGCGGTTGGCTAACCCATGGGATCGGATGGGGTTAGGCTGGACTGATGGATCCGTAAATCGAGATTTAATTTCTATTATTACGATAGATGAAGTAAATCCCGGATAGAAATTGTTCTATGGATAGGAATCAACGGCTGTGCCTCTTGATGGGGAAAAAAGCGTTGATCCCAATGATCCAAGTGCAAGTTCTTCCTTGATTTGACCAAGTACCGTTAAAGGTGCAGTCAGATCAGTTTGATCAGTAATGATCTTGACTACGTTAGAGTAAAGAGTTATCCTGGTGGAATCGCCCGTGCTTTCCGGGTAAAGGAAGTTTTTCCGGTTTCGGTTTTGGACAAACCGACGGATTAGTCTCTTGTCCGGATATCCGTGGGCGAGGCCCCGAGTGTGGGACCCCTGTCCCGCGCGAGAAGTGCTACTTCCGCTGCTAGTACCCCGAATCCGTTGCTCGGTGGGAACAGGGATCTCACAGTTGGTATCAGAGCATTTGGTTAATAAAGATCAACTGAGAAGACAAATATATCAAAAATTTATTAAGAAACACAAAAAGGTTATAATTGTGTGAGATAATTCATACAATTTGATATTCAAACTGAAATTCGTAATTTGGTAGTTGGGTCTTCAGATGGAAGTACCGCAATTATATAGAATCCTTGACTTTCTTGAGGCCTAGACATGATAGTAGTTACCTTATAATTCCAAGGGCCGTGACTACCCGTATATACCGAGAGTATACTGCAGCTCTTTACTGACAGTATATACGAGTAAATCTAAGACTTGAAATTATAAGCGTTAATGCTATCTAGATGATGATTTCGAATGTGATTGATATGATTTTTAATTCTGTTTGAGAATGGATGAATTGATTTGGATTCTGATTAAAAATTCTGATTGAAAAATGATGATTTTTAAAAATTAGTTGAAATATAATGAAACCACAATGAGGGGGAATGGGACGAGTCCCTGTGATGATATTCATAACTAGAATGATGATAATGAATTCAGCAAATCACTATGAGATTAGTGGGTTGTGCTGTCAGATTGCTGCTGTTAATACTTGATTGGTAGATCAAGTTAAGGGATGTCAAATTGAGGACTTGCTTGACTGAATTTCCGTGGAGGAATGTTCCGAAGGAAACTTTTCGGTCTAATGGACCATTATCATGTTAAAGATATGAATGATATAATTTGAATGAATTGTTATTTAATGATGAGTTCTATATAAGGGATATTTATCCTAGTGTTCTGTTGGGTTGACCAGAATATATGGAACCCCAGAATAAAATTGGATCTTAAGAAAAAGAGCTGTCCTCTACCTTGCGAGATGAGGACATCTCGCACTTTTTAAGTGGGGTAGAATGTAAGATTCCTCCCCAACCTTCGAGGTATACAGGAGTAAGAATCTCCCTTTCTGATCTTATAATTATTCCCTCTCTAAAATAAAAGAAAGTTTCTGTTTAAAAAAGGAAGACCCTTTTCCTAGAATACTTCTCAGGAGTCACGCCTATTTTAAAGATTCAGAACAATGAGTTCAGAAGTGAAAATCGGTGTTTTGGATACCAAGGTTTTGGTTTTCATTCGAGTACGGCCCAAAAGAAGTTCTTTATCTATTGGGGAGTTTAAGAAGTTATCCCCCAGATATTGTGAGCCTTATATCTGAATTCAATGAAAGTAGGTGACTTAGCCTACAAGCTTCTTTTATCTCTTCATCTCAAAATTCTTAATGCCTTCTATAGAAAAATGTGTCAAACCCAAATCATGGAAAGACGGTAAAACTTCAGTGGCAAGTTACCGTTGGCTTCTAAGTTACGCTAGCTCCTTCCTTTATATAAGTCATAACTTTTACTTGTCGCTCACAGTAATCTTACTTCCATCAATCTCCTTTCTTTCTTAATCTCCTTCATGGCTTGGCAACAAGAACTAGTTTTATCCATAATGATTCCTCACCTTCAAGACGCAAGTGAATCTGTGAAAAAGGATTTTATAGAGCAGTATGAGCGCTCACTTTTCCCTCACTTGGGAACTTCTGTAGCGCAAACCAAATGGCAGACCTATCAAAACATAACTAGGGTAACACCCTGGGGTCAGCAGCACTTTCGTAACAATGTCCGCTTGGCCATGGTTATTGAAGCTTTGGGTTTGGGTCCCCGATACTACTGCGTCATGAGATCAAGGCATCCTGGGTTTTCTGAGCGGGTCTTCTTACTGGCGTGTTTTCTTCCTCATGAGAAGATATGCCTTTACCCCGTTTTTGGCTTGCCTCTCAGAGGTCCTTTTGTTAGAACACCTCATACCACTGAGATAGGCGCAGCAATAACCCACAGAATCATTCCAATAGATGAGTTACCTTATACTTGTGCAGCTTGTGAGGACTGCTTTTGTGACCATATGATGGACGGGCTTATGGAGGTGTAAAGAGTTCCTCTATCTTTACTGTATAAGTTCCGAGAATGAATAAAGTTTAAATCTTGTTCGTATTTTGAATCTTGCTCTCTTTAAGACTTATCTTGGTGGTTAATCTTGATTAAATTTTTTTTTCTAAGTCTCATATTCGTGAATCTTGCGAAATTATCACAAGTTGCGAGATGAGGACATCTCGCGTTTTTTAAGTGGGGTAGAATGTAAGATTCCTCCCCCAACCCTTTTTGATGTCTAGTATCTTCCCCTGTAATCAACCCTCTTCAGAAATATAAAGACCCTGTTGCTAACTATTTTAGCCTAGAGAGAGAAAAATTATTCTAGAGAGAGAATATTCAGATTTTGAATATTTTTGGATAGAAAAATATCTCTTATAATTCAGATGAGTTCCCCTGAAACAGAAATTCAAAAAGAATTTTCCAATGTGCAATTGGAATTAATTGGAAATAGGTATAAAGAACCTTAGTCTAAGGGTCTAGATTTTCAGAAATCTTTAGACTATGGTCCAATTAAGGACCAATAGCATCAATCCATGTGTAGGGAGGAGATAAATCCAACTTGTAAAAAGAAAATACCCAAAAATGAGTAAATGCTCACATGAGGTGAAGAGTTGAAAATGTACAAGGATTATTAGTAAAAAACTATGAGCAATATTAAAAATATGACATATGTAAGGAAGGGGAATTCTTTAAAGGAGGTGCATATTTCACATAAGATGAAGAGTTGAAAATGTACAAGGATTATTAGTAAAAAAACTATGAGCAATATTAAAATGATTCCATTATGACACATATGTAAGGAAGAGGAGTTCTTTAAAGGAGGTGCATATTTCACATGCTTGAATGAGTTTTAAACTCATAAAAATTGAGATATTTCATCTCTCCTCTCTCCTCATTTAAGTCTAGTTCCAAAAAGTTAGCTTAACTGACCTAAAAATGGTCAAATATTGACCAAACTGATTTAGAAAATTCTAGAATCAGTTTGTTTGGTTAGGAGCTCAATTTTTCCTATAAATAGAAGCCTCCCCCTTGTTGAAAAATATATAGTGTTTATGCATCGTTACTCTACTCCACCTAAGCCAAGAACTGTGAATTCATTTAATAATTCACTAGTTTTTAGAGCTTCCCTCTTTCTTCAATCCCCATTAGTGGCTCCATCAACATACTTAACCAATTGATTGGTTGGGGGCCTCTACCGTGAACAAAGAATCAAGCAAGTTGTAAGGTAATTAGTGAATATTGATCTTTCTATAATTTCTCAATGTTTCTCTCTTCTCAACCCCTCTCAAGCTTGAGAAGTTTAATTGGTATGGTTTTTTTTAAATGCTATTGAAGTTTGAATAGTAGTGAAGAGTTACATAATGCTATTGAAGTTAATTTTCATTTATGTTTAAATTCTAATGAATTTTATGTAAATTCTCTCTCTCACTCAAGAAATGGTCATACTCATGACCCATTCTCAATCCAAATCAAGCTTTTCATAAAGCTTTTCCTAAACCAAGATTAAGCTATGCTTGAGGCCAAATTAATGGCTTTTTTCTATGCTTTTAGTTTATGTATATTAATGATTCAATCCATTATGGATTAATAATCTAATTAGAGATTATTTTAATTATTTCTTTAATGATAAGCATTATCCCTTAGAAAAATTGAGATTTATCAGTCATAGCAGCGGAGCTATGGCAAAATTTTTATAAAAATTATGCATAAAATAATTTCATTCAAAGCATAAAAAGAGGACTTCCTACCATATTCTAGGAATTATCATCCTAGATTAATTGAAGGAATTTCATTATAATCATGGAGACATTGAATTTTAATATCATGCATAAAGGATAAATTTTTATATCAAAAGTGTTATTTTTATCAATTTTTATTTTCATGCATAGAAGTATGCATAAAGGATAATTTTTTATATCAAAAGTGTTATTTTTACCATTTTTATTTCATGCATAAAAGTATGCATAATGGTTAAATTTTTATATCAAAAGTGTTATTTTTATCATTTTTATTTTCATGCATAGAAGTATGCATAAAGGAAATTTTTTTTTATATCAAAAGTGTTACTTTTATCATTTTTAATTTTCATGCATAGAAGTATGCATAAAGGAAAAAAAAAATTTATATCAAAAGTGTTACTTTTATCATTTTTAATTTTCATGCATAGAAGTATGCATAAAGGAAATTTTTTTTATATCAAAAGTGTTACTTTTATCATTTTTAATTTTCATGCATAGAAGTATGCATAAAGGAAAATTTTTATATCAAAAGTGTTACTTTTATCATTTTTAATTTTCATGCATAGAAGTATGCATAAAGGAAATTTTTTTTTATATCAAAAGTGTTACTTTTATCATTTTTAATTTTCATGCATAGAAGTATGCATAAAGGAAAATTTTTATATCAAAAGTGTTACTTTTATCATTTTTAATTTTCATGCATAAAAGTATGCATAAAAGAAAATTTTTATATCAAAAGTGTTACTTTTATCATTTTTAATTTTCATGCATAAAAGTATGCATAAAAGAAAATTTTTATATCAAAGCGCCAACCATCCACGTTGGTGGGGACGTCCTGCTGAATAATAAGGCACACGATTCTTGGCATCGTGAAGACACACACACACACACACAAGCGCACACTCTGGTCGGGACGAGCATGCCTCCTCTTAAGCCCCGCCTGCACCGGCATTTCTCAGCTTCTTCTGCATTTCGCAGTTCCAGGTAGGGGTCTTCTTCTCCACTGCAGTTGTCGTCATGCAAGGCTTTGCCCCTGCGATCTGACGAGACCTCTTCGTTCTTCTCTTTGTGTTTGCGAATGAAGATGACTCCTTGGTAGCTTTGCACAATGGGGATTTCTCTCAAGGCCCGCCTCTCAACGACACCATGCAGGAGGTGGAGGTGGAGATGCTGCCGGGATGGCAAATACGCGGCACCGTGCAATACATCCAGGCGGGCGGCAACATCTCTCTTCCAGACAACGGGCGGGCAGTCCAGCTAGGCAGAAACGGGCGCATCAGCCAAGCCTTCGCCGCTCAGCCAGGCGCCGCCTACTCCCTTACTTTCACGCTCGCGTCCGCCGGACAGAGTTGTTCCTCCATTGACCTCCTCAGTGTGGCCGACCCCGCCTCCGCCTCCGCTTCCTCCTTCATGCTCCACCAGGAATACAGCAACGTCACCTGGGAGACCCACGCTTGGGGCTTCATCCCAGTCTCTAGCCAGACAAACCTCACCCTCAGCAACCAGCTCAGCCAAGAATTGGCACCGCAGCAGCAAGACCCCAACATCACCTGTGGCCCTGTCGTCGAAACAGTCTTCTTGAAGAAACTTACCACAACAACAGTCAGCTCCTCCGGTATGTGTTTTCATCAAGCATTACTACATTTCCTGGAAGTACGCTTTTGCATGAGCATGCATCGATCCCCCGAATCGGATCACCGGGGGAAGCCCGCAGCTTAGGCAAGCTTACATGTAATCTTTGGCATATAGTAATTTTCAGCTTCCTGCTGCCATCATGCCTTACTTTGTACAAGTGCTCAATGCTTTCATGCACATCTTTTGTGGGTCTTGCATTCTCTTTCTCTCAAAGTGGCTCTTTGGTTGGTTGTACCCGCAATGAGGAGTTAGTGTGATGCTGCAGAAAACTTGCTGATGAATGGAGGCTTCGAGGAGGGACCTTACTTGCTTCCCAACTCTTCCTATGGGGTGCTACTGCAGGGCATCACAAACATGAGCACCTCACCACTTCCTGGGTGGGTGGTTGGGTTGTCGACGGTGAGGTACATTGATTCCGGCCACTACTTTGTTCCAGAGGGCGCTGCAGCGGTTGAGCTGGTAGGAGGGCCTAGTGCCAGCCTGCAGCAGGTGGTGAGCTCTTCCAATGGGGCAGAGTATGCATTGAGCTTTGCGATGGGGGATGGCAAGGATCTTTGCCAGGGAAACATGAGTGTGCAAGTCACAGCAGGGGATGGCACAACCAATTTCACCCACAACTCAATGGGCTCAGGGAGCTACGAGAACTACACTATGAAGTTCAGGGCAGTCTCTGACACAACCAACATCTCCTTTGTGAACCTCCTGCGCAATGAGGAGACGGACTTCCTCTTTTGTGGCCCTGACATTGACAATGTGGTGCTTGCTCTTGCTTCTTCTTCTTCTTCTTCTTTTTCTAGGAGCCCATACCACCTCTCTGTCAATAGTGCCTTCCTCCTCTTGATCTTCAGTCTTGCTGCAAATGTTTTTGTGGCCTCCATATTGTGAGGAAAGCCATTTGACATAATTCAATATACGCACGCACATCCTCTTCTTCAAGTTACCAATCGGCGAAGATGTAATTGAATGCCAAATCCGATGTTACTTTTAGATACTGTCTTAACCCACCTGTAAATTTTAATTCTTTTTTTTTTTCCCGTTTCGAGCACGCGGCCAAGGGAATTCAAACCCGGGCTGTTGGTTTGGATAGAAGGAATCCGTAGTAACCAAGTAACCAAGATGCCACTTTTTGCGGCCAATGGGATTCAAACCCTGGGCTGTTTCTTTTCAGGTTTGGATAGAATGAATCCATAGTAACCAAGATGCCTCTTTTGCCTTTAGCAGAAAAGGGCTAAATAACTATATGCAGAGTCTGGTGTGCATATTGAGACTTTTTTTCTGGTGTGCAATAATTAGCTGCATGAATGCAGCTAATCAATGGAAGTCTAAGGTTGAAAGGTTGAAAACGAAGATTGATTAATTTAAATTAAATTTTGAGATTTTAATTACGCAAATACAAAGAGGAATAAAATTGTGACACGTGAAGGCTTAAGGCACACGAGGGGAGCGACGATGATTGCGACTAGTGATTAGGGTTTCCCTTAGGTTAGGGTTTCGTCCAACGAATCTAGTTAGTCACCTTCCTTCTCCTTCCTATTTGGCCTTCTTATTAGAACTTTGGAAGGAATGAATCCGTACTACGAGCACATCTCTTTGCAGCCAAGGGGGTTCAAACCCGGGCTGTTTCTTTCCCGGTTTGGATAGAACGAATCCATAGTAACCAAGATGTCACTCTTTGCGGCCAATGCGTTTCAAACCCGAGCTGTTTCTTTTCCAGTTTGGATAGAACGAATTCGTTAGAACGAATCTGTAGTAACACACATCTCTTTGCAACCAATGGGATTCAAACCCGGGCTGTTTCTTTCCCGGTTTGGATACGAATCCATAGTAACCAAGTAACCAAGATGCCACTCTTTGCGGCCAATGGGATTCAAACCCACGCTGTTTCTTTTCCTGTTTGGATAGAACGAATCCGTAGGTAACCAAGCTGATGCCTCTTTTGCCTTTAGCAGAAGAGGGATGAATGACTATATGCACATCTCCTTTGCGGGCTGGTGGGCAAATTCGAACTCGCGTTATTTCTTTTCCTGTTTGGATAGAATGAATCCGTAGTAACCAAGATGCCTCTTTTGCCTTTGGTAAAATAAGTATGAATGGCTACGTGCACATCTATTTGCAGCCAGTGGGAAAATTTGAACCCATTTTTTCTTTCTCTGTTTGGATAGAAGTGTAAATTTTATGTGCATACAATAAGTGATTTTTTACTTATTTCACTTGTTTGGATGAGTAGGTACTTGTATGCGATTCAGCTTACAAAAGATGGAGGCTTGTCAAAGGTGATTACACTACAACATAATCAGGGCGCCTAGCAAACGAAAATAGCAGTGCTTTTGTAACTACAAGGATAAGGAGTTGTCGAGCCTATTTCGCTCTACTAGACACATTGCTATTTTCACTGCAATGGGATCGATGCTCAGTAGAGCGAGATTAATTTCATTGCTATGCGCAACAAAACACTGTTGTTTTCATTTCGTTGCACAGCAATGATATTTCCTTGCTCAACAACGAAATTTCATTGCTATTTTTGCTGATGAGCAATGACCGCATTAATATTGCGTACCCAGTCTATTCATCTCTTTTTTTATACATACAGAAACTTGAAAAGAAATTCAAATTGGAAAGAATGCAAGTGAACATATATATATTTTATATTACTCGAATGGTAAGGCCTTTGGTCATATACAAAAAAAAGCAATGAAGGTATGGTTGATCAGAATCTTCATTGGTTCCTCCGGCTCCTCGTCATCTTCATCTTCATGTTCACTTGCTTAACCCACTTCACATTCATAGTTCGGATCTTCCTCTTTATCCTACATACATGCAAACAAGACTAAGGTAACTATAAAAGAATAAAAGACAACATATAGATAAGAGAAGGGCTCATGCGCTACTTACCTTGTCAGCTTGAGTCCCTAAAATGGACTTGACACCTTGTGTATACATCAAAGCCCACAATTGCAGACGGGGAGCTCTATACCCATAATCGTACTCTTCTTTTGTTAGGCCATGCCCAACAACATTCCTCTATAAAAAAATAATTAAAAAAGATACAATTAGCTAAAGGAAACAATATAGTTTAAAACTATATTAGATTAAGTAAAGAAAAATAGTAAAATTGATACTTTCAAAACGAGCAATAAGCTAAAGGAAACAATATAGTTTAAAACTATATTAGATTAAGTAAAGAAAAATAGTAAAATTGATACTTTCAAAGCGAACAATAAAGGAGGTTTTTCCTCCTGATCCAAAGTGTGATGCTCCTCGCTTACATAGTTGTGAAGAAGCACTTGCCCCACCACTTGTTGAAAAGCACCTAGATGCTTTCTCACAAATCTCCACACATGTCTCCACACTCATCTTGCGAGCAAACACTCGGCTTCTCCATGTTGTTCTTGGCCGCTCTCTTAATGTTTGCTTGCAAGAGATCGAAATCTTTATCCTCTTCTTCATCCAATCGTTCGAGAAGGCGAGGCCCGGATCTGGAATAGCAAACTTAGTCTTGAGCACCTCAATAACATATTGTTTTGATATCTCATCTTGTGCTTTTTGCTTCTTAAAGGAGTTTGTGAACTCCAAGTTAGCAAGTACATGCATCCAATTGATGACTTGCTTTTCTCTAGCATCCATCATGAGGGCTAACTTCGTGCTACATTTTCCAAAGAAAAAACACCTTGCTCCCCCCTCGTTACTATGTCTACTAGACCCACCACACTCCCTACAACATCGTGGTGCATATGTATGTGAGGGAGCGAGGGTAGGTAGTGGGTTGTCCCCATGAAGATGACTGGGCATATGGATTAGATTACCTATATGGAATGGATTGGCTCGATGGTATGTTGGCCTGCATATAAGAATGCATAAATTGACTTACAGAATGCATAAAGGATAAACTTTGTGTATGTAAAAAGGGATATTAAAACATATTTGTGTCTATGAAAATTGGACCATGCCTGCTACCCATAACATTGGTTAATGATATAGAGGAGATTAGCGACATCTAGGTCCTGAGATGGGTCGATTGACATTGCCTATATATATAACCCAAACCAAATACATGCATAAGAATCAATTGCTTGAAGCATAATGGTGAAAAGTGTGATTGCCTCTTTTTGTACACCAGCGATTGAAGGGTTCCTTTATATATAAAGACTAAAAAGGATGGAGAGGTACAATTATATGGCCTCAAGACACATGATTGGCACAAGATATTATAGGTATTCAAATATTCTTTTATTCATTTTCTCTTTATGGCACATAATTTGTAGGCTCATATACTAACTTTCGTTTTCTTCTACACATAATTTAGTCTTCCAATAGCTATAGTTGTTTGTGGAGACAAGATGGTGAGAGAGTCTATTTACAAAATGGGAAGCTTGGTGAGGTATGAATCTTCTCTTGAATTCACTATCTAGGTTATATTCAATATTAAGTATTCCCATGCAATCACAGGTTATGTATAATAAATAGTACACATGATTACTATGTATGTAGGTACATATCCTTAAAAGAGATAGATCCTACATCTATTGATATGGCTCATCTCAATGCTATTTGTGGTAGTGTGTATGATCGAGGAAAACTTTCCTAGATTAATTCTCTTGTGGTGCATTTGGTATGAAGTGGCACTTTCTAGTGTTGTTCATGTTCGATGGATGTTTTTTCTTGAAAGGTTCATGAAAACCTTAAAGGACTTTGTGAGACAAAGAGCAAGGCCAGAAGCAAGCATGGCAGAGGGATGGTTGATGCAAGAGTCTCTATGTATATCTCAAAACATCTCTCAACAAACAGATCCTTCCATACCACGATTGTGGAGCAACGAGGAGGATGACCAACTAATCACTAATGTGCCACAAGGAAAAGGAAGGCAACGAAGATTAAATGAAGCATTACGCTAAAAGATGAATACATTCTAAATTCTAAAGAGTTCTATCATGGAGAAGTGGATTGGGAGATACAAGGATACAATCATTAGACAAAAGGATGAGAGAAGAGCTTTTAGAAGAGAAAACCCCCTTTAACTAGCATTTGAAGAACACCACTCACTAATCTATAATACCTTATTTGGGAGCTACCACGCGGTGTCTCCTAGTTGTCCCACATGTAAGCTCCTCCTTTCTTCTCTTATTCTATACTATACTAGTACTTGACCTTGCACAATGCTCTCTTGGTATTATACTATTGCCATGTGGTACATGGGTAGAGAAGAGCTCTCAGAGTTTCCACATGGTAGATATGAGATTAGTTTTCTGCATTGCTGCTCAAGCGGTTGTGCCATCTTCATAAGAGAAAGCATGTGGCAGGAGGGAGCATGCAAGTCATGGACCAGTGGATTTTAAAAAAAACTTAGCAATCACCTTGAAATAATATTTCAATTCCCGTATGTACTAACTTATGAGCTTATATTTGAATAGTAGTGATTATATGTGTGAATACACTCATATTGTGAGATGTGTATATTTTATGGACATGAACACTAATATATATATGTATGTGTACATGTGTGTGGGTTTACACATCTCTCTCTCTCCCTCTCTCTCTCTCTCTCTCTCTCTCTCTCACACACACACACACACATGCACACACACACACACACACACATAAAACACACACGTATGTACCCACACGTGTACCCTTTCTCTCACACACACACACTCTCTTGTGCTTTTGCAGGTATAGACCCTTACACTCAGACAATGTGTGTATGTGTGTGTTTTTTATGTGTATATACACACGTGGATATGTATGTGTGTATACATGTGCATGTGCATGCCAACTTTGTGACTATGTGCATGCATGTGAGTGTGTGTGCCTTTATGTGTCGATGGTGTGTGCACACGTGTCTATGTGAGTACACCATCAAGTAGTAAAGCCATAATGAAGTCGGTGCATGCTACTCTCATGCTCAAACTCTGTGTGTGTTGACTATGTGTGTCAACTCTATATACACATGCATGCGATTGTGTGTGTCACCCCATGTGTGGGAGTTTGTGTGTGCATGTTCTAATGTGTATGCATGTGAATATCTGTATGTGTGTGTGCGCAAGAGAGTGTGGGTGTGCACCTATGTGCTTGTATGTGTGGATGATGCAGGAGTGTATACATGTGCATGTGTATGTGTGTGTGTGTTTACATATGTACGTAAGTGTGTATGTACAAACACATGTGTGTGCATGTGTGTGCATTCACATGCATGCGCATGTGTATATCTATGTCAGTTGTGTGTATGTGTGCAAGTGCATGCGCGCGCGCGTGTGTGTGTGTGCATTAATGTGTATGCACATAAATGCATGTGTGTGGTTGTGTGTGTATGCATGTGCATGTATGTGTCAACTCTATGTGCATGTGCAAGTGTGTGTGATTGTGCATGTTGTTGATTCTTTATGTTTATGTATGTGCACACACATGAAAGCATATGTGTGTATGTGTGTGTCAAGTATGTGTGTGCTAACTCTCTATGACATTCAAGTGTGTACATGCGTGCGAATTTGCATGTGTATATCTTTGTGTGTGTTGTACATGTGTGTGTATGGAAACATGTGAGTGTGTGTATATGCATCATGTGCACACTTGTGTGTGCATGCACATATGTGGGTGTGTGTGCACACACGTGCATGTGTGTGATTGGATGTGTGTTAATTTTTTGTACATGCATGAGAGAGAGAGAGAGAGTTTGTGTGTGTGTGCACTTATATGTATGCATGTATATGTCTCTTTGTGCATGTGCGCAAGAGAGTGCGGGTGTGTGCATCTATGTGCCTATGTGTATGGATGTACGTGTGTATGTATGTGCATAGATGTGTGTACGTGTGTACGAATGCACGTGTACTTATGTGTGCATGTATACGTGCGTGTATGTGTATACATGCATACATGTGCATGTGTGTGCATGCACACATGCATATATGTGTATTTGTGTGCATGCTCGAGTGTGCATGCACGTTGTGTGGTTGCTGGGTGTGATGGCCTCTATAACACCACAAACAGACACACAAGAGGAATATGTGTAAGGATTAGAAGTTAGAACTTGGGACACTAGGATCCCAGCTCTCAAAAAGCACCAATTAGCTCAGACTCTAACCTCTAACCCTCGGCTGACACAAATGGGCACCTCTACACCTTACTAGGCTGCCACCTCCAACTATCCTCAAGAGTCAGACCAAAACCTCCAAAACTTCATATTTTTAACCTAAAAGCCTCAGCTCACCCCCTGACAAGTAGCTGATGTAAATCTCTCCCAACTGCCCTTAGACAAATCATATATTGAATGTCCCTCAAAATAGACTCTAGCTGATGACCCTAAACCAAAACCTATCACCCGCCAACATCAGAACACTTCAAAACCTTGCTTCAAAACTTCAAAGCACTCATCAACATTCCTTTGCTAACCTGAATTCACTTCAGTTGAAATGATAGGAAATCGCCTCCGAAATCCTCCTTTTATCTACAATCTAAGATGAATCCTCCTAGATCCTCTTCAATCCTCTAGCATCAGCTAACCTGATAGCCACTGCTCCAAAACCTTTCCCAACTCTTGGTTGATCCTCTTTTGACTCCCTATTGTGACATAAAAATTGATAGAAAATTGCCTCAGATGACTAATGCAGAAATGAACTAATTCTCACTATAGTTTAGAATAGATGTCTGCTCTGCTGTAGCAGATTCCAAACAGAAACATGTTCGCCTATCCTTCAGAGTGTCTTCCAATGATAGCCAACAATATACACTCGATCCTGAACTTCTTAAACCCTATCAGCTCCCTTCTACTGATGCCCAGCTGACACTAATCTCCCCTAGTTGCCTATGAACTGGCTCGGATGCCTGATGTAGAATCCGACCTCAATATTTTCCTCGTCCTGGTCCAACTAGCATCAATTTCTCAACTCCAAAACCATGCTAAACATCTTCCTATGCTTTGTGGATGACACTGATCCAACCGATCCTAACTATTAACAATTCTACTTTGGGAGACAGAGCCAACCGACTTAGCAGCCCTACCTAGATCAAGAACTTTCTCTTTTATGTTTGCCGAATCCTCTTAGCCCTTAGGATGCCTTAGTTCCATGACAATATGACACTAAAGACTCTCTGTTGCCCACAACCAACTTACTATGGATTGATATGATCTCTGATTGCTGATTGCTGATTTGCTGTGACGACGGCGGTTGACTCAATTGGAATAGGCTATCTTAGCTCTGAGTCCTCTATCACCTCTAAACCCTTTAAGCCCTCAAATTTCTCAAAGAGATAATCCTATAGATACCCTATTGATCACAATCAAGTCGCAACTGCTCTAGAATGACTAGTTTGCCCACCACAACCCCATCTGACTTTTTTCAGGCTCTAGACTATGAGACTCAGCCCAAAAAAACTTCCCTTGTAACCTAGAAGATCAAAACAACCCTTTTTCCTCATTTGCTAACCCCCTAGACACACAACTACTTGTAGCTGACATCATTGCCCTTTCTGATAATATTCTCTCAATAGATGATGACTTTTTCAATTATGAGGCAACTTAGACCTCCTAGATTGTCAGACACTTCTTCACAGGATCTCTATCTCAATAAAATAAAATAGAACAACTCAAACCAAGCTCGAGAACACAAATTCTCATTGACCATATCAAAGATACAAGCTTCAAACTCACTGTTCTCTTCATAAAACAAAGATAGACTGTCTCAACACCCCTGAGACAATGGGTCCATTCATATCAGCAAAACACACTAAAAATTAGGAATTCTCCACTAGCAGACTCCGGCTATTATTCTAATTACAATGACTTCACTAACACAGACTGCATGCCTCTCCTAGATATATTTAACTCAGCACATAGCTGACCTATAACAACAACAATTGAACATGAATTGGGCTAAACCACATCTCTAACAGAGTCACCTTTTATAGATAACCAAAGACACATCTCCTATTCAATTCTTTAGACCTAGATGCCTTCACACTACACTTCAATTTTGTGACCTTCGAAAATTGAAATAACCCCAGTCTACAGAACAACTTTCTCCACTATAGATCCTTCACACACTTCACTCACACTTACACTACTTTCTTCTACTTCCCTCATCTATTCGTATCCCTTGTAAATTGTCTCAATTTCTCCTTTTTCCCATCGCCTCACCGCCACTACAAGGGATTGGGCTCATACCCGCGCTCTTAGCCGCTAAAAATGACTTGTGAAAAAAAGTAGCGGGCCCGTGTATCAGCGCGTGTATTCTCGCGGCCAGAGACATGCGTGTAAAAACGCGTGTACAGTGCCTCTCAGACGCGCGTATACACGGGTGTGTAGCCGCGTTTTTTTTTGCAGACGCGTTAATACACGCTAGTATACACGCATCTTGTTCCATTAGACGCGGTTATACACGGGTGTATAGCCGCGTCCTGTTCAATTCCAATGTCCCAGCCGCGTTTCTACTTGCGTCTGTACACGCGTTTCTTTTATTTAGATGCGCTTATACACGCGTTACTGCCAGTTTATACGCGTGTATACACGCGTTATTTCCAGTGTATCCGCGCAGATACACGCA
The DNA here is from genome assembly GCF_041138505.1 of Cibotium barometz. Classification (NCBI taxonomy): domain Eukaryota; kingdom Viridiplantae; phylum Streptophyta; class Polypodiopsida; order Cyatheales; family Cibotiaceae; genus Cibotium; species Cibotium barometz. The sequence goes on along the minus strand of NC_141086.1, from coordinate 47,736,107 downwards.
ATTTTTAGCAGTTTTGACGCGTTTATACACGCGAACAGAGAGCAAAAAAAAAAATCCAGAGAGTGCTATTTGGTGCCTGAATACTGTTCCAGCATTCCAGCACCCAATAGCACTCTCTGGTTTAGGGTTTTTGGTGCATTAGACCATCCCATTAGACCATCCACGAAGAACATATGCACGAGGGAGATTAAGACAAGAACGACATGAATGCATACATTGTCATTACACGATTCAAGACAGCCATGAATGTAATACTATCGATCAATCAATTCAATATTACTATCAAAATTTCATACATGTATACAAGGGAGTCCATATCTCGAAGTAGCCCATGGCTTGAGTTTACAAAAAAATATATACAATCACATCCTAAATATGGAATGTGATACTACAAATCTGAGTACTACTCAGACCCAGATGATGACTCGGTGCTCCCCTCATGCTCAGATGAGCTCGCATCGGTCGGAATGTCCGAGGAGTAGTGCTCACGTCCACCCTCTGCAGCGGCGGCCGGTGGATCATCAGCAGCTTGTGCCTGTTCAAGTAAATTATAGTATATAAGTATATATATATATATATATGCAATTCAATAAACCAAAACCATTCGTTACGAATTTTCAAGTACCTGTCGACCGTATGGTCTCATGGCCAACTCAAACTGCGCGTCCGTAATACGTCCCTCGGCTCTGAAGATGGCCCACGTGTCACGTCTGCTATGCCGGCGAGCATACGCAGTATCGTGGGTTGTGGGCTTCCTCCCCGTAACCCGTCGCTGTATCATAATCAACACAATTTGTAAGATTAAAACAATTCATAGAATCAATGAATTAAGTAAACAATCAAATAAAGTGACAGGATACTTACGAACTCTGCCTCCCATGACTCGACGCCGCCAGATCCGAAATGCGAAGATCCAACGGTCTCCATCTGGATCCGTCGTGCCTCCACATGCTGCCTGCTCTTCACGCCACCCTCTGCTCGTTTCTTTGCCTCCTTCCACTCGCGTTTGTGCGCAGTGGCAGGTTTCTCGGCAGGATAGCCACCCGCAGCTACATTTAGCCGGTCATCGTACGCGAGTTTTTTAAGGTGAGATCTTTTATTACTTAAGATCTCCCTTATTCGCGTCCTTCCCCATACATCCGAGAATGTAGCATGTGGGGGATTGGGGTACCGACTGTGTACAGCCTCTATCACCTCCCCAACTAATCGGCTATTTTGATCTTTAAATTTAATAAAACAATTTCTATATGAGTTTGATACTACCCCACGCATGTATTCCATTACCTCCCTCCCCCTCGCATCCATCACTATCCCGCCCCTATCCGTCACATCATAGCAAACCACTCTCTCCATCTCTCTCATCTCCTCCTCTTCCGAACTGTCTCCTCTAACTCTTCTCCCTCTATCTCCTCTCTCACCCCGTGCCCTACTACCTCCCCCACCTCCCCCACCTCCCCCACCAAAGCACCCGCCGCATCCTCCCCCACTCCCACTCTTCCTACTGCTGCGGGTGGAGTCACGACTGGGGGATTGTCTACGTGACGGTGGCTGTGAGCCCTGACGTGACGGTGGCTCTGAGGGAGCACGTGATGGTGGCTGTGAGGGTGTACGTGAGTGTGTCTGGGACGAGGTATGTCTCCTCGGTGGACGTGGAAGAGGAGAAGCTGCATGCCGTCTCGTCGGACTCGGAGGAATAGACGGCACTGGAGTGCCCTGGATACTCGCGATAGGGGTATAGACACCAGGCAGGGAAGGAGGGGGATGGACATACATATACTCTGTAAGCTCAACCGGACCAGGTTGGCGCCCAAAGTGATTCATCATCTCCATCAACCAATTGCTGTACGCAAATGGATCGGATGAAGAACCTGGAATATCCATAAAGAACCTGCAACAAACATCATCATGTACATCATGGGCTGTCTCTTTACTCACACATTGTCATTACACAAGTCAAATGCCTGCAAACCATGAAATCTGAAACGCCGCAGTTTTCTGTCTGCAGAAACGCGTGTATACACCCGTCAAAAAACGCGTGTATATACCCGACAAAAAACGCGTGTATATGCGCGTGGAAAAACTCTGCAGACAGGTTACACGCGCTCCTACACGCGTTCTTACACGCGACCTGCGAAAAAAATTTCTCGAAAAGACCGACCCCCGACAAAAACAGAATGTCCTTATAAAAGGACCAGCCATTGTCGCCCCTGTCAGGATGCAGCAACCCAATCGTGTGCAAAAAGACAAACCCAAAGAGCAAAGAGCAAAGTAAACAAATCTGACAAAAGAGACAAGGCACAGGACAAAGTGACTCACCTCTGAAAAAGTGAGTCCTCTCTGCTCCTTCTCTGCTCCCTCTTTCTCCCGTGTGTGTGCTCCTTTCTCTGCTCCTTCTTTGCTGTTGGAAGAGGCGAAAACAGGCGCACTGTTGATTTCTAAGTTCAAAATCTATATTTGGGGAAGGCGGGCTATGTTTAGTTTAAATATGCCGCCGCGTTTATGGGTGCGTTTATGTTCGCGTTTATAAACGCAGGTATATTCGCGTCTACATGATTTTAGCTGCGTTTATACACGCGTTTTGCAGAAATTAGCCGCGTGAATACACGCGTTTTTTAGGAAGTAGCCGCGTTTATACACGCAAATTTTAGGAGATAGCCGCGTGAATACACGCGTTTTTGTGCTTTCATTAAAAATATATAATGAGTTTGTGTTTTCTGGTTTGTACACAGGATGTCATCAACCTCTTCAAGCAGTTCTGAGGAAGATGAGACAATGCGTCATCGTAATCGCGATGTGTGGTTGGGACAACGGATCAAATGTATGTGTAATCGATGTCAAGGATGCATTGTACGAGCACGTCGAATTACCTTGAATCATATCTCCATGTATGGAGAATGGAATCAAACAGGTTTAGAGGTGAGTAGATGTAAATTGATGGTATTCAAATGACTCATGGTATCCAAATTAAATTAATAGAGTTGTAACATATAATTTGATAAATTGAAGCAGGATGCAGTACCACACCCTAACATGGTACCCTACGCGCGACGAGAGCACGTAAAGCGTCGACGAGATGATGCTGGAGCTTCGGGATCTAATGTCAGAGATGAGTGGGAAAGGGACGACAATAGCCCTGCACCTCACGAAGTTGTGGAAGAGGAGGTGCTTGATGATATGGTGCGGAATCTTTTTAAGGATGATCCCAAAGGTATGGACGACGATGATATGGAACAAGAGCATCTTTATAAAGCTTCATCGACACCGGTGTTTGAAGGGTGCACATTCTCAGTTTTACGTGCTTCCCTTGAACTACTTAATATACAAACAGTTTATGGATGGAGCAATGCAAGTCTTGACGCATTGTTGAAGTAAGCATTCTAACTTATAAATTTGAATTAGTGGTTTAAGGTTTAGGATTTAAGACTAATTATAATTGATGATATTGGATGCAGGCTATTGTCAAATATGCTTCCAAAGGAAAATAGACTGCCCACCTCAAGAGACATAGCGAGGCGCTATGTGACATCTCTTGGAGGACTGGATTATGATAAAATACATGCATGCGTCAATGATTGCATTCTCTTTCGTGGGACGCATAAGGAGGCTCTGACATGTCCCACTTGTGGTGAAGCAAGGTACAGAACAGATATGAAGAGTTTTGATGTACCTCGTAAAGTCTTGCGACACTTTCCTATAATTCCTCGCATCAAACACATGTTCAAGTGCAAATCCATAGCAGAGCTCATGTCATGGCATTCCTCACATCGATCGGATGATGGCATGTGGAGAATTCCCGCAGACACTCCTCCTTCCACTTTGCGTACTCCCACTGGATGCATGAGATCATTGAAGGGAGCCTTTACAACCACTAAGAAAAGAGGCGTTGAGCAACTATATGGGTTGAAGTCCCACGATTGGCACAAGATGCTTCAAGTAAGTGTTTTCCAAGTCTTGTACGTACGTTGAAATTAAATTTTGTAATGCCATAAACCATAAATGTGCTCTTATGTGCGCAGTTCATACTACCTACTAGCATCGACCATTGTGCGAATAAGAGTTTGAAAAAATGTATTTATAAGATGGGCGAGCTTGTGAGGTATGTAAAACCCATGCTCAGATCACCCTTCATTATACCTTGCAAAATGAACGTGCATGAGGTATAACGTACTATTTATTTATTTTTCAGATATGTTAGTTCCAAAGCAATTGATCCAGCCACGTTGGATGATGCGCGTGTTATGGCAGTGGAGGTGGTTTGTTTGGTAGAGGAGACTTTTCCGCGAACCATTCTCACAAGTCAACTACATCTCATTGTGCATTTAGTGGACGAAATTGCTTTATGTGGTACTGTGCATGCACGTTGGATGTTCTTCCTAGAGCGCTTCATGAAGACCTTAAAAGACTTTGTGAGGCAAAGTGCAAGGCCTGAAGGAAGCATGGCCGAGGGTTGGTTGATACAAGAGTCGCTTGTATATATTTCAGAATTTCTTGGTCAGGTGGACAGCTCTTTGCCACGACTATGGAGCAATGAAGAGGACTTGAGGATGACCTCTATTGTGCCTCAAGGAAAAGGACAGAGTAAAGTAATTGACAGAACGTTGATTGATGATCTCAATTTCACTTGTATCCTTAATAGTGATGTGATGAGCAGATGGGTTACAAGATATGAGGATGCAAAGACAAAAAGGCAAGCAAAAAGAGCTCTCTTTCGGAGGCAACATGGCTCTCGGAAGGCGTACCCTAAGCATCTAGCAACACTTCCGAATGATATCCATGTTGATTGGTTGCATGAGGAAATGGAGAGAGCAGAGAGTGACGAGGGGCTGCATATCACGGCGGAAGAATGGGAGTATGCACGAGGATGCATGTCAAAGGTACATAGAACTACTGTTTTGCATTAGTTGTAAGTGATTTTCTTTTAATATTTGTTCACATTGCTTACACAAATATTGTTTCTATTTTGGTCCAGTGCACTATGTTCAATGCTATATGGTGTGAAGGCAAGCATTTTCGAACACAAAGAATTGATGAAAAGAGAAATACACAAGATTGCGGTGTCATTAGTAGCTTTGAGGGAGCTAATGGAAAAATGGATGATTATTGTGGCATAATCCAAGACATATTTAGGCTTGACTTTCGTCGCTTCTTTGTGTATGTTTTGGATGTCAAATGGCAAATGAACGTGGTGGAAAAAGGGCCTGATGCAACGATAAAACGCCATGCAAGTGGATATGTAACTACTGACTCTACAAAGTTCTGGCAAACAAAGAAAGATAGGCTCGTATTGCCACAACAATGTGAGCAGGTATGCATTTTTTTACTAATGTGTTTCATGTACATATATATCTAAGCTCGCGTACCCCTTGACTTTTGATATGCTAATTAATTACTGTACTGTGTGTATTTGAGTAGGTTATCTATCTACCAATGGTGCATGACATCAAATGGTGGTACGTCATCCCTATTGCACCACGTTCCAAAGTGATGTATAATACATTCACTGATATGGAGCATATGGAGGATGTAACAAGCCGCAATGAAGATGACGTCGAACATGCCATTGAAGATGTTGTGATCGATGATCAAGAAATAAGAGATGATCGTGATAATGAGGATGAGCATGCCATTTCTCATGATCATGAGAATGACCCTACCATTGAGGATGATGGTGATGTTGATGAGGATGATCAGGACATCGATACCATTATCAATGGAGTACAGAATATCGATAGTGGAATAAATTTAATCGTAGCCTTACCAATTGATCAAATGGATATTGATGTTGATCGTTTGGCAAGGATGGATCTTATTGAAGATGAGATCGAACCCTAACCAATCCGTCACTGTATGTTCTAAATTGATGACATTTCCATCATCTCATATGCAATATGATTTATTTTTGAATATATTTCATTGTTGTAAATGCATGTAGTGGGATTGTGTAATGATGTATACTGTAATGTACTATGAGATGGTTTAAGGAAAATAGTTTTTAATTTTGTAAAGGAATTCAGTTTTTTTTCAGTTTTTCTCTGCCATGCGTGTATTAATCCGTGTATAGTAGCGTGTATTTATCCGTGTATAATAGCGAGTATTACCCCGTGAATATTATCGTGTATAGATGCGTGTATTACTGCGTGTATATAGACGCGTTTATACACGCGTTGATTAATGCAAACATACACGCGAATTTAAATGCAAAAATACACGCGCCCGATTCTATTCAAATACAGGCGCGACCATACACGCGTTTGTAATTTATCGCGTGTATGAAACGCGTGTATGGCAGCATTGTCTTGTAGTGCGCCTTCTGGAACAAACGTGCTAGCTCCCTTGTGTCTTCCATCCACTTTCTATTTAGGTTTTCTTAGCATCTTCCCTTATCTTCCCAGCTACCATGCTATCCTTGCCACCTTGGATCCTTTACACATCATCATTTATTTATTGTATATTTCCACTCCTTTTTTTTAAAGCTTTGGCCACCTCTTGCATATTTCCCCAATCCTGCTGTGATACACTTTCAGTGTTTCACTCTTTGCTCTCTGCTTTTACATAACTCTGATATGATGTGTTTCACTCTTTTCTCTCTACTTTTACATTACTTTGATATGATATGGCCTTAGTCTCAGGCCATTCACCCTACTTGCATGCATCTGACCATTCAAGTCCTACAACTAATAGGACCCATTAGAAAAAACTTCATGAATGATAAAAGGACCTTCCCACCTGACCCTAAACTTGGTCTAAAAAGTTGTATCCAAAGCATTATTGTATCTGAGGACCAACATTCCTTTCTTCAAGTGTGTACTTCCCATCTTCTCATTGAAAGTCTCAATTCTCTTCCAATTGACAATTTTATACCACTTAATTGCTTCCTCTCTATCCAACAGTAAAGAATACAAATTGGTTAACCTCTTCTTCTCTTGCTCTTCTTGGGTCATGTTATGTTGTAGTAAAATGTTAAGTGATAGTAACATCACATTCGCAAGCAACACACAATCTTCTCCATACACTAAGTGATATGGGGTTTACCTAGTACCATTCTTTTTAGATACCCTAAATGCCGAAACTACTCTGTCTAGGTATATATCCCAATCACTGGGATGATCTTCCACAAGTTTGAATAACAACTTTTGCAACACTCCAATAAAGCTTTCCACCAACCCACTGCATTAGGGGTGGGGTGGTGTGGTAAATCTGTGTTTAATTCGTAACTTCTTGGTCAGATCTTTGATCAAATCTACTCTCAACTCCCTTCCTTGATCACTAACCAGTTTTAAAGGAACTCCAAACGTACAACAAATCATTTCATACAAAAACCTACAAACCTATTGGGCAGCATTGCTAGTTGCCCTAGCCTCTGGAAACCTTGTTAAGTAATCCATAGCAGTAATGATGTAAAACTTTCTACTCTTAGTTCCTGGAAGGGGACCTATTACATCTATTCCCCACTTCTCAAAAGCCCCATAACTCATTATGTGATGCATGGGCTCAGGAACTAGAATCTTCTTCTAAAAAGCTTGACATTCAAGGAATTACCCCTCATATAAGTATAATTCTTTGCAAACAGCTTGGGATACCTATCTAGTAACTCTTCATACTTCTCCTTCTCTTCTTTAGTCAAATCCTTTGCTAACATCTACAACAACTCATATTTTGGAACATTTGGCTTCATAGTGTGATCAGAAGCTGAGTGTTGGATGGTTAGTCATCAGTACACCACAATGTTTACCTCTAGTTCTAATAGACTTTGGTCCAATTCTGACTCCCCATCTGTCTCATGTAAGCTTGTAGAATAGTCTTCATAGCTTCCAGTAGAAGTTGAATCAACTTCCCTCTCTAGCTCCAACTTCTCTCCAATCTCCAAAATTTTACCTATTTTTAGATCATACCTTATCCTTTTACCTTTGGGTCTGTCAAGAAACAGGTTTATACACCCTCTGTACCAATCTTTTCTAGACCTCATTGAAATGAGCCAAGGCCTACCTAATATAATAGGATATGCCCCAACCCCATCTCACATTATATGCATGTCAATCACTACCTTTTTCCCCAATACATTCATCTCTATGGCCTCAATCAGACACAGGCATTTGACTTTGGAGTTGTTCGCCATTTTAACACTAAAAATGGATTTCCTAGTCACTTTCAAGCCTAAGTCATGAATGGCTTCCTCTGTCATAAGACATACTTGAGCTCCACCATCAATATAAACTTTACTCACTTGTATCGAGACATCTACTATTGGTAGAATGTCAGCCACCCTCTCAGTTACACTACATTAGCTTCAGGTGTCTTAAATTTGACCCTTCTGACAATGGTGGCCAGCTTGTGCCATTTCCTTCTTATATTTGAGTTCAGTTTGCGGGCAGGCTGACCATAAGTAACGTATGCCTTATTATTCTTAACATTTGATAGGAGGCTATAAGGGGGTTCCCCCTCCCCCAGCTGGAAGTCATCCATCCCAATTTTCCTTCTCTTGGCTCTAACTCTCCCCTGCTTACTGAACTCAGGTTTCTCCATGGGTGCCTTCCCTTTCTCTCTTTTCTTTTCTCCCTACCAGCGCCCTCTAACTTAGATCTTTGCAATCTTGTTCTCTTTTAGCTAACATGTCTGCCTCATCTTCCTCCTCTCCTTCTTTAATGCTCTCCAACATATGTACATTTCCTAAAGGGGCTTAAGGTTGTACTTGCCCTTGAACTAGCCCCTGATTCCCCTTATTCATTTCTCTATTTCCTACTCCTCTGTTTCCTTTAGGCCTTTGAATTATGGGGTATACACCCCTTGGCTCCCTCCTTGGCTGGGTACACTGTGGAGAAATATGCCCCCTTTCTATCAGCCTCTAGATTTCCTAATGCAGTCTCTTGCCTGACTTCTGTCTCCGACCTCTACTACCCTGGGAATCTCAACACAATGACGTCTTTCTAAGCTTCAACCAGCAATGGCTCAACTACAAGCCCACCAATACCATTTTCATATCTAGCTGACAGTCCTGTATCCCTTTCTTTACATGCTAGCTCCTGCCTCTACACTCTCTTCCATTGTTCTGTTGCCAACCTCACTTCCTCAACATAGGAATTGGTCCACCTTATCCTTTATAAATCCATGCAGCAACCCTTTCTTTAAAAAATCAAGAGGTACCTGATGTGGCCCCAACACCCTTACTATCTTTGTATATGGTGTATTGAGTGTTGAGTGAGGAAGAAGATGTTTTTCAGCCTCTCACCTTTTGTGTTCTCTTTTAGGGTTTTATGAGTGTGTGTGTGCTTGCAAGAGCTCAAGCTCTCGTCTCCCCTGCATCTTTTCATGGTATCATAGCCTGGTTCATTCTAAGGGCTGAGCTGCAAGCGAGAGAAGCATAAGAAGCGGTACGAGGGTAAGAGCTTCAACTACTCTTCCCTATTTGTGTTGGCAACTACACCCTTGTCGGAAGCTCTACAGGAGGCACTGGCAAACGATCTCTGATTATTGAGGAGCTTTCTTCACGGGAGTAAAGCTAAAGGGCAACTATACTATCCTAGAGGACTACATTTTTCAGGTTGAAAACGCATTTCGGGTGCGTTACGACCTCCGTTTTTCAGAAAGCAAGCGATTTTGAGCACTGCGGGTAAGTCATCGATTCTCTGCAGCAGCAGAACTCTATTTTAAGCACTGCAGGAAGACAGATTGGTTGTGCAGACACTATGTGTGCTGCAAGGAGGTCAACAGCCATTGGGTGTATGTATGCACATTGAGGTCACTGGTTGTGACATTTGAGTGTAGTACAGTACCGCTACAGAAAATAAAGTAGTTTGTGTTGGACAAACCAGACTGCTGTTTCTGGCAAGATGTCAAATGATGGCATAAACCAGATTGTTGCTGAGAAACTTGATAAGAACAAATTCCATGCTTGGAGGTTCAGGTTGACGAATTTCCTAATGGGAAAGGGTTATTGTTGGGACTACATAGAAGGTGAGCATGAAGAGGCACCGGAGATACCGGAGATCAATACAACTGCTGCAGATGTTAAAGAGTTCAAGGATTGGAACCAAGGAGCCAGAAAAGTTATGTATTGGCTCTCTATCAGTATATAGGACACCATGATTGGGAACATTCAAGATACCAAGTCTCCCAAGGAGGCATGGGACACCTGGGTAAAACTCTATGAAACAAATACCAAGGCACGAAAGATACAGTTGAACAATGAACTTCATACTCTGGAGAAAAAGAGTATGTCTGTGAATGACTATGCATTGAAGATAAAGGGTATTGTGGAATCCCTTGCATCTATTGGTGTTTTGGTAGATGATGATGACAAGGTGGAAGTCTATCTACGTGGTCTCGGGCCACAATACAAGGCGTTAAAGACGTCTATTGAGACTCGGGAAAACATTCCCAATTTCACAGATTTGGTGTCTATGTTAATTATAGAAGAGAAGAGCTTGGGTGAAGACCAACAGTCTTCACAAAATAAAAATAGTTCAGAGCAACAGGCCTTCTACACAAATTCAGGAAGAGGACGAGGTAGAGGAGGCCGTGGACGTAGTCAAGGAGGTGGCCGAACAGGTAATTAGAATTATGGCCAACAGCAGCAGCAATAACAATAGTCCCAGAATTTACAACAACAACAACACACAGGTGGAAGAGGCCAATTCAGAGGCAGGGGGAGTCAAAGAGGTCATGGAAATTGGCAAAGGCAGCATAATGATACACGTGGATGCTTTTATTGTGGTGGTAAGCTTGGAGATGTGGAGGCAGATTGTTATAAGAAGCAGGCTGACATGCAAAATGGAAAATTGTAGCAAAACAACTATGTATCCTCGAGCAGAAAAAATGAGGATAATGAAAGGTTGTTTATTATGTAGCATGTCGTGAATGCCATGTCTGAAAATGTTGAAGCAGCACATAAAGATGACGTATGGTACATTGATTCAGGTGCTTCGAACCACATGACAAGTCATGGGGAGTGGTTCAAGGAGATAAAAAACCTTGAAAGACCAGGTTTTGTGGAAATAGGGGATGACATTGCTCATCCAATTGCCCATGTTGGAGATGTGCCATTGTCTATGTAAGATGGCAAGTACCTTGCAGATGTACTTCATGTTCCAAACATAACAAAGAATCTGGTTTCAGTTCGCCAGATGATTGAGCAGGGTTTGTAGGTTTGGTTTAATCTTGATGGTTGTTATGTTGAAGACTTTAAAGACAAGTGCAGGTTGGTTGCAAAAGGCAACAGAGTGGGCATAATGTTTATATTGAATGTAAACATGCCTAAAGTGAGTGCTACGATGTTTGCAAATGGTTCAGAAATTGTTGCAGACACAGACATTTGGCATAAAAGAATTAGACATGTGAATGTGCAAAGAATGAAGTCTATGTAGACTAAAGGAATTGTGATAGGGCTGCCAAAGTTTAAAGTTGAAGGTATGCAGAGAATATGTGAAGCATGCCAATTTGGCAAGCAAACAAAGCATGTATTTCCACGTAATAGAAATGTGAGCAGAAATGCACTAGATGTTGTGCATTCAGATGTATGGGGTCCTACGAAGACCATGTCTATGGAAGGCTATAGGTATTATGTGACATTTATTGATAACCACACAAGAAAAGTGTGGGTATACTTCATAAAGGAGAAGAGTGAGGTGTTCACTCATTTTCAGAATTTCAAAGTTATGGTTGAAACACAATCAGGGAAATATGTAAAGTGCCTAAGGTCAGATGGAGGGGGAGAGTACTTCTCGAATGAGTTCTCTGAATTTTTGAAGAAGAATGGTATTCGGAGATAGTTTACATGCAGGTACACTCTGCAGCAAAATGGAGTTGCTGAGCAAAAAAATAGGCACATTGCTGAGATTGCGCGAGCATTGATAGAAGAGAAGAATATGCCACATAGCTATTGGGCTGAGGCTGTTTGTACAGCAGTTTACATCATGAATAGGACTCCAACTGCAGCCATACATGATGTAACTCCAAAGGAGAGGTTTAGTCTAGCAAAAAACCTGATTTGTCTCATCTGAAAGTCTTTTGGATGCATTGCATATGTGCATGTGCCAGATGAGCTGAGAACTAAGCTGGATCCAAAAGCAAAAAATGTATGTTTATTGGATACTCCCTTGAGCAAAAGGGATACAGGTGTTATAACCCTGCTAGATACACCTGCTAGATACACATGAGTTGAGGGTAAGCAGGGATGTTATCTTTGATAAGATGAGCAGCTAGTATGCTGCTAAAAAAAAAGCTATTGGGGCTAATGTGAGTGGAAATGTGGTTGCACAGAATACAAGTCAGCAATCACAGTCTCTTTGAGTGGACCAGGAGAGTCCTCATCTAGTGGTTCAGTTGATAGACCATGGAGTGGCAGGCTGTGTCATAATACCAGTCATGCAGATATGATTAGTACATCACATAAAGGAAAAGAGAAAGTGGTTGAGCCCCTTAGTATGCCTGACATTTCTGCAGGGCATTCTCATGTTGATGGAGAGTCGTGGGTGGCTGAGAGATGAGCCTTGATGAGGAGCTTAGGATACTAGCTATGAGAACACCTGGTGTAAAGAAGGCTATGGAAGCCATGAATGCAAAGCTACGAAGATCTCGGAGAGTGAAGAATCCTGTTCAGAGGTTTACCTATGATGGTTATGTTGCACATCACTATGCATACATGGCAAAGGTTGTGCAGGTTGTAGAGCCCACATGCATTGATGAGGCTGTTGGAAATGTGTTTTGGGAGAAAGCTATGGATGAGGAGATGGATGCACTATATGGAAATGAGACTTGGGATTTAGTGCAATTGCCTGAAGGCAAGAAAGCCATTGGATGCAAGTGGGTGTACAAAGTAAAACATAACAGTGATGGAGCATAAGAAGGAATTCACGAGCACTGCGGGTAAGTTTCGATTCTCTGCGGAACTCTCTTTTGGATATATATATATATATGTATATACACATGTATATATACATATATATACATGTGTATGTATATATGTATATATATATATACATGTATATATATATGTATATTTATATATATATACATGTGTATATATATATAAATATACATATATATATACATGTATATATATATATACATATATACATACACATGTATATATATGTATATATACATGTATATATACATATATATATATATACATGTATATATGTGTGTGTGTGTATATATATATATATATATATATATACACATATATACATGTATTTATATATATATATACATGTATATATATATGTAGAGAGAGAGAGAGAAAGAGAGAAAGAGAGAGAGCTTTATAGTCTTTTAGTATGTATGTGAAGATTGGAGAAAATCTCATGAGGGATTGTATATTATGTGTATACAAAAATATTATAGAAAAAAATATTGTTATTTTTATTCAATGTTTACTATTTTATAATAAAGAAAATGAATTTATACTCAATGTGCCACTCCTTCTAATTGAATACTTGATGGAATTAGGTCTATGGCAAGAATGGTAGAGACAGGTAGTTTGAGGTGTCCTCTTCAGACCATTTCCTTGAATGCTCCAAGGAAAAGAAGAAGAAATGGAAAAATAAAATGTGCACAAGAGTCAAGGGATAGTGAACCTCATTGTTGTGATGCAAGGGTGCATAATGTTACCTGTAATACCGGTGATGTATTGATGCAAGAGACTCATAGGATTCTTGCAGAATACGATACCTTTTCTGCAAGTGTTGCATTGTCAAGAGGACATATACATCAGGCTCAGGCAGGAGAACTCATGGTGGCGAGGACCAACACATCAGTCGAGTACCTTGCACATTGGGAATCGGGGGACATGGGCTTCTAGTCCAAGGCAATATAGATCAAAATCATATCAAAATATCCATAGTTGTAATGAAATGGGGCGATGGGTCACCTTTCGATGTTCGAGAGCCACGTTTTGGGCCCGTGATCATAGATGGATAGTTACTCACTTTCATTAATATTACTTTAACTATTAATTATGTTAATTAAGTTGATTGTGTATTAGTTATAATTAGGAAGATTACACATTATCTCGACATTGTTTTGATCATGTACAGATTCTATGAAAGGAGAGGACTGATCATGGACAGATTCTATGAAAGGAGAGGATAGACTGTAAATCTTCAAACATACACGGCCACATGCACCAAAGGCCCGAAATATTATCATTAGCGGGGTTTGTACAAAATGATAATAGTGTAAGTTCAATTCTTGCATGATTCATGTAGACAGACTCTAAGGGCCGCTTCACCTCAGATGACGGAGGAGGCGGCAGCAGTACCGAAAAGCCCAATGGTTTATCCTACAAGCGGGTCCCAGGGGGATGCAAAGCCACTTATCCATTGCACAAGTTTTGCCTTACGATCATGCGGTTTTGACCATCAATGACAGCGTTGTTGATGAGTCTTAGCCTAGCTCAAAAGGACCACTAATACTCCTAATTACTCATGTGCACCATGCTATAATACCAATAGCTAGAGTTAGAATGACAAATCTAAATTGAGCATGCTAGAAAAAGTCAATGGCAGTAACATCTAAGCTATCATCGTGTGATGAATAAGTGGTTCTTCACCTTTACTCAGTTAGTCAAATGGTAAGCCAAAACTTTAAACCCTTATTGTATATAAGTATAAACACATCTACCTGAAAAACCTAAAAACCAAAACAAAATAAGAAAAAAATAAAAAACTAAAATAATCACACATGTACATATATATTTACACATGCACGCATGCACATGCACATATAAATTTACACACATACACACATGCACACATGCACATATATATTTATATACATCGCATGAGCACATACACTGGTGTAGCATTTATATGGCAGTGATGTGTGGATATAGGCTAATAATAGGCCAAGGTACTTTTTCCCTCTTTAGGAGGTTTTTTTTCCCGTAAGTGAACTTATCATCTGGTACTTCACTTATTCTCATTAATCTACTTTGAGTGTTGTTCTTCCATCTATCTCTCCTTGCTTTATGCATCTATGTGTGTGTTGCAATATTGATTAACAATTGGTATTAGAGTAGGTTCATTTGGCTTTCACCCCATTGTTATCTTCTCCTCGAGTTACTCTTTTGATTATCTGAGATTGAGCTATCCTCTTAGGTGGCAAAGGTATACTATATAGTGTGTTATTAACTATGTTAACAATGTTTTTGTGCATTTCACAACATTTTCGGTGGGGCTCATTCGCAGGCTGTAAGGCATCCTAGGAGAGTGTCGGTTCGAATTATTTTTGTTTGTAATGAACTTCCTGCACAACAGTAACATCATTTAGTGTGCAGATAATGCCATCGTCATCTTTGACATCGCATCTTCGAGTTCATCTTTAACAGCTTTAATAGCATCATCAACATTATCATCAATTTTTACATTCTTACTAAGTATCATTTCCACACTCTACACTCTGTAATTTTTCATACACTACAAGTTTCCATCGTTTTATCAGTTGATCTACTAGAAGCCATTTTAGTTACATTTAGTGAGGATTGTGATAGTACCTGTAGTAGGTAATTGGGATATTTACATTCTATGTTAAAGATTAGTTATTTGTAGGCAAAATGGCAGAAGTAATGATGTATTTGGGATGTTTTTTGCAAACTATAAGCTTAATGGGACCAACTACCTGTTGTGGTCCTATATGCTGTGCCGTATATTGGTCACCAATGTAATGTTGTTATTGGCACTGAGGCATGCCCTATCTCACGCAATAGCATAGTACATGTACTTTGGATGGTGATACAAATTCTAATGTAACTGTGGCATTCACCTTTGCACCTCCCATAGTAGAACAAGCCAGGCGGAATGGCAGGGATGCATAGGCATATACATTAGTGGCACTTTCAGTGAAAGGAGCATTATTCCTCATATTTTCTCATGTAAAACTACAAAGCATGCTTATGTTTGCATTTACCATGTACATAACGACACATGAGTGGCTTACTTATGTAAGAAGCTAGAGTTCGAGCATATGAATGAGGGAGATTTAATGATAAAGTTCCTCAAGGATTAAAGATCTCAAGGAGCTAGCATGTATTGATGATGCCTATTCGGATAGTTCTTTGGTATCTACTATTCTCATAGCTCTACTAGATTTATACCAGGGTTATATATCTACACTTTATCTCATGATGAAGGGTAACCCTAATGCCCTTACTTTTGATGAGTTGGTTTGTAGTGCTTTAGATGAGTTGGTTGCAGTGCTCTTGCCAACAAGAAGAGAAGAAATGTTTGCATAAGTTGAAGGTTTAAGTTGAAGGTTTTAACTTTCAAGTGACTTTTTCTCCTACAGCCAGGTTAACCACAATCCTCCACACCATTCTTACATTGGTAGTGCAATGGGGATAGCATGTTCTCCAAATGGACGTAAAATTTGCTTTCCTCAATGGGAACCTTGAGGAGGAGGTATAGTTAAGTAGCCACTTGGGTTCGTGGTCCCCAATTCCAAAAGCAAATTTTGTAGGTTACAAAAGGCACTCTACAGGCTGAAACTGGCCCCTCGAGCATGGTACTAGAGGATTGATGCATACTTTATGAGTATTGGTCTCTTACACAACCCTTCAAATGCAAATTTTTATGTCTTTTATGTACATGGGAAGTATATGGTCATTTTTCTCTATGTAGATGACCTCATCTTGACAGGGGATCACTTGAAAAAGATCTCACAAACCTCAAGGGGTGCACTCTTAAGAAGACCTACATATAATGTGCATTCATAACAGGGTATTAAAAATACCCTGTTATGTGAGTTTTGACTTAGTAAAATAACCCCTTTTTCTTTATAAAATTACATTTTTTTCCCCCAAAATGCCATTAAAACCCCTCCTATTGAATGCAAGTAGTAGACACCCCCTTAGATGAACCCCCTTTGTAACTCTATTTACATAAGGGGTTTTTAAATGGCATTTTGAAAAAAAAATGTAAGTTTATAAAGAAAAAGGGGTCATTTTTCTTTAAAACCCCCTGAGTCACAAATGTGCAGAGTTTAAGATGATAGCATGCATTATTGTTTGGGGATTGAGGACTGGCAGAAGTAGATATGTTGCAATCGGTGGCAACCTAGTTTTCAAGTGTCTTTGTTACCTGTAGGTATTGGGTCATGATGTCTACATAGGGGATGCTAAGCAATGTTCAATACCTTCTAATATTGAGGTAACCTTGCATAGCGTTTATGAGGATAGCTTGTCCACTTTGATGCATGAGTGGAGATTTGGCATTCTTAGACCTTTATATGATATACTAAATATCGTTTTTCTTTGTTCATCATCTCAGCTACATGTATATCTATCATGTTTGTATTATTTATCGCTTATATGAGATGTTAATACCCATAGGTAAAGGACCAAATGATTTATCACTCATTGATCAATTTATGTCTTAAGAGAAAGAGGCTTCACGACCATCTCTATAGATGAAGACACATCTTTAATGAGTATTGTTGCCTCCGCCCGTGAGGCAATAGCCTAATAGAGAATCTATAAGATAAGGATGTAGAATTCATCCACTCGACCAAGAGAGGAAACACATCATCCAAAGCCTCATTGGGCCAAGGGTGCCCAAAAGGACATGAGCATGGATGAGCTCGCAAAAAATCTACTAAATTGTTTAGGCCCCCAGCAATGGTAGAGCTAGTAGCCGAGGCACAACCTCAAGGCTAGTCCCCATCAAAGACACCCACACTTATTCCCATGTAAAGATATGGTTTGGTGCACACTTTGGACTGCCCAAATCATACTAGTATAGAGTGTCCAATGCTAAGGCCTACACATCAACAATTTTGTGCTCATTGCCAATGCCACAAGAACCATGACACAGCTTATTAAGGAAACCCAACAAGGTGGTCTCCAACACTATGGTAGACACTCCACTCCCTGCACCAAGCCAATCATCGGCCTTAATAGCCCCACTAGTCACACTCCTCATCATGCACAAGCTCCAATGCCTATCATTCATAATCCTTTATCGAGAGGTATGTACAAACCCCCTCAGCTGCCATATCCACCTCCACTACAACCACCTCAATCGGTTCCTCCAAGAATCGCACTAGTATAATAGTACTCTTGATGACCCTACCCAATAGAGACAAAAAACCATGAACAAGAGAGTTATGAGTCTTATGATAGATAAGAACCATATGAGTAGCACGCAGTATGATCCCTATGGGTATCCTAGAAAAGCTTACCCATAAACAATGCCTCTCTATTCAAATCCTAGGTGTAACAAACCTCAACAATATTGTACGTAAGCCATCAATGTAATTTTTTCAATGTAAAAGCCCACACCATATTGTAGGGTGCCCTCACAAAGACCCTGCTATAAAAGCCCCAAGTGTTACTACAAGCACTCTGAACCTTGTGCTAAACCCTAGCGTAACTCCTTACAGTGGCACATTCTCTAAGTGCGGATTCAATCATGCTAACAAGGATTATCCCAGAGTGACAATCACCTCCAAGAAGCATTTTCTACCACTTCAATGAGCCTTAATTTGTTAAGCATATAAGGAGGACTTATTCATAGAATTCCCCTTAATGCCATCACACGTCTCCGAGCGGCCCAGGCCAGGATAACAATCAAAGGTACACATAAAAGGCTTCCAATACATTGAAAGCTCATGCTTCAACTTCAAAGCAAGCAGCAAAAGAGCCTAAGGCGTAAGCCCCAAAAAAGGTTTCCCCTAAAAAGGCTACTGACCGAGAACCAGAAGTCCAAGAGAAGAAGACCTTGAAGAGCACGCAAAAATGCAATGCACAATGATCTCCCACACAAACTCACACTTCCCAAAGGAAGGACACCCATAGATGACAAAAACCTTCCAAGGAATCCCAAGGAGTACCCCATTTTTGTGTTGGAGAAAGAAAGAATAAAACACCCAAGAGCTTGTGAGGAAGGTACATGCTAGAACTAGATCTAGTGTCAAGTATAAAGCAACCCTGCCTGAGCATATCCTAGACGCTATCCTAGAGCCAAATATAGACCCAATAAAAGAACCTCAGAGTTTGTCACAGCCTCAGACCTACCCATTTAAGAGGCCGCAACAAATAGAACCACTTCTATAGGCTCTGCGCCTCGAGAACCAATCCAGCCAATCCAACCAAGCCCCACATTACTTGATGCAGTGAGGAAGGACTTTGTGGGAGAGGAAAGTTGGCCTTCCATGGGTTAACACCATAGTCTATTCAATATTTTCCCTATGGTGATCGGCGAGACGACAACTTTACCTCATCCCCTTCAGAGGCTAGGGAAGGATCATTGCACACATTGCCAGGTCCGAGCCCACCTCGAGTGTGAATGTGACATAGCACACTTCACAACCTTCTTGTCCTCAAAAGTTTAATTTTTGATAATTTCTCTTTTATAAGGAAATTCCCAATTTTGGAGAGACTTATCCTACCAGATGAATGGGAACTTAAGAGCCTACACAATTGAACCTGAACTTAAAGAGGAGAAGGATGAGCCATGCTTCATTGAGCACCCTCCCTCCATAACAAAAGCTAAAGAACAAACCCATAAATAAGTTGGGGAACTATTTTGAGAGTGATAAAATAAACATCTTGTTACCTATCATGTACAAGGGACTTACGGTCTCTCTATGATCTTGGATGGTGGTGTTGGTGTCAGCATAATCCATCAAGGATTGTTGGGAGACTAGGGTAGCCCACCACTCATAGGCATAGGTCTTGTGGTCAAACTTGCCCCGATAGGAATATAGTCAAGCATCCTGTAAAATGTAAAGATCAAGACCTTTGAACTAAGCTTTCACATGACACATTTGTGGTGATGGATTTTTAGAGAGTCATACACCGTGATCCTTGAAAGGCCTTACATGAGAGAATCAAGGCTAGTTCATGATAAGTTTCCTAGTTCATGTCTAGGAAACTTATCACATTTATATATATACAAAGGTAAACACCCTTTGAAGATAAACCTGAAGATGGGAAAAACTCATCCCATGGGTTGAGGCATTCTCGCCCCAATGAGTCTGACATATAACTGTCTGAACTACTTTGATCACAACATTTGAAAATATTGCAAGCTGTTGGATAGTAAAGAACCTAAGCCAATGCTTGATCAAGGAATTTCATGACATGTTCGCCGTGGAAATACGCAAGGGAATTCCCTCAGAAGTGGTGAAACACAGCATGAAGGCACAAAACCATCCAAATAGAGAGCATATCACATGAATCCCAAGTACATATAAATGGTAAAAGAAGAGCTAAACAAGATCATCGACATGGGATGATTTGTGTATGAGATCAATCACACCGAGTGGGTGTCACCGATAGTGATCATTTCCAAAAAGAACATGTAATCTAAAAAAAAACTTAATGTAAGTTTGCAATCACTACTCCTTACCTTACACCAATCATATGTTAGAAAGAGTTAGCATGGAGCAAAAGCTTATAGCTTCTTGGATGGCTCCTCTGGCTACAACCAAGTGACAATTTCCTAGCCAATTAATATAAAACAACATTTTCTATGGAATGAGGAACCTACATGTATCATGTCATGCCATTTGCCTTGATTGACTTGACCAATGCCCCCCCACCTTCTAATGCCTAATGTGCACAACCTTCAAGGATCTCCTTTGGAAGATCCTATAGATATTCATTGATGACCTATGCACATTCAATGTGGAAGGAGAATCTTGCTCATCTTTCGCTAGTCTTTGAGAGATACAAACTTCACCACATTTGGGTTAAACACGGTGTCATCCTTGAACGCATTATCTCCAAGAATGGCATCTCCACACATGAGAACAAGATCCATGTGATCCAATTAAAAGTTAATTTTGGGTTAAACATGGTGTCATCCTTGGACACATTATCTTTGAAAACATCATCTCAGCATATAAGAATAAGATCCATGTGATCTTAGTGTTTTTCCACCACCTATTAATTACAAGGGGGTGTAGAGATTCATGGGCCATGTAGGGTATTATAGAAGATTCATGGGATGCAGAGATTCATGGGGCACGTAAGATATTATAGAAGATTAATCTTCTTGTATGCCATATAAACCAAACCCTTGTATATAAGCTATTGATTATCTTTGAATGGATAGACTAGCATACAAAAAACTAAAGAAGGCATTAGCGATTCCCCCAACTAAGATGTAATTTTCCATGTGCAGATCAACGCTTCATCATTTACTATTGGAGCCGATAGAGCACAATATGGGATTTCCTCTTAATCTTTGCTAGCCATCAACTCAATGACATTGATTGTAATTCACAACCACTGAAAGAGAGATAGGTAAGCCAGGTAAATAAGTATACCTCTTGGCTACCAAATTTCTTTTCTTTGTAAGAATTGTTATATTTAGTGAATAAGCCTTACACAATTGGGCACATCACTACATGGTTATTCATTCTTTTAGAGTTTGATTTCACCATCACTATGTGAAAGGGGTCTATCCATGTCCATCATGCCAACCACGTTTCCAGAATTACAAATGGATAACCCCCTCTAGGAGTGGAAGTTGATCTTCTCAACACTCCACTATTTCACATTGATCACGTATAGGAATGGAGTGAAGACATTGCCAACTTGTTGGTCAGTGGAATTACCATTGACCATCCCATCAAGAAAGATGGAGTTAGATGCCTCATTAAAAAGGCATTCTCCTATCAATTGATTAGCGAGAAAACTTTACAAGAGGGGTCAAGATGGCATCATGAAGAAATACATTCATGAAGATGACTTTGTCATCGTCTTGAGCAAGCCCATTTTGGTGTAGGTGGAGGAATGGGGAAACCACTACCCGCAAGGTTCTCTAGGCCAAACTGCGATGGCCTAAACTCTTTGTAGATACAACTAAGTTTGTTAAACACTACAATGAATGTCGAAGGTTCACCATAGTCTAAAAGAAGGAGTGAATGCCTCTAACCCCTAAAATTTTGGAACAACCATTTAAAAAATGAGATTTAGACTTCATGGGTCCCATTACTAAGGTAGCCTAGGCACATTTCGTTATCGACACTACATATTACTTCACAAAATGGGCCAAGGCCAACGTAATATAGAAAGTTAGCATGAGATCTATTAGCCAAGTTCCTTTATGAGAACATGATTACTCGTTTTCGTTACCCACTAGAAATAGTGAGCAATTGTGTAGTATGCATTTTATAAATGAAGTGGGAGAGTTCTTGCTCAAAGACCTTCTTATGGTGCACAAAAAGTTTGATACCTTACCACCCACAAGCAAACGGTAGCAGACAGCTAAGCTGAAAGCACAAACAAGATGTTATGTACTATTCTCACGAAGATAGTAGAGGCATCGAGGATTTGGAGCACAAGTTGTACTCTGCTCTATAGGCCTACCACATGGCATACAATGTGGTTGTTGATAGCACAACTTTTTAGGTTGCATTAGGTTTGATGTAGTTATGCCAATGGAACACTTGATTCCAAAACTCTAAATTATGGCCAGAAATAACCTCAACGGAAACCCTCTCATGGAGAGGTTAGCTGCCTTATAGCAACTTAGTGAGCAAAGATGGTGATCCGCTTATTATGGATTGATGATTGAAAAACTACGGTGCAAGTGAATGGAAGTAGGAGACATGGTGATTATGTATAGTATTAAGAACACCATGCAGAAACTCAAGTACAAAGGCCAAGGTCCGTACCAAGTCACACAAATTACACCTCAAGGTGCAGTAAAGATAGAGACCCTAGATGGGTTTAAGATGGAAGGATACTTCAATGGTAACAAACTGAAGCCCTACTATGGACCTCTCACCCTAGAAATGCTCTTCCAAATCCTTAAGAAAAAAGAGGAGAAATGAGAAGTTGACAAGGAAGAAGGGAGGGCATGTCTTAAGGTGAATGCCCAAAAAAGAAGACCCAAAGAAGAGGCTGTAGACCCCAAGCATACATATCTCTATGCACATGCAGCTGATCTCCATGATGTGGGGATGAAATAAAAACATGGGTGGAACTCAGTCACCTTGAGCTAGAATTCCCCTAGAAAGACCATCTAGTTGTGGCCAACCTTGGTGGTGGACACCAAGGCTAGAGTTTCCCCTGAAAGACCATACAGCCTTAGTGGTGGACACACCATGGCTAGAGTTTCCCTAGAAATACCATCTAGCTATGTGGCTAGCCTTGGTAGACATTGAGGCTAGTTATGATGTTTTTTCTTGGAAGATGTGAATCTTATTAGGCCACTCACACCTGACGACACCATTATTGCTACCATAATTAATTCCCAATCCATGACTATAGGTTGTTTTAAAGCAGAGTTTTTCATTGGATCTAAAGTTGCATCATGCAAGTTTTATATGACTCCCATAAGTATACAATGAGAGAAATCATCATCCTTGAAAGGGTATGGATCGCAACCCACACTGATTATATCACCAGTTGTTGGTGATAAACAATCACAACGCTCGAACTCCCCTATGCAATGGTTACTGTACATTTGGTAAACGAGATTATTTTGTAACATCCCGAGCCTGTCATATGACCATCACACCATCATTTTAGGTAACCCCCCTAACACACATTACTCCCTCACCTAAATGCACCAGCCACCCTCTCCAACCCTATGGGAGAGCTAAAACCTCGATGACAGAGATAAAGTACACTCCCCCCCAAATGTTAACCTTAACAGCCACTAGTGGGTACCTAAGAGTACCTTAGCCAACCAAGGCCGATGTGACACCCGGGTAAAGACATGTAGCCACCACCACCATTTGGCCCAAGCCCACCTTGGAGCATAAGAGAAGCTAGTAGGATAACCCTCAAGCAAAGATGTGGTTCTCTCAATTTGAGGTCCCATTGGATCCTAGTGAAGCTACTAGACTCTATAAGGGAAACCTATATGCTTGGGTCCCAAAAACTTTCATTGCCTGCACAACCCCTTTAGCCAAAAAGACCAAGCGATGGACTCATTACCTAGTACCACTCCAGTTGATACTTTGTCCTAACAAATGTGCTAAATGGCCTCATTACCTAACACATTACTTCCCTCACCTCAATGCATCAGCCACCTCGTCCAATCCTATGGGAGAGCCAAAACCTCTATGACAGAGATAAAGTCCACACTCCCCCCCCCCCCCCCCAAATGTTAACCTCAATGGAGCCACTAGTGGGTGCCCAAGGGTACCTTAGCCAGCCTAGGCCAATGTGACACCCAAGCAAAGACTTGTAGTAGCCAGCCACCACCACCACCATTTGGCCCAAGCCCACCTTGAAGCATATGAGAAGCTAGTAGGAGAACCCTCAAGCAAAGATATGGTGCTCTCAATCTGGGATCCCGCTAGATCCCAGTGAAGCTACTAGATTCTATGAGGGGAACCTATATCCTTGGGTCTCAAAAAGCTCATTTTTTGCACAATCCCTTCAGCAAAAAAGACCAAGAAATGGACTCATTACCTAGTACCACTCCCGTAGATACTTTTCCCTAACAAATGTGCTAGATGGACTCATTACCTAGTACCACTCTAGCTAATACTTGGTCCTAACAAACATGCTATTTTTGGGTGCCAAGATCAAAGAAACCCGTGCCCCAAACCCCTGCTTAAATGACAAATCCAAGTCGGTGTGGAGGACCAAGGCCATGTGTGGGTGCCAAGATCAAAGAAACCCATGCCCCAAACCCCTGCTTAAATAACAAAGCCAGGTTGGTGTGGAGGACCAAGGCCATGCCTCCAAATGCCACCCCAAAGTTCAAGCAAGAATAGAGAGAAATGGGCAGCACCCCCAACGTACATGTCAAATCCACCCACAAATCAATCAAAAGTAATTGTGCCAACTCTGGGCATAATGGTTACACCCCTAAAAGTTCTCATCCCACCAGGGTGGCAAGCTTTCCACTATGTTGTATATATACTCCCTTGGCACTCATAGATGCTCCCCATACCTAGAGAGATTCCCACCATGGTCCCCCTAGCACCCCCTGAAAAGATGCAGGGGGGAAGAGAGCTTGAGCTCTTGCCAGCACACACACACTCACAAAACCCTAATAGAGAACACACAAGGAGAGAGGCTGGAAATCTTCTTCTTCTTCACTCAACAATCAACACACCATATACAAGATAAGAGTACACACAATATGAAAGGTACTCAACCAATACATACATGGGTTCTCTATAGTGTGAACCCAACTAAATGAGCTAGCGCTATAACTATGCCAGTCTCTAGAATGGCTGTCACACAGCCTGTCATCCCACTGGCCGCATATCACCCATGATCTCACCAACCATGCCAGTGGTGTAAGTGTGGGGCCTATCCCCCAGGCGGGTCATCAGTGTCCACCGTCTCACTAGACGAGATCGATATCTCAACACTCCCCCTCGAGCTCAACTCCATCTCATGTACACCAAGTGAAGCCCTGAATCTGCGGAGCTTCTCTGTACCCAATGCTTTGGTGAAGATGTCAGCTACCTGATCCTCTGTGCTGACATAAACAAGGTCAAGGTCTCCTGCCAAGACCTTCTCTCTGACGAAATGGTAGTGGACCTCTAAACTGGGCTGAAAGTTTCCTCATAATCAATGCCATATGTCTGCACATACCCTTTGGCTACCAACCTAGCCTTATACCTGTTTATGCTTCCATCACTATTATGTTTTACTTTGTACACCCACTTGCATCCAATGGCTTTCTTGCCTTCAGGCAATTGCACTAAATCCCAAGTCTCATTTCCATATAGTGCATCCATCTCCTCATCCATAGCTTTCTCCCAACACACATTTCCAACAGCCTCATCAATGCATGTGGGCTCTACAACCTGCACAACTTTTGCCATATATGCATAGTGATGTGCCACATAACCATCATAGGTAAACCTCTGCACAGGGTTACCCAGATCTTCACAGCTTTTCATTCATGGCTTGCATAGCCTTCTTTACACCAGGTGTTCTCACAGCTGGGATCCCAAGCTCCTCATCAAGGCTCATATCTGAGCCACTAGACTCTCCATCAACATGAGAATGCCCTGCAGAAATGTCAACCACTTTCTCTTTTCCTTTACGTGATGTACTAATCACATTTGCAGGACTGGTATTATGACGCAGCCTGCCACTCCATGGTCTATCAACAGACCCACTAGATGAGGACTCTCCTGGTCCACTCAAAGACTGTGATTGCTGACTTGCATTCTGTGTAACCACACTTCCACTCACATCAGCCCCAACAGCTTCTTTTTCAGTAGCATACCAGCTGCTCATCTCATCAAAAACAACATCCCTGCTTACCCTCAACTCACGTGTAGCAGTGTTATAACACCTGTATCCCTTTTGCTCAAGAGAATATCCAATAAACACACATTTTTCAGCTTTCGGATCCAGCTTAGTTCTCAGCTTATCTGGCACATGCACATATGCAATGCATCCAAAGACTTTCAGATGAGACAAATCTGATTTTCTGTCAGTAAACCTCTCCTCTGGAGTTACATCATGTATGGCTGCAGTTGGAATCATGTTCATGATGTATACTGCTATAGAAACAGCCTCAGCCCAATAGCTATGCGGCATATTCTTCTCTTCCATCAATGCTCGCGCAATCTCAGCAATGTGCCTGTTTTTCCGCTCAGCAACTCCATTTTGCTGCGGAGTGTATCTGTATGTAAACTGTCTCCGAATACCTTTCTGCTTCAAAAATTCAGAGAACTCATTGGAGAAGTACTCTCCCCCTCCATCTGACCTTAGGCACTTTACATATTTCCCTGTTTGCTTTACCAAAACTTTGAAATTCTGAAAGTGAGTGAACACCTCACTCTTCTCCTTCATGAAATATACCCACACTTTCCTTGTGTGGTCATCAATAAATGTCACATAATATCTGCAGCCTCCCATAGACATGGTCTTCGTAGGACCCCATACATCTGAATGCACATCTAGTGCATTTCTGCTCACATATCTATTACGTGGAAATACATGCTTTGTTTGCTTTCAAAATTGGCATGCTTCACATATTCTCTGCATACCTTCTGCATACCTTCCACTTTAAACTTTGTTTATACATAACTATATTATGTGTTATAATAATGTAACATTATTTATGAACACACACAATATCTTCACTATAACATTTAGTCTACATAATTGAGGATATTGTGTATTTATACATCACTATTGGGGATGCTATGGACACATAATTCTACTAAAGGATGCATTTTGTACATGTGAATGGGTAGATGCTATACTTGCTTATGGTTTATATGTAATATCCCCTTAACTTGGTGTGAAAATGGCAGGTTCTTGCCTATCCTCTTTAGCTTTTTGCATGACATAGAGTGATAAGTGGCATATAACGAAGCTTGAATCTCACATGTGAAAATAATTAAGTCTATATATATGTACCTAGATGAAACCAGGAACATGCCCAAATTCACCTTTTAGGAACGTGAATGTTATATACTCATGGTAGTCAACCCACAAGACTATATAACTATCAACTCCATTATGCATAGTATGGACTAGATACTATGAAACCCCCACTAACGTCATCAGTGCCCAACAATAGCGGGTGTAGTACTTTGTATCAAGATATGCTCTCTCTCTCTCTCTCTCTCTCTCTCTCTCTCTCTCACACACACACACACACACACACACACACACGAGAGCATATATTCACAAAAGCCGTTCGTTTTGAGTTTCTGTCAAACCACGAGAGATGCAGGGCAGACTCAACCATAATGAAGCCTAGCACTAAGGGAAGTAGCAAATAGAAAGAATTAGTACAACAAATAAGTAGTTGATAGGGCAAATGCACCGCTAAAGATAGAAAGAATAAGCACAATATCAACTGGCCGCAACTCGGATGAAAACTTCACGATGTGAAATATGCATGTCCGCTAATACGGTTGGAATCAGGTCCATTAGAGTGATAGGGTGATAAGTGGCACATCGCAAAGCTTGAATCTCTCATGTAAAAATAATTAACTCTTATGTTTATTACATGAATAAGGTCCATTAATGCACACAACAATATTAGAGACGATTAGACTACTTGATATCAACTTAAGTATTTATTGAACCAATTCAACTTATCAATGTATGCCTCCTCAGCTCGTCCCATAGCTTCAACATCTTGAGGATCATAGCGTGTAGAGAATCCATGGTCCCCACTTTTGAAGATCTTTACCATGGTCTTTTTGCCAACCTATAAGAGGCACAAAAATCATAAGGTGAGAAACGAAAAGGTTAGTCATAAGAGGACAAAATGTTTTCTCAACATAAGAGTTTAATCATAAGGAGACAAAAGCGTTCTTCTCAACATAACCTTTATGAGAGACAAAGCTTCTTATTGACGCAAACTATTACTCTCTTAGACTAGCATAATTGTTTCCATAATATACATGCATACATACATATATATGTATGTATGTATACATACATATGTGTGTGTACGCATGTATACATATGTATACGTACGTGCGCACACACACGCATACATATACATATACACACAACATATGTACACATACGCACGAGCCCGCGCGCATGCACACACACGTATACATATATATACATGTGTGTATATGAAAGACCCTAGCATTTCACTGCATTCACAACATCGACAATGTATGGTGGTAAAAGCAAGAATTTATACCATTCCATTGCCTTAGAAAATTTCTAACTTACTATGCTAGTAAAGGAATAAATATGTCAATAATTCAAGCAAACGCTAGTTTAGTAAACAAACTCTTACTTGGCCAATAGTTCAAGCAAACACTAGTTTAGTGAACCAACTCTTACTTGGCCGAAGGTACTCAAAAGATTTACTAGAAAGACTTACACTTGGTTAAAATATTCATGTGGTTTTCACAAAAATCATAACTGTTGCTTAGTTGCTTCTTGTGGTGTAAGATATTTCACAAGATTTATTGGCACTAACATAAAATATATAAAATCTGTCTCTTTCTCTATATCTCTCTCTCTCTCTCTCTATATATATATATATTTATATATATATATATAGAGAGAGAGAGAGAGAGAGAGAGAATATCATTTACATGCATCTATACATACATACATACATACATGTATATGTATGTATGTATCTAGCAAATCACCATGTTTGTTTATTGATAATACATTGATGCAAGCCTACTTAACGTTTTCATTTAATTTGCAAATTAGTGAAGTGAGAGGCACCTCAGGAAGCTCGGCCAAAACAGCACCAAACTCAAGGGCCATTTCGGGTGGTGTGATCTCATCAATCTCAGCGGCCAATATGGCCAGCGGCGCCTTCACAGCTGCCCCCCCCCCCCCCCCCCCCCCCCCAAAAAAAAACAAAAATAAACTTAAAAAAACCCAAGAAACCTTATAATGATTCACTGATAACACTACCATCATACAGAAAAAAACCTAAGAAACCTTATATTAAGGCATCCATATCCATATCACATCATTACCATGATATAAAAATCGATCCTTTGAAGAAACCTTATATATTTACTCATCGAAATCAATACCACATCTTAGACTAACATAACCATAATATAATAGTCTGCTGACCTTTGATTTCTTCCATGGCAAGAAATGAAGGGTGCAACATGCCACCTTGCTACTACCATTCATAAGGCTGACCGCGATTTTGCCTGTAGAGCACTGCATTAGGTTTATCCGTAAAGTTGTTTAATGGAAATAATGCCCTATTTCTTCACAAAATCGTTTTTTTTAAATGGGTTTTCTTAAAAAGGAATTGAAAGGAGTTGTTGGAGAGTGAATGATTATAATTTTTTTAAAAAAGTCGATTTTTCTTCGACAAAAATGCATGCGAATTTGGATTGGGGATCAGAAAAAATTGATAGTTTTGGAGCTTTGTTTTCTAAATTCCCACCTCCCCAGCAAAATCCAGCCACTCCAACACGACGAAATCCTCGGCTTCTCAGCTCATCAATGACTTTTCCAGCATCCATTATGGCCTTAGGCTGTGCCATCCAAGGAAAATCCGACCATTATTTGATACATTTACATTATATATACTATCTCCATACATATTTACAACATAATAAAAATTATTATTGAACATAAAATAAATCACTAGGTATTTACACTCCTTGTGTACTAACTTGTCAATCGCAACGTGCATAGTAAATATATATATATTTATTGAGATATGATAATACAACAGTTAATATTGTTTTTCTCATTAATTAATTATTTCGGCCTTCTGAACCATAGGAGGATTAGACAACGCCTAGAAACAGATAGGCTTGACTTAAAGTTGCTTAAATGATTAGACAACGCCTAGAAACAGATAGGCTTGACTTAAAGTTGCTTAAACTGTACAGCAGAATTTTCTTTCTTAGATAATTATAGCTACCATAAGATCTAGTTGCTATAAATGACAACTACGATGAGCTTAGCTATATATTGATGTAAGTTTAATATATATGCTAAATTAAGAGATTAATGAGAAATTTATTGTAATCTAGCGTAGATTCCTTCAACGGGGCCACAATATGTTAGAAGATTATCCAATAAATACAATAATGATAATGATTTTTCTGTTGGATAATGAAATTGATACTACCCAAACTTCTTCAAATCTTCTCAAACCTTCAAATTCTTGCCATCACCTAGCTTTGCTTTGTGAAACTCTTCCTTAAAATAACTTCCTTAAAAAAATAATAAAGATAGAGATAGAAATATAGAGATGCCTTAAAATAACTTCCTTAAAAAAATAATAAAGATAGAGATAGAAATATAGAGATGTAATAGAGATAGAGATGTAAAATGTTACCATGTTGGATGATTAATTAATTTTTGGATTACTGTGAGGATTAATTTTATGATTTATACCTGGGAACGCCTGGCAAGGTAAACATCAAGGCCTTCATACGGATTGTCTGGATTTGGAGACGAGAAAAAATCATTTTCCATGAAATCTGCAAGCACCACATAGTAACCAGCTTCTGCTACCTTGTCTGCCAAACGCCTGGGGATTAAAAAATAAAAAATAAAAAAAAAAAAAAAATCAGTGTTGTTTGCCTCTGTTACT
This sequence comes from Cibotium barometz, assembly GCF_041138505.1. Lineage (NCBI taxonomy): Eukaryota > Viridiplantae > Streptophyta > Polypodiopsida > Cyatheales > Cibotiaceae > Cibotium > Cibotium barometz. Next base: position 47,705,163 of record NC_141086.1, on the reverse strand, counting down.
TTAAAAAAAAAAGGCAGCAGAAATTCGCAGACAACTGAGGTGCAAATAATGATATCATTGAATTACGCACATATGTACACAATCATAAAATGAGTGGCCTATAAATCAATTATTATGCCCCAACAAAAACAAAACAAAACAAAACAAAAAGAAACAGGAGCACCGCATGTGCAAAAAATTAAGAGGTTAATTATGGTATATTATGAGAGTTAATTCAAGGCGTCGAGAGTGTCCACACCTGGTCTGTGCTACCTTCCATCCTGCTCATCATTTCCTCTTCCCCCCCCCCCCACCCCCCCAAAAAAAAAAACATCATCGCTTTTAGAAGCTTAAAAAGAGTGTGTGAAAGAGAGAGAAGGAGATTTCCCCGGTAAGAATTTGTACGAAATTAGCATCCTATCATGTAGATAACTTGCTTAAATAAAGAGCTTCATTAAAGCAGATATTGATGTAGATTAGTACAGATCATTGAGTTCATCTACCGACAGAGATTAATATCTTGATAAAGAAGGTAGAAATACAACGATTGGGATTCGATAACTGTGTTTATAATTACTGCAGGAGGACCATAGATATCGCCGATGAAGAGGACGGCTGAGGGCGAGGTGGGGGAGCCAGTGAGATAAGCTGGGAGGCCGGCCATGGTGGAGTCTTCGCCCGCACACGCATAGTCATCCGGGGGTGGAGGGACGCAGCACTTCCCTGCATGGGGGCCTGTGGTCGGCATTCTTCTGCCTTCCCTTGTGTGCGCGCAGGAGCCGGAAGGGGGAGAGAGAGAAAGCGAAACTCTTCCATGAGTTTCTTCTCTTATAGAGTTAAGTAGTATTCCCAACATAATCTCTAAATAATGTTTAGTGCACGAGTCTTTTATGCCATACAAAAAACAACGTGGCAGCCTTTTAGAGGCACAAAAAGTGAAGGCAATGTTTAAAAACTACACGCCACGTAATTGGCACATATGATACGCATATAAATATGATTTAAGTGTACATAAGTAAGTATGGCACATATGATATATACATTTGACACTTACATCTCGCATACATAATTATTTTAAGTGTACATAAGTAAGTATGGCACATATGATATATACATTTGACACTTACATCTCGCATACATAATTATAATATGCATACATATTATAATTTGGTGTCAAATTATAATATGTATGCATATTATAATTATGTATGCGAGATTAATTATAATATGCATACATATTATAATTATGTATGCGAGATTAATTATAATATGTATGCATATTATAATTATGTATGCGAGATTTAAGTGTCAAATGTATATATCATATGTGCCATACTTACATATGTACATTGTACATGTACACACACACACACATACATTCATGCATAAATAAAATTGCATATTATGTATGCATGCATGTGTGTGCTCTCAAATATGGATATCTATATATATATGTATGTACTATGTACATATGTAATAATATGTAACAATCATAGTTCTCCATTTTCCAAAACGTGAGTACAAGTGGAAAGCCTTTAGAGATAACATGCATTTGTCGGCTATTATTTGGATTTGGAAGGCAATCTCCAAAGACTTTTTAAAGAAAATCCCTTATTCACAGTCCAACCAGTTGTTACCTTTTTTGCAAGATGCTTATGACAATTAAGTAATGCCTGTTTTTAGGTAACGGGAGTGCATATATTAGTTAAGAGCAGTGCCCCCCTCGAACCACTTAGGAGATGTTGCAGATAATTAATAATGGTTGCACGTAGTACAAGTTGGGTTGAAAATAGAATGACTTCAGATGTTAAACGATGACTACCTAATGTGCATGGAGAGACTCTCGTTTAAATGCAAAAGGTAAAGTAATATAAGCAATGCAAGTAGTCCATGGGGGGGTGGGGGGCCCCACTTTAAGACAACCAGTAAGAACTAAGAATGCAATGACTAATTGTATTTTAGACATTTTTTGGAAAAACCCAAGGGCATGATTAATTAACACATTGTTGTTGCCTTTTAAAAAAAATTGTTCCCTTTTCCTTGTCCAATTCCAACAACAAGCTTTCCAAAACTCGGGGAAAAAAAAATAGAGAGCATTTCTTTGTCTTTGAAAGAAATTTGGCTTTTGTGAAAGATTCTCACTTGAATTTTTGTGACCAAAACTTGTGAAAAAATGGGTTGCTCAGTTTTTTTTGGGGGGGGGGAACAATAAGTATATATAAACAAGTGGGCTGGTCATGGGTCACATGTATAACACTCACATTATTTTGATCACTTTATTCAAATTTCAACATAACATAAAATATGAAAGTAGAAAATTCAAATTAAAAACCATTCATCTATTATAAAAAAAATAATTGATTTGGGATGGTTGCTTAATCCAATGGTTTCATGACCCAATGCAGCCAAAAATCAAGGATAAAAGGGGTCATTCACTTTTTTTTATTGATTTGGGCTGCCTGCAACTATGCTTTAATTAGTTCGGTTCCCTTAACCGAATGCAATAAAAAATCAAGGATAAGTGTTGCTTACTATGAAGCCTTTGAATGATTGTTGTGTAGAGATCCAACATGCTTACTGTGTTGTTCACTGGCTGTTTAGTTTATTGCCATGTCTGATTAAACAATGTTTTCCCTCATTATTTCCTTTTTCGGCACAATTGATAAAGTGCGCATTTTGCAAATGTTCAAGATTAAGAAATTCGAAATTGATTCGAAAGTGTTTCTATTTAATATTTATTTTAAGCAATGTGTAAATTGGGCTGGGCGCTCACAGCCTCACAGCACTTAAATTTGATGTTTTGGAGTGGTTAAGCAAAAAAAGGCTGATAATCAACTTTTTGAGATATTTTGAATAGGTATAAGATAATAAGGTTCATGATTGCGCGGCCGGCCCTTTCGTAGATAAATGTTAAGGGAGAAGTTAGAACTCGAACAGGAGTTGGTTGCAATGTATTCATTTGGTTTGTCTTCATTGAACCAGACGAAATTTCCAAAGAGCCCACCAAAGATTCGTTAGAAACAACACACCTGTCACCTCCTGTTTATATATACTAGTATTGGACCCGCGCGTTGCTGCGGCGGCCGACAGGTAGAGTTCTAGAAAAAATAAACTCAGTTTCTCCAATTTAGGTCATGTTTTAAGTAAACACAATACATTATTTCAAGTGACTTTATATATACATATCTCAAAATAACATCCATGTCTCGTAGATTTATGGCGAAAACAAAAATATCATAGTAATGTAGCATACGAAGATGCAATAAAGGACCAATATTACATATTCTCAAAATGCACCACAAAATACGTATTCTCAGTCAGTAATGTCAGAATCAACAAATTGAATTCTTCTCTTGTGAGAAGGATCATTCAATTGTCTCCTCATCACAATACGCTCTCTACTGTAAAGCGGTGATCCATCCCGCACATGCTCTACTATCGATGAATGCAAAGGACCTGCACAAACGAAACAATGATAAATCAAATCTGCACATAACGACACATCGATAAATAAAATCTCAAAAAAATCTTATAATAGAAAAACATAATCAAAATTACCTCGTACAATAGAACATCGAGTGGATGGTACATGAGGAGCTCTAGTATAAAACGCATAACGAATACCAATGGTCATGATGGATGTAAGAAACAACCACTCATCGGGTACTGAATACCCCTCAAATGATGCAAAGCATCTGTCCATCTCTCTCCAAAACAAATAGACACCCCACTCCTCATCAGGAACACCAATCCCGTACATCTCGATGCCTTCGTCGACAACTCTTACCATAAACGTATCAATGTCATGTAATATCCTAAAATCAAAGCATAACAAATAGGTTATACAATTATTTATATATAGGTTCAAAAAATATTCATACAATGCCTAACAATTACACTTATACTTACCCATCCCTATAAGCATCAATCATAATCCCTGCTACGTGACCTGCAGTAATAGGAGCTGACCATAGCGGTGGCTCTCTATACAGATAGACCTTAGTATAGAATGTCATGTTCCATACTTTGTAATCAAGAAAAGTTAAGCAAATATAGAGAAAAACTCACGTACTATCCTCGACAAAGGCATGTCCAATGTAAAGGTAATCTTAGACATGTCTGTCAAAACATAAACAACAAAAATAGGTACTTTTACCATGGACAAATATGTATAAAAAAAGAAATCATAACAAAATTAATCAAATTGCAGAACTTAAATAAGAAACCTGACTTGTCACTCTGAAGTCATCAAGATCTCCTTATAAACAATATTGTTTGTTGTAGGTGTATAACTTTGAAGATCATCAAATGAACACTCCACATTAGCGTTATCCTCAAGTAACACCTTCACAGCATGAGGAGACCGTGCTCGTGACAACGCGACATACAGTTGTCCATGAGTAAACACTGGAGTCACCAAATACAACCCCAAGACATTTAGGGTTTGGCCTTGTGATTTGTTTATTGACATGCCAAATGCCAGCCGCACGGGAAACTGTCTCCTCCTCATGGTGAATGGTAGTTGGGCCTCGCTGCATATAAAGGTAATCCATGGAAGAAATACTCTTTCACCAACTTTAGTACCAGTGATGATTTCAGTCTCCAAGACTTTAGAGTGAAAGGCCTTACATATCATCCGCGTACCATTACAGAGTCCACGTCTTGGATCCAAGTTACGAAGCAAAATAACAGGAGCTTCTAACTTTAAAACCAAGCAGTGAGGTGGATATCCGCCCCGAAGGTCGATTGTGTTCAAAAATTCTGTGGAATATAGGAATGAATTTTCATCATTTTCAAGAATTGAATCTGCACTGAAATATTGCTTAGGCTCACCAGGCATTGCATCCAAAGCTGTCTTATTCACAATATCCACTTGACTGTTTATCGGAGCAAGAATAGCACGCTCACTAAAGTATGAAGCATATGTCGTAGTGATAGCCAATTCAGAGTATACCCAATGTACCAAGTCTTTAAGACTCGATCTTTGCAAGACCATATTACTTGGTAGTGTCACCATCGTATTATCATTGCTACAATCCACTCCATTCCCAATATTCATGACCCACTGTTTAAACTCATTGCATCCATTAGTATTGCTTGATTGAATACGCATATTTCCAGCTAACTTTAGAACTTTGATAGAGTTCCATAGAAAGGAACGACACAATGCTGCATTAACAATATCCTCACGTCTTCCCTTCATAATAATAGGCAAGATTTGTCTAAAATCTCCTCCCATTAATACAACCTTTCCACCAAATGGCTTATCTGAGAATAATACATCTTGTAAGCTCCTATCCAATGCTTCAAAAGCATAACGATGAATCATTGGAGCCTCATCCTAAATAATGAGCTTACAAACTCTCAAAACCTCAGCAAGTTGTCCATGTACAGGGATTTTGCAAGTTGAAGAATTGTTTAGCTCCAGAGGTATCTTGAATCTAGAATGTGCAGTACGTCCATTCGCCAAGAGTAGAGAAGCAATACCTGACGATGCAGTGGCCAAAGCAACATACCCTTGTCCACGTACTCGCGCAAGTAAGCAATTATACAAATAGGTCTTGCCCGATCCCCCCGGACCATCCAGGAAAAAAATGTCACCTGCATCTGTCGCAATTGCATGCATTACAGCATCGAAAGCAACACGCTGGCTATCTGTTAATGTTGACTCCATAGCACTTGACAGGTTATATTGTTCCACAATATCAAAAGATCTCTCTTCCAAAAGCAATGTATTTTCACCCAAGACTTCCAAATCAGTTCTATTTAGTTCAGGCATTCCTTCAAAATCTGCCAATGTCCGTCTCTGAGCACGAAGAATTTCTTCCAAATGTAGTAGTGCATGAGTTTCAATACCAATAAACTGACCCCTGCTTCTCGATAAACTGGTATATAAAATCTTCTATCATTTCTTCTCGAAATCTCTTCCACAATATTCCTGGACAGGAAGGCTCACAAAATAGCAATATAGTACCAAAAAGACATCTCAATTGCTTGGCATTTTGCATAGATGATGCTTCCTCCATACATGCAACCCATTCAGAATCATCTTCCAGTATCCCTCTGGCAATGCAAGCTGCCTTGAAAGAAGGATAGATGTGACCATTGAGCGAACGCAAATCTTCAAATGACTTAGATCCTTTACATATTGTAAGAAGTAGGCGAACATAGTATGCCTCACCTGCCAAAGGAGCTACAAAGTACATGCGCCCTATAGTGTTTCCAATCTTTCTTTTGGTCCATTTCTTCAACCTGGAGTTCCAAACCCATTGTTGAGGGAAATCACTATACAATGTATTGTTTGCTTCAGGATGTTGTTGATTACAGGTAAACCATTCAGTCATAGTAGTCTTGCCTACATTTTCCCTCTGAAAAACATCTGCAATATTATCATCATCTCTGAAGATAACATTATGACCCCCATCTAAGTGTACTTGCAACCATTGCACATCAGGCTTCTCATTGTGTAAATCATACTCAAAGAGTCTCCAACATGCCTCTGATGCAGAGACGTAACGTGCATCCAAATACCTCTGAATCTCATTGACTACGCAAGCAGCATTAACATCCCCACCTTGTACAGTGCTAAATCTTATTGTTGCTCTGTCATGCCCCTTGTATATGTACTTGTAAAGATATTTCACTGCTGCTATTGTTGAGCATATTTCCACATTTACATGAGCATTATATGTGATTGAAAGATAAGGGTTATATGGCACAACCCATCTATTATCAACATTACACTTTTTCAATGCCATAGTTCTTCCATCATTTCGACGCATATACACGGGGTAACCACTCTCATCCACAGTAGTCTCTTGTGCAAAAGCTCGTGGATAGTTCCTTGTGCATTTCCCTTTATCCATACAAATTGCACTTGGATTGAATGGCCCACAGGGCCCATGGATATTGCAATGCAACACGACATCATGCAGAGCAGGAAACATTTGCTTGTCAGGCGATTCGGCACATACTAATCTGTCATAGTCTTGGAGAGTCTTAGGTTTATGGGCACTATCCAAGATCAATAACGTGTGTGAATGAGGCAATCCTCTTTTTTGGAACTCAATGACACTCACATATCCAATCACCTTACCAAAGAGCTCCTTCTTCACGATATTTTTCATCATATCTGAATGTTTTTGGTGAAATACTCTAGTAGTCAAATCAGGCCGGTCACATGCACTTTGCCCCGGGAGTAAAGCATCTAATACCTCTGGCCACTTTGGGTTACAGGTGAAAGTAATGAATAAATCGGGCTTGCCCTTTGAACGAACAATTGCCATGGCATCCTGATAAAGTTGATACATTTGTCGTGGCCCACCAGTAAAACTGGAAGGTAACACTATTCTACTTCCCACTGTCCTTCCTGCAATACCACTTCCACTTCCTTCCACATGAAGCATGTCTGCTAAACCACTATAAACCTATGAACGCAAACTTTTTTGATTATGGCGTAGCCAAGATAATCATGACTCTTCAACACTGCAAAACAGGCATCAACCATAAACTGTTGCAACAACCTTCCACCACGTAGCAAGCATGCATTTTTATCTGGGCGAATTTGCAATCGATAAGCATAGTATTGTCGTTGAGTCACACAATGACCATTTCTCAATGCACTCACTTGTGCATCAGCATAAGGGATTCTCAAGTGCCATCCATCCTCCCCTCTTGGAAATAACATGACATACAAAAGAGACATATAGCATCTATGCAAATTAGAGATGTGTAATCACCTTGACCAATCATGATACCAGCAATCTCGGAAGCTGTTGGCATTGAGTACTGCCTAGATGTGGATTTCGTCTCACATATAGTCATTTTCAAATCCAAACTTGGATTGTCACTCAACATTCTTCCCACATACTTAAAAGCTTGTGCAAATGGATTAGAAGTGTGCATCATCGATTGAAGTGCTTCTAGGGTTGTGGATTCCAATCCATTCATGACACCTAGTCGATTTTGTAATTCGTGCTCAGTATCAAACACATACAACTGTGCAAACTGTGGCTTAGGATTGTACATATTATTGGGGACCAAGGACCCAATCCGATGATAAACAGTCCCATGCACCTTGAAAGTATAGACACTACTATTGTGAAAGAGAGAGTCATCTATTTGTGCACCCAATGATGAAAAAGCCAACACACTATTATAAGCCCTGATGTTTTCTCGAAATTTTTTACTTGTAGTGTCACTACCAATCAAAAGAGATCTTAATGGCTCAGGTGGTTCAGCAAGTGAAGGAACAGACACACGCCCATGTTTACAACAATATTTGCCAAGAACCTGTCCACAACTCATCTTCTTTTCACTTGCCCATAACTGTGCTCCACAAAACCGACACTCATGTGTCATCCATCCTAATGAGTGACTTAAAGTGCACGAATATACCAAAGGCCAAGTAGCTGCATGTGTACCTTGTACGGGCGGGAGTTCATGGAGGATAGACAAAATCCCTCCCTTTCTTTTTTCAAATACATAAGAGGGAATTTCTTCGATACTCTCCCTTCTTATTGTATTAGCAAATGGTACTTCTCTCTCTTCATGGGCAAAAAAGGAACACATTGTAATTGCATTACCCTCATTTACTCTTCTAGCTGCATTATAAGAGGCCCTATTTCTAGCGATGAAGCGACGGTACCTTCTTGTAATTCTCAAACTTTGAACCAGTGATATCCCTGAATAAACTCCACTTGCCATTTCCCTTGTTATTTCTTTCAAAAGAGTCCTATTCCTAGCAATTTCATGGCGAACACTTCTAGCACTCTTGTTAGATATCCTTTTATCTCCACCCAGGGCAATTTGAGACCTCTTAGTGCTAGATTGAGGTAAACACATCAAAGTTTCTTTTGCTACTTGTCTTTGTGCACAAAAGGTATCGTTTTCTGCAAGAATCCTATGAGTCTCTTGCATCAATACATCACCGGTATTACAGGTAACATTATGCATCCTTGCATCACAACAATGAGGTTCACTATCCCTTGACTCCTGTGCACATTTTATTTTTTCATTTCTTCTTCTTTTCCTTGGAGCATTCAAGGAAATGGTCTGAAGAGGACACCTCAAACTATGTGTCTCTACCATTCTTG